>NC_090763.1:58058230-58138230 GCF_036898095.1 Palaemon carinicauda
TCGGTGTGAGGTGGTGTTACGCCTCTCATCCGTCTCTTCTGCTTCTTAGTGATGACCTCCTTTACCTTTACTGGGATAAAAGGTAAGTTGGCCATATAAGGATCAGAAGGAATAGGACCTTCAGCACGAGATTGTGGTGGAGGTGATCTGCGCACTCTGTCTGCCGTCGAATTTCTTCTAGGGTCCTGACTCCCAACTGATGAACCTGACTAGAGTTCCAGGGGGATCCTAGGGGTTGAGGGTAAACAATAATGTTCGTCAATGTCTCTGAAAACCTTGAGGAGGAGAGAGGAGACAACCGCTCTCTATAAGCCAAAGAGAAAAAGTGACTTTCAACGTTCCGTGAGTACATATACAGGTGGCTGTTCTGGGTAGGGTTACAACTCGCACCAAAAAATCAAATTGGCTACCTTCCAGCTTTGCCGAAAGAATATCCATAATAAATAAAGTAAAGTTTGTTCATTTGTTGAACAAACCTGGCTCAGGGCTGAGTAATAGCCTTCCACTTCTGAGACCGAGAGGTGCTTCTTTTGGAGAAAAAAAAAAACAAGAAAATCAGCAGTTAGATGTAGAGGGCTCTGCCTTGAGAAGTAACCCTTCTACAACCCTCATCACAGATGATGGTAGACATCTGCAGAGGACCAGAGGACCTTTATAGGTATCTAAACATCTTCACAGTCTCTCGCGAAAAGCCTTTGCTTGGAAGAGATGTTGGATAGCCTCCACTTGTGAAGTGCAATAGACTCCATGGAGTGATGGTACCTCTGAAGGTAGGGCTGAAAGAGAAGAATGGGCCCAAAGCTACAGTACTTATCTCAGCACCTCAACGAGGAGCATCAACAGAACTGAATACCATTTGGCGTGCAGCCACCTGGGAGCCACCAGGTATCCTGGGAGCCGATTTCGTGAACACTTTATTGATTAATTGGTTAACCAGGCAGAAGGGAGGAAAGGAATATGCTTCCAGGTTATGCCAAGGGTGTTGAAAAGCATCCTTGAATGCTGCCGAAGTGTCTGGAATGGGAGAGCTGAACACTGGGAGTTTCCTGTTCAGCTGTGTGGCAAACAGGTCAATACCCAGTGATCCCCAAAGAGAAAAAAGCCTATCTGCCACAAAGACGTAGGAACCACTCAAAGCCTACAACCTGCCCCAGGTGACTAAGCATGTTTGCTAGTACATTCCTCTTGCTTGGAATGAACCTCAGCCACTAGGAAAAATTGTGGTTCAGAATCACTTAACCGATTGCTGGTAAAGAAGCTATATGGAAAGTTTCTTATAAGAGGAAAGATATCCCAGAAGACACTGCCATCCCCCAACCACAGGTTTCTTGCTTGAACAAGAACAGCTGTGCTACCTCTCTGAGCCTGCTGATGCAATCGTCTGATGGGAAGACTCTCGCTGCTGCTGTATTTGTTAGCATGGCAAGGTACGTGGGCATGAGGCTCTACTTTTCTAAATTTACCATGATCACCAGATCGCGACAAAAGAACAGTGCCTGATCTCCCTCCTGAAGCAACTGCCTCTCAGAAAAGGCCAGGCCCAGCCAGTTGTCAAGATACCTCAACAGATGTATCTCATTCAAGTGCGCCCAACCTGAGACCAGAGTAAATACTTACATACTTACATGAATACTTGGGAACAGTGAACAGTGCAAGGTACTGGGGTTTGAAATGGTAGACTTCCTCCTCGAGGACAAAGTGCATTTACTTTCTGTAGGACTGATAGGTGAGTACCTGGAAATACATGTCCTTTAGATCCACAGAAATAATTTAGTCTTCCTCTCTAATGGCAGACCACATGGTACTGTACTTGCCATCTACATGCTGAATGGAGTTTGAGGAAAAAATGTTCAGTAACGAGATTTTAATGACTGTTCTTCAGCCCACAGTCAACTCCTCCACCAGGAAATGCAAACTCTCCCTGGAGAACTGTTGAACAACTTTGAGAGCATTATTCTCCTCCGTCGCTTTCAACTCTGCAGCTAAAGCCAAAGCATTCAGTAATTTTGGAGGGTAATTCTTGAACACCATTGGAGTACAAGTGAGGTGGTTAAAGATCTTTGAAGGGTAGGTAGTATCTGACCACTGACCAAAGGAATAAAACAACCCAATGTTCTGCTCAATGTCGTTGCCATGTTACCAATGGGATGACATGCAACCCGCACCCCCAACTCATGAAAGCGGGAGGAGGTGACTGCTAGTTTCAGTGTCCATACCTCCCTTCTTACCCCTCCTGTCCTACTTAACTGGTCGGGCTGGACATCAAAGGGTGGAGTAATGGAACATCTTGGTGCTTGGTCACGGGTGGGAACTTCCACACAGGGAAACAACAGGGTACAGATGATTGCGCTCCCTACTGGTCGAGTGAGTGGGAATATCACTAGTGACCTGGGAAGGATAAGATCACATGAAGATAGTACATGAGGTGACCAATCGTGAGGAGATAAAATATCCATTACCAATCAGCTCAAGTAAGAGAATGTCTTATCAGTCATAAACATGAGACCAATCTCTAGTGTCTTTCCCACCAGGTTCTCTATCGCACATTTGCAATGGAACCTTACCACAAGCCACCCTCTCTTCCTTTGGTACCAAAGTATCTTTAAGGAGAGGGACTGAGGTGTACCTAAAGTGTCCCGGAGAAAGAAGACGAAAAGGGGGTTGTCTTTAATACTGATTAACAGTGGGCGTGCTCAGACTGGTACAAGGACTGACCAACAGTAGCACCTGTACCGAGATGACTTCCCTGGCTAGGTCAGTTCTCGGTACTTCACCATCTCTCTCACAAATAAGCAGGGAGAGATATGGAGTTGGTCATGCTGCTCCAGTTGATCGGTCTTCCTGGACTTCCTCTTAGAAGCAGCAGGGACTGAAAAATCTGATAAAGACAAGGCAGAAAAAGAGGAAGAAGAACTAGAAGAGGATGATGAGGCCACATGATTCTTCTTCTTGCAAGCCTTCTTTGGGGTGGAGGTCTTGGAGGCCAATGAAGATGCTCCCACAGAGAATGAGGCTACAAGGTCCTCTTTGACAGCAGATGAGACCACATCAGCAGGTGCCACGCCCTCCAGCAAGGTGTAACAGGAGACAGGATAGTCACAGAAGCAGCAGCTTCATAAATCCTAGTGGCAGCCAACATTTGCAGCAGCTCTCCTGCCAAAGGAGCATCAACGAAGCCCGAGGAAGGCCCTAATTTCTGTTGGTCCACATCAATGGTCTGTACAGCCACAGGAGACCCTCAACAAAATGGCAGAATAGTACTGTATTACTTCCACTAGGGGAAGGCAATACAGTACAGTACTTCTGCTTTCCCTGAGGGTTTTGGCCAGGGAAAGCTGGATAGCTTCCCCTTACGAACTCTTCCAAAGGACCTAGCCCTAGAAAAACCTTAGGGGGACACAGAAGGTCCAGAAATCCCAGAAGAAAAGGAGCTATAAAGTTTTTATGGCATCAGTTTTGGTTTACCAAAGTCGATTGTCAAGCTTCCCTCTTAGGCTTCGTCTTGGCAAACTCCACACAGCAGGAATCCATAGCTTGTACTAGCCATTTTAGGATAAAAGGCAGGTTTAGAAATAAACCTACCACATTTTTTACCCGGTTTACCTGGATACAACAATATGTCTGCATACTTATTCATTTATTCTGGAAAGAGAAAGAATGAAAAAGGCTAAACCTTTTTTGGGAGTCAGCTAGAGTATATGTGCACTGCTTCCAGCTGAAGTCAAAAGTACTCATCTTGCCAAGTGGTGGGTGGGAGGGGTTCCTTGCCACCAGTCAATAGTTATAACTATCCCATTAAATTTTAACAGCTATTCCAGCTTTGCTGAAGTCATATTCCTATTAAAGGACAATGGTTCTATTTGTGTAAGAACAAACTATCATGTAGTCACTAGATACCATTGAAAGTTCATTATGTTGATAGTTTTTGAGCTGATAATTATTTCAGAGATAATCTGTTGGGAAATAAAGTGCAAAAATATGAAAATTGAAACAATATAAGGTACAGTACACATAATAAAGAATTAACAGGGTGGCATATTCTGCTGTTTTCTGTACTGTACCAATAATAAATTTTGAGCCACACAATTTAATTGGCATGAGACCAACTTGAAAAAGAAAATTAAAGTATTGTACTGTAATTGAAATAAGCTGGAAAACCATGAATCCAGCATTTAATTACTCTCCTTGTCATTTCAGCCAAAGATCGAGCAGTCCAGCATCAGGCACTGACATGCACAAGAGCCTGCCACCAGACATCAGGATGCCATACATTTGTCATAAGGGGAGACGAGTGCTATTTGACATCATTTGATGCCTGCAAAAATGCTGGGAAAAGATTTCTTTTGGAGTGGGAAGGTAAGATACAGAACTGATCAAACTAAAAGGATATTTAAATGGGGTCCCTACAAGCATCTGGAAGGAGAAAAGTTAGATCAAGTAGTGGGTAATGGAATAAAGTATTATCCAAATAAAGGCTTCTTCTTGGACAGATCATGCTTATTTGGAAAAATAATTTTCATGGTTTCCCTCCTTTGAAAATTTCAAGGAATAGGTCTGGTTAACCAATTTAACGAGTCAATTTGTATCCCTTGTTCTCGAAAATTGACCTTTACCAAAATCCTTAGACCTTTGAACTGACTTAGCTCATAACCAACTTTTACCCAGTATGTTGATATTTTTAGTTTTGGTCCAATTAAACTATATCCTATGAATAACATTACCCATTTTCCCTTTTCAATTACGACATATCCCATGTACTACATCAAACAAAATGAATAAATTTCTGGAAAATTGGATAAAAATGCAAAAATAACTGCACTAACCATTTAAATTGGCCTCCTGCAGATATATACCTCCTACTATTGTGCAAGAACTTTGGAGTGCAGTACTCCCATCTTCCCAGGATATCTTGATAAATCTCCATTTTTCTGATCATCTGTATAGCTTCAAAAAGACAGGACCTTCTGTGAACCTTTCCTATCATTTTTAATATCATATCAACCCCACTAGATTTCAACCTAGTCACGGCATCTCATATTTATTCTATGAATACTTACTTAGGTTCAGATTGCTTGATCCAATAAATATTCTATTCCTATTATCCCAAGCAATTGAATCAACTATCTGCTTTATTCTCAGTCTCATAAATCACAGGCTTTTAAGATGTAAGCCTATCTTCTTTATAATTTAGGTTTAACACTCTTTGTGCATGCCTTTCTTTTGTAGCTTTCCTTCAGGCTTGGATTATATGAGCTGGTCATTCGTCCTATCAGCTTTTGCCTAAAAAACATACACATGCACAATAATTACTTATGATAAACATGAGCAAATATAAAATTCAATAATTTTATATTTGATTTATCTGAAAGTAAACTAATAAAATAAACTTTGTAATGAGTGAATAATGTCAACCATATTCAAGCAATATCACAATTTTCTAAAAAAAAAAAAAAAAAAAAAAAAAAACAACGAAATAACAGCCATACAATTGATACTTGTAAAAATTACCATGCCTTTTTATACGATCAATTTCCTGCACAGTATCTTAGTTCACCTACATAAAATAGAGTATTTGATATAGTAATCTATTCTCTCTTATTCATTCTATGATTATGAATTTATGAACATATATTGTAACAATATTATGAATAAACATTACATGGTTTGAAGTCTAGCTTGTTCCTATTTAAGAACCTTGAAAAAATGTTATTTTCATTAGTAAAATAAATTTTTGAATATACTTACCCGGTGATCATATAGCTGTCAGCTCTGCTGCCCGACAGAAAAACCTAAGGACAAAATACGCCAGCGATCGCTATACATGTGGGGGTGTACATCAACTGCGCCATCTGTCGAGCAGGTACTCAAGTACTCCATGTCAACACAGAACCAATTTTCTCCTCGGCCCACTGGGTCTCTATTGGGGAGGAAGGGAGGGTCCTTTAATCTATGATCACCGGGTAAGTATATTCAAAAATTTATTTTACTAATGAAAATAACATTTTTCAATATTAAACTTAGCCGGTGATCATATAGCTGATTCACACCCAGGGGGGTGGGTAGAGACCAGCATTACATGTTGACATTATTATGAGCTAAGTATTTTGTATTTCATTTTAGCAGTTATTCAAAATAACAAACATAAAATAAATAAGTACCTGGTAAGGAAGTCGACTTGAACAATTACTCTGCCTTTTTAAGTACGTCTTCCTTACTGAGCCTCGCGATCCTCATAGGATGCTGAGCGACTCCTAGGGGCTGAAGTATGAAGGGTTGCAACCCATACTAAAGGACCTCATCAAAACCTCTAATCTAGGCGCTTCTCAAGAAATGACTTTGACCACCCGCCAAATCAAGTAGGATGCGAAAGGCTTCTTAGCCTTCCGGACAACCCAAAAACAATAATAAAACATTTCAAGAGAAAGATTAAAAAAGGTTATGGAATTAGGGAATTGTAGTGGTTGAGCCCTCACCCACTACTGCACTCGTTGCTACGAATGGTCCCAGAGTGTAGCAGTTCTCGTAAAGAGACTGGACATTCTTAAGATAAAAAGACGCGAACACTGATTTGCTTTTCCAATAGGTTGCGTCGAATATACTTTGCAGAGATCTATTTTGTTTAAAGGCCACGGAAGTTGCGACAGCTCTAACTTCGTGTGTCCTTACCTTCAGCAAAGCTTGGTCTTCCTCATTCAGATGGGAATGAGCTTCTCGTATTAACAGTCTGATAAAATAGGATAAAGCATTCTTTGACATAGGCAAAGATGGATTCTTAACTGAACACCATAAAGCTTCAGACGGGCCTCGTAAAGGTTTTAAAATAGAACTTAAGAGCTCTTACAGGACATAAGACTCTTTCTAGTTCATTTCCAACCATACGATAAGTTTGGAATATCGAACGATATTGGTCAAGGCCGAGAAGGCAGCTCGTGTTTGGCTAGAAAACCAAGTTGTAGAACATGTAGCCGTTTCGGATGAGAATCCGATGTTCTTGCTGAAGGCATGAATCTCACTGACTCTTTTAGCTGTGGCTAAGCATATCAGGAAAAGAGTCTTAAAGGTGAGATCTTTCAGGGAGGCTGATTGTAGCGGTTCGAACCTGTCTGACATAAGGAATCTTAGTACCACGTCTAAATTCCAACCAGGTGTAACCAAACGACGCTCCTTCGTGGTCTCAAAAGACTTAAGGAGGTCCTGTAGATCTTTATTGTTGGAAAGATCTAAGCCTCTGTGACGGAAGACTGATGCCAACATGCTTCTGTAACCCTTGATAGTGGGAGCTGAAAGAGATCGTTCTTTCCTCAGATATAAGAGAAAGTCAGCTATTTGAGTTACAGAGGTACTGGTCGAGGATACGGATACTGACTTGCACCAGTTTCGGAAGATTTCCCACTTCGATTGGTAGACTCTAAGGGTGGATGTTCTCCTTGCTCTAGCAATCGCTCTGGTTGCCTCCTTCGAAAAGCCTCTAGCTCTCGAGAGTCTTTCGATAGTCTGAAGGCAGTCAGACGAAGAGCGTGGAGGCTTTGGTGTACCTTCTTTACGCGTGGCTGACGTAGAAGGTCCACCCTTAGGGGAAGTGTTCTGGGAACGTCTACTAGCCATCGAAGTACCTCGGTGAGCCATTCTCTCGCGGGCCAGAGGGAAGCAACTAGCGTCAACCTTGTCCCTTCGTGAGAGGCGAACTTCTGCAGTACCTTGTTGACAATCTTGAATGGAGGGAATGCATATAGATCTAGATGTGACCAATCTAGTAGAAAGGCATCTATATGAACTGCTGCTGGGTCCGGGATTGGTGAGCAAAATATTGGGAGCCTCTTGGTCATCGAGGTTGCGAAGAGATCTATGGTTGGCTGGCCCCAGGTGGCCAAAGTCTCTTGCATACATCCTTGTGGAGGGTCCATTCTGTTGGAATTATTTGTCCCTTCCGACTGAGACAATCTGCCATGACATTCAAGTTGCCTTGGATGAACCTCGTTACTAGTGAAATGTCTAGACCTTTTGACCAGGTGAGGAGGTCCCTTGCGATCTCGTACCATGTCAGAGAGTAGGTCCCTCCTTGCTTGGAGATGTACGCCAAAGCCGTGGTGTTGTCCGAGTTCACCTCCACCACTTTGCCTTGAAGGAGAGACCTGAAGCTTTTCCAGGTCAGACGTACTGCCAGTAGCTTCTTGCAGTTGAAATGCATTGTCCTTTGACTCGAGTTCCATAATCCCGAGCATTCCCTACCGTCTAATGTCGCACCCCAGCCTACGTCCGATGCGTCCGAGAAGAGAACGTGGTGGGAGTCTGAACAGTCAGGGGAAGACCCTCTCTAAGGTTGATATAGTCCTTTCACCAAGTCAGACCAGACTTTATCTTTCCGGAAACCGGGATCGAGACCGCTTCTAGCGTCTTGTCCTTTTTCCAGTGAAAAGCTAGATGGTATAGAAGAGGACGGAGGTGTAGTCTTCCTAGTGACACAAATTGATCCACGGATGACAGTGTCCTTACCAGACTCATCCACAGCCTGACTGGGCAGCGTTCCTTCTTCAGCATCTTCTGGATGGATAGCAGGGCTGGGGGTTGATCGTCTTGTTCAGCAACGTCCTCATCAGAGGGTTCCTCATCCGAAACTGATGAGGAAACGGCAACGGAGTGGGCAACGTCTGACTCGCTGAATCCGGTCGCACTGGTGGATGCGTGACGGAGCCGGACGCAATATCATGGTACTGCTGCACAGTCTGTGAACTGTCAACAACCATGGGTGCGCGAGGAAGTACAGCGTCAACCCGAAACTGTCTAGACTGTCTGGGTTGTGCAGTCAACACCCTACCGGGTTGCTGAGGTTGACGCACTGCGTCACAACAAGTCACCTCTGCTGGTTGTTGAACGTCTTCCTAGTGAAACACTGAACGTCAACAACCACCTCCGAGCGTCGCTTAACGTCAACGTGCGACTGGCAACCCACACTGGGTCGCATCGGTGGAGGAACCACCTCAACTGGCAGACGCGAGTAGGATACCTCAGCGTCAACAGGGCGCACAACCAACCGGTTGGAAGGTTGTTGGCCAGAAGGTTCTTCTCCGTATTTAAGTCCTCTATCAAGGACACAAGCTTGGACTGCATGTCTTGCAGCAAAGCCCATTTAGGGTCTACGGGAGCAGGTGTGGCAACAGACGGGGTTAGCGACTGAGGCGGAACCATTTACCATCCCTGGAAGCCTTGTTATGTGTGACATAATAGTACAGCAAAACTTCAAAGGCTCGACAAAAGTTGAGAAGTTGACCTGTAAACAACTTGGAGCGTCTCCTGGCTAGGCGCCAGGGCGAGTCTACCAGAATTGAGAAGTCTACCTGGGCAGAGGCATGAACTCCCAAGCCGAGAACTTCTCTCGTGTCCTATCAGACTCTCGCTCTATAAGCCAGTTTAAAAGAAGGGAAATGAAAGGCTGTATCCCTAAAACTCCTCCTGGTGCAAAAACCAGTCGCCTAGCCAACGTAACGCTCTCTAGGAGAGCGAGAGAGCACTAGCTTAACAACAACGGTTTCGAAGTAGCTAGGCCTAGTGTAAGTACTGACGTTAGGCGAACGAGGAGCAGCAGTTACAAGATCCGGACGAAGATCCTTAAAAAATCATCATGATGTAATTAAAGTCCATAGGAGGCTAAGCAGCTTAAGGCTCCTCTCCAAATGACAGAGTCCTCAAAGGAATATCAGTAGGAGGGAGAACAGCACTTTCTCATCTACAGGAACCTTGTCCGAGAAAAGCTAGGTTATCTCAGTGAGGGTCTCACTGGTGCATTAGCAGCAGACCAGAAGGCAACGTTATGTAACTGCTTGACAGTCTGTGAACTGTCAACCACAACAGGTGCGTGAGGACATACAGCACTGGTGCATTAGTAGTAGACCAGAAGGCAACGTCATGTAACTGCTTGACAGTCTGTGAGCTGGCAACAACCATAGCTGTGTGGGGAAGCCTCTACTCCTGACTGACTAGTCTGCTGCGGGCGAGTAGCGGTAACCACAGTGGGTTGCGGAGGTTGAAGCACAGCGTCAAAACAAAGCAACTTAACTCCACCCTCCTGTTGTTGTGGTAACTCGCGAACGTCAACGGAGGGTAGCGTGCGTCTGTGAACGTCAACGTGCGGCTGGCAGGGTACACTGCGCATGGATGGTGGAACTCTCACAGGCGGAGAGCGGGAGCAGGTAGCGTCAGCGTCTACTGTACGCACAACCGTGGTTGGTTGTAGGCTAACGGGTGCAGCGTCAACCTTCTCCGCACGATACTCCTGCATAAAAGATGCTAACTGTGTCTGCATAGACTGTAGCAAAGACCACTTAGGGTCTACAGCAGCAGGTGCGGCAACAGACGGTGTTACTGCCTGTTGCGGTACCGCTTTGCCTCTCTTAGGAGGTGTGCAGTCATCGGAAGACTGCAGCGAGTCCGAACTGACCCAGTGGCTACACCTGGGCCGTTGGACTTGCGCGGAAGGGACCGACTTGCGCTTAATAAGCTGCGAGACCTTGGTCCAAGGTTTCTTACGAGAAACCTCTTCCGCAGACGAGAAGTAAATGGGCTCTCTCGTCTTTGTGTGGGTGGGGCGATCTTGGGTAGATACGCCCGAAACCACGGAGGGAAAAACGTCTGTTCGTTGATCAAGGCCTGACGAACCCATAAGTCGTTCGACATTACTTCTCCCCTGGGCTTGGGAGCTTGCAAGAGGTCCCGGACTAGGTGAACGACAGGCACGAACAGACGAACCCTCGGACGCAACACTGTAACACTTTGCGCATATCACTTTATCACTGCGATTTTCTGTTTGCACTTATTTCACTGAAATCGAAACTTTTACTGATTTCTACCTGAAACACGCAATTCTAGCCTTCATTAAAAGGTAGTAATTGCGAAAACAGTCGTATAATGCAGCTCATTAATACTAGCAAAAACAGAAAACATATATAAAGATAAAGAATTCAGTGGCTGGGAGAGACTAAACACTAGTTCAAAACTACGTTTACAATCTCTCACCGCACATAGCCTGGGGACAAGAATAAAACCCTAGAAACGTTTTACCTTCTTCCCCGTACAGCGACTAGGGAGGAGAGTAACACAAGAATAACGTTACCCGCATGAACGGAACGTTTTTTTCTCCTCTCTCTCCCTCCGTCTCTATCTCTCTCTTTCTCTCTTGATTTCGCACCTGAGAGAAGAGCCCAATTATATATCGTCAAAACATGTTATTTGGCTAAAGGAAAAAACTGAAAGGTTTTCCAAATAAAAAGTTCCTTTAATTTAGAATTTAAACCATTTAAGCTAAGAAAGAATGAACGAAACGTCAGAATCGATTTACTCTTACTGCAAAGTGAAATCGTGATACACTCTCTCTCTATCGTAACGATAGAGCGCATGTTGAACGTCCTGAACGTCAACAACTGCGTAGGCTAAAAAACTAAACGTTAGTTCATCTTTGAAAACAGTACGAGACTATCAAAGAAATTCTTTCATAAAACATTAAATTTAAAAAGTTTTAAATTCTTTAAAGGCTAAATACGATATAACGGGCTCAACGTTGATTAACTTCGGTTCCAAGTTAGGACCGCCTACTATCAGGAAAGGTCGCATATAAACAAAACATAAAAATTTATTTTTATATGTTTATAATAAATGGAAAGTTAATCGAAGAGGCCTAATAAAGGCGGAGAGATATAAAATATATAGATCTATAACGTGTTAAGCAAAATTACTAAAAACCTAAACACACTTCCGTCTAAGGGAAGGGTCGGCCATTTAAAAGTGAAAGAGAGTCCATACTCTCTTTGTCACCATAATTAAATCTATCCAAAACGAGTTCAAGTTTTGAGATGAAGATAAAACCCCTGCATAGCGAAAGCTCAAAACTGGAATAGTGTACATACTTCACCAAATAGTTGTGAAAACAAATCCAGTTAGTAACAGCGTATTTAGTAGGTCTTGCCAGTGGCACGACAGAGAGAAAATTGGTTCTGTGTTGACATGGAGTACTTGAGTACCTGCTCGACAGATGGCGCAGTTGATGTACACCCCCACCTGTATAGCGATCGCTGGCGTATTTTGTCCTTAGGTTTTTCTGTCGGGCAGCAGAGCTGACAGCTATATGATCACCGGCTAAGTTTAATATTGAAAAAAACCTCTTTTGTTGTCATACCTATATCTTACTGTTAGGTATCATCCAATGTCTTTCTTTAGATGTACGTACTAGAACATCGTTTAATTTTGAAACCCCTTAATTTACATTTAATATTTCTAAAGCAAGTTAGCATATTTTTACATTCCTTACAAAGAAATATCTATGAACTGTATTTCAAAAGTATACAATAGAGAATGTTTGTGCAAGTAGCCTTTTATATGTGTAAAATATATCAATATAGCGGGAATAACGGATTTTATATTAACTCTTTTACCCCCAAAGGACGTACTGGTACGTTTCACAAAACTCATCCCTTTACCCCCATGGACGTACCGGTACGTCCTTGCAAAAAAAATGCTATTTAAATTTCTTTTTGCATATTTTTGATAATTTTTTGAGAAACTTCAGGCATTTTCCAAGAGAATGAGACCAACCTGACCTCTCTATGATGAAAATTAAGGCTGTTAGAGCAATTTTAAAAAAATATACTGCAAAATGTTCTTGAAAAAAAAATAACCCTTGAGGGTTAAGGGTTGGAAATTTCCAAATAGCCTGGGGGTAAAAGGGTTAATGAACAAGACTCAAGGTACTTTAACCAACCAAAATATTGTTCTGGTTTAGCAATAAAAAAATAGTTTTAACAATCCCATAATTAAATTGATTATAAATAAATCACATGGAATTAGTATCCAGACACAAAAATAGAATTAAGAGATATCCTAAAGTGAATGATACAATCACGGCAGTAGTTATTTTTTTGCACTGTACTGTTGAATATTGAAAAAAATATAACATATGTAGTGTTATAAATATACTTTTTGGTATATACTGTTTATACTTTTGAATTAGGATGTAAAAATTATCTATTTTGGTAATGACATTAGCATAAGTAAATAATGTCCCGTAAGCCTCACATTCATCAAGAAATCTTTTTACATTAACTTAAAATAGATAAAAATATCCATATATTCGTAGATTGAATCTTATACCCTGTCCACTTTTGCTTGACATACAGGAGCAACAACATATGAACTAAGAGCTGGAAGTGATGAAGATCTGCATCAAACATGTTTAGCCCAATGTCTCGAAACCCAAGGTTGTGATGGATGTGGGAGACCCCTGTGCAATGGGACTCTTTGTGACAATTGTCCATCCACCTGCTGGGATATCTACATCCCAAAAGTAGGTTACACTATTATTTATCCAACTATGAGCATTGTGAAAAGAGTGAAATGTGATGGAAAATGGCAACGGTGGTGGAAAGACGGTCAAACTAGTCTATACCGTTCCATGATCAGGAAGAGACTTAAGGTGAAAGTTGTAATTCGTTATAAAACAGGTATTAGACTCGAGTCAGAATTTGAAAGTTTTAAATATAAAAATAATACAATTTCTGTGGGAAAATTTCTCAATGGCACTGCGGGAAATGGATGGATTGCTCCTTTTGATATGAGACCTGCATCCACGCCACCAAAGTCAAGTTGTCGCAAGTTCTTCTATCCAAAAGGTAAATCTAATTGCATTTTAAAAGTACAGTAGATATAATAGCAAAGTTGATTTACATAAATTTTTGTCTATTGTTATCTGTCTCCTGCTTAATAAGAGCCTTAATGAGTCTTAAATTAAAAAGTTTTAGGGTATTTTACAAGTTAAGAATTAAATATCAAAAGTAAATCAAATAGTAAAGTAAATTTATATAGCAAATTTATTTCCACTATTATCTGTGTTCTGCTAAACAAGAGCCTTAGAGAGTCCTAACTAAAATGTTTTAAGGTATTTTATAAGAATGAAATGGAATACAGAGTTTGGGATGAATTGGATTTATTCATTTGGGTCCTAAGGCCCAAAATTGGGGTCTAAGAAGTTATTCAACACCATGCTCTAGACAATGAAACAAAAGCTGAAAAAGGTGGGACAACAAGATTGAAGAATGGAAGCGGGAATGGTGATTTAGTTGAAGACTAAAAAGTTAGTGCATCTAGAGATCGCAGGAAGGCTGTAAATACCCCAAGTACAGCAATGTCTAAAGTGCAAAGCATGAGGTATAATGATGGCATTACTCTCCCACATTGTTTGGAGTTTGGGCCACTTGGCTGTATACTTGGGCCAATGAGGTGATTTAAAGCCGCCATGGGAAATTAAATTAATTTTCACTAAGAAATTATAATCATAAAACCTCGCTTAGACAAGCCTATACAAACACCAACTTGACATGTCAATCATATACATCATAAATTAAAAATATAACATCAATAATATTCATACATTTAAAATGACTTTAATACAGTAGTCAAAATATGAAAAAAAAAATCTGTGAAGTTTCATATAATCACCAACTTCGGTTAATAAGCCCATGAAGGCCCCAATAACACTTTAACTTGTTCAGTCAAAACTTTACTATTTTGGGTGAAGGGCAAACTTTCTACTGCTGCCCATTAACATGGAGTAGTGCAGCCAAATGTTGTCAACTGACAGTGAACTGTCAACGTGAGCACACACCAGTGTACTGCTACCACCTAAGATATAAGACTGATGCTGATATGTCTGATCTTCACTCTAGTTAGAACCTCAGATTTTGGGTTGGAATTACAAATTATAAGCCAGAAGCTAATGTCACCTCCTATGTTTATACTTTTATGACCTTATTGGTCTTTTTATATCCAAGATGGGAACACTTTTCAAAGCCTAAAAATCGCTCAAGGAAGCTTCTTTCGCTTCACAGTCCACCATCAAAGTACCAGGAATTCCTGCACAAGAGGGAAGCCACCGATAATGAAGTTTTGTTCTGACAGGAACTTTCATGAACTACAGAGATCAACTTCTGGCATAAATGACCTGAACTGATAGCTTTCTAGCTTTTTAGACAAAAAAAAAAATATTTTTAGAAAGATTGCCTCACAAAATTGTAAGGTATCAATGAGGTTCCCTAAATCTCCTTGATGTAGCCATAGAAGTTTTTTTAACTGAGGTATCGCTAAATAACCTCTAGGTGAGAAGATTATGGTTCCAAATATGAACTCTAACATAAGTCTTTCATGATTTTAGATTCAGAAATAGGTAACAAAAATGATACTTGATGAGAGATATGACAAAGATTCACAACAGGTGTGTAAAGCATTTTCCTTTCTGACTTTATCACCTCAATCAAACCCCTAGATACATCTATCATGACATTTTTGTTCTATAATGACCTGGGAATCAAATATCCCTTACATGCACTACACAAAGAACTCTTGGCTACTTTAGTAATTAACTGATGTCAAGATGTTCGATACCAAGGCTACTGTCTGTTTTGCCAAGAAGTTTAGAAGATTCTGGAAACCACGCTCAATTTATAGAAGTGTTTTCCTGCACCAAAATTCCAGTTGTTCTGTTGACATATCCATCACAAGATGAAGATTTAAGAGTTGAAAGAATCAAGGATTCTAGTGTTGCAAGAATGTATTCCTCCTTCCAACATCACATTGCCTGCATAAAAAATATAATAGCATCTCATAATGGATATCTCTTTAGAAAGAGATCAGGGAAAGGATTAAAAGTCCATTAAAGAACTGAAAAAAAGGAAGAAAAGAAAAAGTGAAATCAGGAAAATTGTCAAAGAGAATGAATGAAAAGCAAGTGCAAAAACCTACCGCTTAATGGTCAGTCGATGATGAAGATAGGGCATAGTTGATGAGCATAATACTGAGTATTGAGATTATAAAATGTTATTTTCATTAGTAAAATAAATTTTTGAATATACTTACCCGATGATCATGTAGCTGTCAACTCTGTTGCCCGACAGAAATCTACGGTCGGGATACGCCAGCGATCGCTATACAGGTGGGGGTGTACACAACAGCGCCATCTGTGAGTAGGTACTCAAGTACTTCTTGTCAACAAGAACTCAATTTTCTCCTCGGTCCACTGGTTCTCTATGGGGAGGAAGGGCGGGTCCTTAAATTCATGATCATCGGGTAAGTATATTCAAAAATTTATTTTACTAATGAAAATAACATTTTTCAATATTAATCTTACCCGATGATCATGTAGCTGATTCACACCCAGGGTGGTGGGTGGAGACCAGCATACATGTTAACAAAGAAGCTAAGTATCCTGTATCTTATTTTAGCCGTTATTCAAAATAACAAACATAAAATAAATAAGTACCTGGTAAGGAAGTCAACTTGAACCATTACTCTGCCTTTTTAAGTACGTCTTCCTTACTGAGCCTAGCGATCCTCTTAGGATGCTGAGCGACTCCTAGGTGCTGAAGTATGAAGGGCTGCAACCCATACTAAAGGACCCCATCACAACCTCTAATCTAGGCGCTTCTCAAGAAAGAATTTGACCACCCGCCAAATCAACCAGGATGCGGAAGGCTTCTTAGCCTTCCGGACAACCCAGAAATATTTCAAGAGAAAGATTAAAAAGGTTCTGGAATTAGGGAATTGTAGTGGTGGAGCCCCCACCACTACTGCACTCGTTGCTACGAATGGTCCCAGAGTGTAGCAGTTCTCGTAAAGAGACTGGACATTCTTAAGATAAAAGACGCGAACACTGATTAGCTTTTCCAAAAGGTTGCGTCGAAAATATTTTGCAGAGATCTATTTTATTTAAAGGTCACGGAAGTTGTGACAGCTCTAACTTCGTGTGTCCTTACCTTCAGCCAAGCTTGGTCTTCCTCATTCAGAAGGGAATGAGCTTCTCGTATTAACAGTCTGAAAATAATAGGATAAAGAATTCTCTGACATAGGCAAAGATGAATTCTTAACTGAACACCATAAAGCTTCAGACGGGCCTCGTAAAGGTTTTTAAAATAGAACTTAAGAGCTCTTACAGGACATAATACTCTTTCTAGTTCATTTCCAACCATACGATAAGTTTGGAATAACGAACGATATTGGACAAGGCCGAGAAGGCAGCTCGTGTTTGGCTAGAAAACCAAGATGTAGAACATGTAGCCGTTTCGGATGAAAATCCGATGTTCTTGCTGAAGGCATGAATCTCACTGACTCTTTTAGCTGTGGTTAAGCATATCAGGAAAAGAGTCTTAAAGGTGAGATCTTTCAGGGAGGCTGATTGAAGTGGTTCGAACCTGTCTAACATAAGGAATCTTAGAACCACGTCTAAATTCCAACCAGGTGTAACCAAACGACGCTCCTTCGTGGTCTCAAAAGACTTAAGGAGGTCCTGTAGATCTTTATTGTTGGAAAGATCTAAGCCTCTGTGACGGAAGACTGATGCCAACATGCTTCTGTAACCCTTGAAAGTGGGAGCTGAAAGAGATCGCTCTTTCCTCAGATATAAGAGGAAGTCAGCTATTTGAGTTACAGAGGTACTGGTCGAGGATACGGATACTGACTTGCACCAGTTTAGGAAGATTTCCCACTTCGATTGGTAGACTCTAAGGGTGGATGTTCTCCTTGCTCTAACAATCGCTCTGGTTGCCTCCTTCGAAAAACCTCTAGTTCTCGAGAGTCTTTCGATACTCTGAAGGCAGTGAGACGAAGAGCGTGGAGGCCTTGGAGTACCTTCTTACGAGTGGCAGACGTAGCAGGTCCACCCTTAGGGGAAGAGTTCTGGGAACGTCTACTAGCCATCGAAGTACGTCGGTAAGTTATTCTCTCGCGGGCCAGAGGGAAGCAACTAGTGTCAACTTTGTCCCATCGTGAGAGGCGAACTACTGCAGTACCTTGTTGACAATCTAGAACGGAGGGAATGCATATAGATCTAGATGAGACTAATCTAGTAGAAAGGCATCTAAAAGAACCACTGCTGGGTCCGGGATAGGTGAGCAAAGTATTGAGAGCCTCTTGGACATCGAGGTTGCGAAGAGATCTATGGTTGGCTGGCCCCAGGTGACCCAAAGTCTCTTGCATACATCTCTGTGGAGGGTCCAATATGTTGGAATTATTGTCCCTTCCTACTGAGACAAACTGCTAAGACATTCAAGTTGCCTTGGAAGAAACTTGTTACTAGTGAAAAGTCTAGACCTGTTGAACAGGAGAGGAGGTCACTAGCGAACTCGCACCATGTCAGAGAGTAGGTCCCTCCTTGCTAGGAGATGAACATCAAAGCAGGGAGTTGTCCGTGTTGACCTCCATTACTTTGTCTTGAAGGAGAGACCTGAAGCTTTTCCAGGTCAGACGTACTGCCAGAAGCTTCTTGCAGTAAAAATGCATTGTCCTTTGACTCGAGAGCATAATCCCGAGCATTCCCTACCGCCTAAGGTCGCACCCCAGCCTACGTCCGATGCGTCTGAGAAGAGAACGTGGTTGGGAGTCTGAACAGTCAGGGGAAGACCCTATAAAAGGTTGATAAAGTCCTTTCCTCAGGTTAGACCAGACTTATCTTCCGGAAACCGGGATCGAGACCGCTTCTAGCGTCTTGTCCTTTTCCAGTGAAGAGCTAGATGAAACCGAAGAGGACGGAGGTGTAGTCTTCCAAGTGACACCAATTGAACCACGGATGACAGTGTCCTAACCAGACTCATCCACAGCCTGACAGGGCCGTATTCCTTCTTCAGCATCTTCTGGATGGATAGCAGGGCTGGGGATTGATTTTCTTGTTCAGCCATGTCCTCATCAGAGGGTTCCTCATCCGAAACTGATGAGGAAACGGCAACGGAGTGGGCAACGTCTGACTCGCTGAATCCGGTCGCACTGGTGGATGCGTGACGGAGCCGGACACAAGATCATGGTACTGCTGCACAGTCTGTGAACTGTCAACCATGGGGATGCGAGGAAGTACAGCGACAACCCGAAACTGTCTAGACTGTCTGGGTAGTACAGACAACCCCTTATCGGGTTGCTGAGGTTGCCGCACTGCGTCACAACAAGTCACCTCTGCTGGTTGTTGAACGTCTTCCTAGTGACACACTGAACGTCCACAACCACCTCCGAGAGTAGCTTAACGTCAACGTGCGACTGGCAACCCACACTGGGTCGCACCGGTGGAGGAACCATCTCAACTGGCGGACGTGAGTAGGATACCTCAGCGTCAACAGGGCGTACAACCAACCGGTAGGAAGGTCGTTGGCAAGAAGGTTCTTCTCCGTAAAAAATCCTCTATCAAGGACTAAGCTTGGACTGCATGTCTTGCAACAAAACCCAAGGTCTATGGGAGCAGGTGTGGCAACAGACGGGGTTAGCGACTGAAGCGGAACCATTTACCCTCCCTGGAAGCATATTATGCTTAAATTAAAGTCCATAGGAGGCTAAGCAGCTTAAGGCTCCTCTCCAAATGACAGAGTCCTCAAGGGAATATCAGAAGGAGGGAGAACAGCACTTTCTCATCTACAGGAACCATGTCCGAGAAAAGCTAGGTTCTCTCATTAGGGTTTCACTGGTGCAAAAGCAGCAGACCAGAAGGCAACGTTATGAAACTGCTTGACAGTCTGTGAACTGTCAAAAACTGAACTGTCAACCACAACAGGAGCGTGAGGACATACAGCACTGGTGTATAAGTAGCAGACCAGAAGGCAACGTCATGTAACTGTTTGACAGTCTGTGAGTTGGCAACAACCAAAGTTGTGTGGGGAAGCCTCAACTCCTGACTGACTAGTTTGCTGCGGGCAAGTGGCGGTAACCACAGTGTGTTGCGGAGGCTGACACACCGTGTCAAAACACGGCAGCTTGTGGTAGCTCACGCACGGCAACGGAGTGCTCTGTGTGTGGGAGTCATCATACATCTGGCAGGGTTGACTGTGCATGGGTGGAGGAGCTCTCACAACAAGAGTGTGAGAGCAGGAAGCCATGCCGGGCGCACAACCGTGGGAGGTGTAGGCCCACGGGTGCATCGTCAACCTTCTCCGCAGTTGGAGTGTGGGAGGTGGCAACAACAAAAGCTGAGTGTTGGTGCGTGGGAGGGACTGCCGTGGGTTGCGGAGCATGCCGCATGGGTTGCGGAGCATGCCGCATTGTGTCAAAACACGGCAGCTCTACAGCACCTTCCCACTGCTGATGCGGTAGCTCACGCATGTCAATGGAGGGCGCAGCATGAACATGCGTCTGGCAGGGTCGACTGCGCATCGGAGGTGGAGCTCTCACAGGTGGAGTGTGGGAGCAGGCAGCCGCAGTATCTGCTGAGCGCACAACCGTGGAAGGTTGTAGATTAACAGGTGCATTGTCAACCTTCCAGCACGATACTCCTGCATGAAGGAGCAAGCTGAGACTGTATAGTCTGCAGCATGGACCACTAGGGTCTATGAAAGACGACAACAAACGGAGCTACTGTCCGTTGTGACTGAGGGTCTAAAACAGCTGGTGCGGCAACAGACGGAGTTACTGCCTGTTGCGGTACCGCCTTGCCTCTCTTGGGAGGTGTGCAGTTGTCGGATGACTGGAGCGAGTCCGAACTGACCCAGTGGCTACACCTAGGCCGTTGGACTTGCGCGGAAGGGACCGACTTGCACTTAAAAGCTGCAAGATTTGGTCCATGGTTTCTGCGAGAAACCTCTTCCGCAGACGAGGAATAAATGGGCTCTCTCGTCTTTGTGTGGGTGGGGTGATCACGTCGGCAACGTGTGTAGATACACCCGAAACCACGGAGGGAAACGTTTGTTCGTCGATCAAGACCTGTGGAACCCATAAGTCCTTCGACATTACTTCTCCCCTGGGCTTGGGAGCTTGTAAGAGGTATCGGACTAGGTGAACAACTGGCACGAACAAACGAACCCTCGAACGCAACACTGTAACACTTTGCGCATATCACTTTATCACTTTTGATTTTCTGTTTGCACTTATTTCACTGAACTCGAAACTTTAAGTGATTTGTACCTGAAACACGCAATCCTATCCTTCATTAAAAGGTAGTAATTGCGAAAACAGTTTTACAATGTAACAGAAAAACATAATGAAAGATAAAGAATTCAGTGGCTGGAAAAGAGACTAAACACTAGATCAAACAAACTACGTTTAAAATCTCTCACCGCATAAAGCCTGGGAACAAGAATAAAACTCTAGAAACGTTTTACCTTCTTCCCCTAAAGCGACTAAGGAGAAGAGTAAAAAACGAGAACAACGTTACCCGCTTGAACGAAACGTTTATCCTCCTCTCTCTCCCTCCGTCTCTATCTCTCTCTCTCTCTCTTGACTTAGAACCTGAGAGATGAGCCCAATTATATATCGTTAAAACATTATTTGTTAAAGGAAAAAAACTGAAAGGTTTCCCAAATAAAAAGTTCCTTTATTAGAATTAAAACCATTTAAGCTAAGAAAGAATGAACGAAACGCTAGAATCGGTTTACTCTTACTGCAACGTGAAACCGTGAAATACTCTCTCTCTATCGTAACGATAGAGCGCATGTTGAACGTTCTGAACGTCAACAACTGCGGAGACTAAACTAAACGTTAGTTCATCTTTGAAAACAGTACGAGACTATCAAAGAAATTCTTTCAAAAACATTAAAATTAAAATAGCATAAATTCTTAACAGGAAATATGATATGACGGGCTCAATGTTAATTAACTTCGGTTCCAAGTAAGGACCGCCTACTATTAGGAAAGGTCGCATATAAACAAACATAAAAATTAATTTTTATAAGTTTATAATAAATGGAAAGTTAATCGAAGAGGCCTATAAATGGCGGAGAGATAGAAAATAAATCTATAACTTTGTTAAGCAAAATTACCAAAAACCTAAACACACTTCCGTCTAAGGGAAGGGTCGGTCATTAAAAGTGAAAGAGAGTCTATACTCTCTTCGACACCAACACTTCCGTCTAAGGGAAGGGTCGGCCATTTAAAAGTGAAAGAGAGTCCATACTCTCTTCGTCACCATAATTAAATCTATCCAAAACGAGTTCAAGTTTTGAAATGAAGATAAAACCCCTGCATAGCGAAAGCTCAAAACTGGAATAGTGTACTTCACCAAAAAGTTGTGAAAACAAATCCAGTTAGGGACGGCGTATTAGTAGGTCTTGCCGGTGGCACGACAGAGGAAAAATTGAGTTCTTGTTGACAAGAAGTACTTGAGTACCTACTCACAGATGGCGCTGTTGTGTACACCCCCACCTGTATAGCGATCGCTGGCGTATCCCGACCGTAGATTTCTGTCGGGCAACAGAGTTGACAGCTACATGATCATCGGGTAAGATTAATATTGAAAAATGCAATGTATAACTGAAATAATGGATTTTTAGCCTTGAAATGTATAAGATTGGCACATGGAGAAGCATCATGTTTTAGTGGCTGGATAGGCCTTAGAAAAGGGTAGAACGTTTCTATGGTTTTGGGTACATATTGGACTATGGAAAGCATAATTGAAGAGCAATAAAAAAGGGTAACAACAAGAATGAAGCGGAAAGAGATGGATAGGCTACATGTAAGTATCATTATCTTAACTTTAAAAAAAAATTACACAGCAAGTACACAATGAATAAGACTCATACTATTCTCTGCAGCAAAGATTTGCTCACCTTGAAAGTGGAAATTCTGAAAATATGACAACAAAATCTATGATCCTTGGCAGGGGTACATTAGATTCATCCTTTTAAAAAATAAAGCAGAAAAATTACAAATTTGGAAGTAATTGGTATTTTTCTTAACGATACACACCTTAGCTATTTATAGGGGTATTACTTTTGGCGAAGGTGAAAGGATGAGTATTTAGATTTTGGCGAGGGTAAACTACCCATCCCGCTAGTTAGCGGGGGTAGGGAGGTAGCTAGCTACCCCTATCACCCACAAACCTGCAATTGTGCTTCACTTTACTTGGAGGTAGGACTTTGACGGGGGACAGGGTTGGCGGGCAAGTATGTATAAATAGCTAAGGCTTGTATCGGCAGGAAAAATACAAATTACTTCCAAATTTGTTCCCTAACTGGAATACAACCCAACGCTATTCATAGGGGTGACTCACCATTAAGAGGGTGGACATCCCTGACAATTTGGCTTTTGGCCTTACCTGGGGTACTACTTATTGTGCAGGTTAGTGCACAAATAAGGAGACCCTAACACCTCACTAAACCTGCTAAGCATGGTCTGCGGCCTACGCAAGCTGTGTGTGGTGAGATACTAGCAATGTGACTGTCAAGGTAAAAGTTATTCCGAGTCTTGTGGGAATAAACAAGGAGACACCTCAACAGGGTATGGGGGCGCAACAGTATTGGTACAATACAAGGTTACACAAGGGGCAATGGTTTACCTGTAGAAGCTTTAGGTCAGCTTGTGCAGAAGACCCCGGATGCTGATTTCCCCAAGGGAGGGGAGGATAAAGAAAGGAAAAAAGCCAGACATTCCTTTTCATTTATTCATTCAGACTAAGACCCGGGTAACCAAAGCCCTTAACCTTCTGCTACTTGTCCAATAAGGAACTTGAGGTACTAAACCAGCTGTTGTGCAACCAGTTGCATACACCTGCTATGAAGGTGGGGTGAGAAACTTGTCTTCCAACTGCCGCTATAAAATGGAAGTTGGATGAGTATGTTACAAATCGGTAACCTAGGATAGCCAGTACTCCTTAGAGGAAGCGAATCTCCTTAGTGATTGCTTTCGGGCAAAAGACAAGTTGGTAACGACCAATCTTACACAACTACTTCCAAAAGATAAGATTGAGATGTATCTTCAATCCATATTTGGACAGGTAATGTCTGCATAAGTCCATCTACGGAGGACCAGTAACACAGACCAGGGAGGCAAACAAACACACGGTCGTAGCCCGAATTATTAGTTGTGTCCGGATCTTGGTTGGAGAACGTTGATAAACGTTCGTAACTGAGACCTCCTCCTTCCTATGAACTATGAAAATGTTAGTACTTCTTCGTCTCCTATTGGCAAAACTGGTACAATATAAGTTTCGAATGTTCCCTTCCAGGAAACAAATTTGCTTATGTGAAGTTTTTGGTCTCACTATCTTTTTTAAAAACTAAGACCTCCGATTGGAAGTTAGGAAGGAACTGCTTGGGATGAAGGTAGACCACATATCCAGTAGGTCTGGTTATGGGAAGAAAGAAGAGTAATGCATAAACTGGTTTCCCGTAAAGAATATAGCCATCAACATTAATGATTTATTAGAACAGTTTTTTAATTGTAAGATGATCTATAGTCCTTGTCAGCAGAAAGATCGTTTGCTCGCATATGCGCATGTCCGTCTGCAGTCATGCATTGGTAACATCTTTGCCTCCGGGTAAACATTTGATGAGTCTGAGCCCACTTGCAGGAATAATGTATGTGCAACAAATCACAACATTATTGCCCAAGGATTTGATTGTTGACTAGCTGTAGTATTTTTAAGATGTGAGCACATGCGCCCACGAAAACATAACATACAGCTAGTGTAGCGATCATACCTCCGTCGGTTTGCCTGCCCACTCTGTGGGTGGGGCTTGCTAACATACACAAACGTGATGAGAAGCTAACAAAACTTGTCTGGCTGCCTTGTAGGCAGGGCTTGTTAACATTCCTAAACATAATGAGAAGCTGACAATGTTTGTTTGGCTGCCTTGTGGGTCGGGCTTGTTATCATTCGTAAACGTAAGCAGAAGCTAATACTGTTCACTTGGGACTAATGGCTTGAAATAATGACCTTGTAAGCATACTGTATATATCACAAGCACGTTGATGAGTGCTCTAAGAGCTGCCCATTCCATCGGGCAACAAAGACCAAAGAAAATAACCCAGGATTATATTTCACAAAACTCGGAGTTTAACGAGAAATCATTGTGTCCAAGGGTACACTGACGCATGTGGCTGACTCAAGCCATTGGTAGTAAACCATATTTGTGGGAATAACCCTAAAGTCTTGTCTTGGCAGGAGTGTATGCTCCATAGGAGTTCGTTTCAGCCTTTTATAGTTTTAACGAACTCCTAGAGTTGTGTAAAACTTCTCAGGGACGAGAGTTACCCATGAAGAAGCGAAGTCTCGCGTAAGGGTTTGTTGTCCCACAACGCAAAGAACACAAAAGCTGGCGGGAGTCCGCAAAACGCTGGCAAGTGCTCGCAAACGCCAGCGAGAATCAGTGGATGAGAATTTGAAAATGCTAGCATTGAATCCTACCTTTACGGGTAGACCCAGTAGTGTATGCTTCTCTAGCGTTGGCAAGGCGAGGGTCTCACACGAGGCGAGAGTCTCACATGAGGTGAGGGTCTCGCACACCCGCCATGGATACTAAGGCGAGGCGGGGGTCTTGCAAACCCGCCATGGGAACTCAGGTGAGGCAAGGGTCTCACCAATGTGCCTTGAGTACTCGGGTGAGGCGAGGGTCTCACCAACCTGCCTTGGGTACTAAGGCAAAGCAAGAGTCTCGCACAAGGCAAGAGTCTCGCACAAAGTGAGGGTCTCGCAAACCCTCGCCTCAGGTACTAAGGGAGGTGGGCAACCTGGGTTGCTCGCAAACCTTCGTCAGGCAGTAGTGCTGAAACTAAGGTCCTCTTAGTACTCGGAGTGGTGAACAGCCTTATGTCATCTCCTCGGATGCGAACGAAAAAGGCTGTGCTTAACTTGAAGACCAGCTGTTTCTTCATAGTTAGAGTTAGAAACTATGAGGCGCAGGTCCTAAAGAGCTTGACCTCACAAAGCTTTTTTGTGCCCAAAGGCATGATGCGGCTATAACCCTGATGAGTTAAGGCCTATGAGACTCATCGACGAGAGAAGAGGCAGCCGTAAGCGGTCACTCTGAGGAGTTCTTGCCAGCCACTATTCATGTTCGTCCACCGAAGCAGAGCGAAAGTTGGGCGAGCAGTAGAGGAAGAGGCCAAAGACCTCTTGCTATCTTTCTTGCACAGGGAACTCATGAGCCAAAAGGAAGGCAGCTCTAAAAGCAATGGGCATTTTATTAAGGTTTAGTCCAGTTTCTTTTAACCGTAAACCGGTTAAAAATGTTTGGCAGGAGAGAAAAACTACGTCTTTACTCTACCGAGCCGAAATAAAAAGTGATGCTTAGCCGCTAGTGCTGATGTGAGAGGGAGGGTTAACCTACCCTGCTCCCCCACTTACTAGTGGTGGGTAGTTATACCCTAACAAGAAAGCTTATTAGCTTCTCAGCTTCACCGAAATAATACTCCATAGTAAAGAGCGGAAGGTTTATATTTTGCGCTGGAACAAAATATTTTTGAAAGATTAGATTTACATCAATAAAACTTACTGGAATTCACATACTGAATACCATATTGCCATGGAAGGGGGAAAGGGGTGAAAACTGTAATAATAATAAAAGGAATAACATTATCTATATAATTTTCAAAACAATGCAAATAACATTCTACGATAACTTAGAGAATAACAGTGCTAAGGATGGTCAAAAGTTTTCCTAATAATAATCATAAATCAAAAGTAATCAGAAAATTAGAGAAAACATTGTTACGATCCATAAAATTACTGTACTTACAACAGCTACAACAAATTATGAAATCTAGTGATAAAAAAATACTACAGTTACTAATCTTTCTAATTTCATTCACAGGAATTTGCAAAGGAAATGGTGTGGCACCGTACCTCGACCAGCAAGCAGTCAACGGCACTAAAATACAATATGGTTATTCATGGCAAACAGGAGATAAAGCAACTGACAACATCTACATAACCTCGATTGAACTCTGGATCACCCCGCAAGAGTCTTAAGTGGTTGTTACATCACCATAGAATGAATACAGTCACTTGATTCATTTTTGTAAATTAGCTTCACAACATCCATTCATCATCATGAGATTTTCATTTGTTAGCTTTACCCCTTATAGGAGTAAATGTGAATGGCGTTCTGTACACTCTCGTCTCTCCTACACTTTTTACGTCCGAACTCCTAGAGGATCTACGTTTTCATCTACTGTATCCCCTTTTTCTATGATTTCTGGAAACTTGCTTCAGGTCTTCATTCTGCTACTTCTATATCAACTACTTGGCTGATCAACTGTGCCTCATGTATTCTCATCACACATTACAGTAATGCAATTACATAAGCATATTTTGTAGTACAAAAACTTATCTCTAAGCTCATAGCATGTTTTGTCATTTTTTTTCCAGTCACTATGCATCCACAAATCATGTATATATTTCCATTCTTCGTACTGATAACCATGCTTACTCATTAAAATTATTTTAAGGTTAAATTTGATAAAATTACAGCATAGAGTAAGCAGAAATTTCTATAAGAAGTCAATACTAATTCTTCCATTTAAATAAGTATTGTAATATAAGACTAAAATAAATTTCTCTCAATTGTTATAAGATGTTAATTTCCAGTATATAACCTTTGAAACTAGAATATAATCATGTACATTTATCATATAAAGGAACATATACTGATGTACTTACAGTATTTGCCTTTTTCACGGACAGGCGAGAATATTTTGAGAAAAAAAAAAAAACTAATTACTATATTCAAATTTATAATCCTTATTTATCCTTAAATTACGTATTCAACTATATGCAACCTTAATATCCTCTAATCAACTATGAGTGAGAAATAAGAAATTCAGGAAGAAAGATTATTAGAATGTAGTTTAATAGGGGCATTACCCTACATATAATTTTTAATGTTTAATTTGTGCCTTCACCAAAGCCCTGCTGCCCCTGGCCCAAAGCGATAAATTAGGTTTGGGCAAATCAAAATGTTCCTTCAAATAAGAATGGTTTGAAAAACCAATAAGTATAATCATATTTTATTACGAAAAAGAATGAACACAAATTACATGAACACTTGAATGGTCTTGAAAAAGTTCAGACCTTCGGTGGCTACTTATAAACTACATTTGGCATTGCACTTTTAATCGTCTGGAAGCAATGAAAATTTGAAATAAAAAGTTTAGCTTATGAAAAACACCAAGCTTTTGTACATAAATGTTTTATAATATATTGAATTGTATAAAAACTTCAGGCACATCAAAATAGGTCACTAATGAAACCTAGGATAATCCTCATGACTTACTTATAGTAACTATTCCTAGGAAAGCAAACATAAGTTCTACTGATTGAAATATTAGCTGAATTGAAATAAGGATTACCTCAATTCTCAAAACATAGGTTTGCCATAATAAAAGGTACAAAACGGCAAGCACCGAGGGAGCTGTGAATATGATAGATAATGCCAGTGGCATAATTTGCTCTACGAGATTACCTTTTTTCCCCATAAATATTCTTACAGACTCTGTACCAACCAAAAATAACATAAGAAACACTTCAGCCACAATATTTCCTTTTGGGTAAGGGAGTATAGATGTTTTGAAAATAAGTAACAGAAGCTCGCATATTAAAAAGGCGGTTAAATACCACCCATTGAGGTAAAGAGTGATCTGGTATGGTAAGCTGGAGTGACTATTTGTGAGCACCATTCTGGTACCTGCAACAAAAGAAAAAAAATGAGCAAAGAAGGCTTCAAAGATAAAGAAAATAACATTATCTTTTATGCCTTGATAATGTGAATACAATACTGTACTCACTTTATTTTCTTATACTGTAATCATTACTTTCCATATTAGATAATAACCAACTAGAGCACCTCAAGTATTAGTCCTGTTAAACTGAGTGACTTTTGTTGGAAATATAAAATATAAAGGATATCTTATGTATATAAAAAATATCACCTTACAAATTCCAATTTTATTTCTCTGGCATCACCAACGGACAAAATGTTGAACCAATACAACCTCATTCCTAGAGTTTAACTAGCAGATGAGGCAACTAAACTTAAGGTGTCCTTCTTATACTCACTTAGCTTCCTTTTTCTTCTTAAACTTTACTAAGAAAAAAGGTCTTCTATTTAAGGGGTAAAATGAAGGAAAAGCTAGTTTTTCTCAGTTTTCGTAGGTTTATACAACTGTAACTGTTGATTTTACTTGTATAAACCTATTGCAACCTCTCAGCTTTGGAACTGAAAACTATGCCAATAAGTATGTCATACTTGTTTATATTATTATTATTATTATTATTATTTGCTAAGCTGCAACCCTAGTTGGAAAAGCAGGATGCTATATGCCCAGGGGCCCCAACAGGGAAAACAGCCCAGTAAGGAAAGGAAACAAGGAAAAAAATTAATTGTTTTAAGAACAGCAACAATATTAAAATGTTATTTTGATAATAAAATAAATTTTTGAATATACTTACCCGGTGATTATAATAGCTGCAACTCTGTTGCTCGACAGAAAACTCTAAGGTAAAACTCACCAGCGATCGCTACACAGGTTGCGGGTGTGCCCAACAGCGCCATCTGTCGTCCAGATACCCAGTACTCAATGTAAACAAAGACTCAATTTTCTCCTCGTTCCACTGCGTCTCTATTGGGGAGGAAGGGAGGGTCCTTTAATTTATAATCACCGGGTAAGTATATTCAAAAATTTATTTTATTATCAAAATAACATTTTTCAATATTTAACTTAGCCGGTGATTATAATAGCTGATTCACACCCAGGGGGGTGGGTAGAGACCAGCAATATATGTTTACATTATTATGAGCTAAGAGTTTTTTATTTCATTTTAGAAGTTATCAAAATAACAAAAACAAAATAAATAGGTACCTGGTAAGGAAGTCGACTTGAACAATTACTCTGCCTTTTTAAGTACGTCTTCCTTACGGAGCCTCGCGATCCTCTTAGGATGCTGATCGACCCCTAGGATCTGAAATATCAAGGGTTGCAACCCATACAACAGGACCTCATCAAAAACCCCTAATCTAGGCGCTCTCAAGAAATGACTTTGACCACCCGCCAAATCAACCAGGATGCGAAAGGCTTCTTAGCCTTCCGGACAACCCAAAAAACAACAATAAAAACATTTCAAGAGAAAGATTAAAAGGTTATGGAATTAGGGAATTGTAGTGGTTGAGCCCTCACCCACTACTGCACTCGCTGCTACGAATGGTCCCAGTGTGTAGCAGTCCTCGTAAAGAGACTGGACATCCTTAAGATAAAAAGACGCGAACACTGACTTGCTTCTCCAATAGGTTGCGTCCATTATACTTCGCAGAGATCTATTTTGTTTAAAGGCCACGGAAGTTGCGACAGCTCTAACTTCGTGTGTCCTTACCTTCAGCAATGCTTGGTCTTCCTCACTCAGATGGGAATGAGCTTCTCGTATTAACAGTCTGATAAAATAGGATAAAGCATTCTTTGACATAGGCAAAGATGGTTTCTTAACTGAACACCATAAAGCTTCAGAAAGGCCTCGTAAAGGTTTAGTTCGTTTTAAATAGAACTTAAGAGCTCTCACAGGGCATAAGACTCTTTCTAGTTCATTGCCAACCATATTCATATTCGATAAGCTTGGAATATCGAACGATTTCGGCCAAGGTCGAGAAGGCAGCTCGTTTTTGGCTAGAAAACCAAGTTGTAGTGAACATGTAACCTTTTCTGACGAAAATCCGATGTTCTTGCTGAAGGCATGAATCTCACTGACTCTTTTAGCTGTGGCTAAGCATACCAGGAAAAGAGTCTTTAAGGTGAGATCTTTCAGGGAGGCTGATTGTAGCGGCTCGAACCTGTCTGACATGAGGAATCTTAGTACCACGTCTAAATTCCAACCAGGTGTAACCAAACGACGCTCCTTCGTGGTCTCAAAAGACTTAAGGAGGTCCTGTAGATCTTTATTGTTGGAAAGATCTAAGCCTCTGTGACGGAAGACTGATGCCAACATGCTTCTGTAACCCTTGATAGTGGGAGCTGAAAGTGATCGTTCTTTCCTCAGGTATAAGAGGAAGTCAGCTATTTGAGTTACAGAGGTACTGGTTGAGGATACAGATACTGACTTGCACCAGTTTCGGAAGACTTCCCACTTCGATTGGTAGACTCTAAGGGTGGATGTTCTCCTTGCTCTAGCAATCGCCCTGGCTGCCTCCTTCGAAAAGCCTCTAGCTCTCGAGAGTCTTTCGATAGTCTGAAGGCAGTCAGACGAAGAGCGTGGAGGCTTTGGTGTACCTTCTTTACGTGTGGCTGACGTAGAAGGTCCACCCTTAGAGGAAGACTTCTGGGAATGTCTACTAGCCATCGAAGTACCTCGGTGAACCATTCTCTCGCGGGCCAGAGGGGAGCAACTAGCGTCAACCTTGTCCCTTCGTGAGAGGCGAACTTCTGCAGTACCTTGTTGACAATCTTGAACGGTGGGAATGCGTATAGATCTAGATGTGACCAATCTAGGAGAAAGGCATCTATATGAATTGCTGCTGGGTCCGGGATTGGTGAGCAATATATTGGGAGCCTCTTGGTCATCGAGGTTGCAAAGAGATCTATGGTTGGCTGGCCCCAAGTGGCCCAAAGTCTCTTGCATACATCCTTGTGGAGGGTCCATTCTGTTGGAATTATTTGTCCCTTCCGACTGAGACAATCTGCCATGACATTCAAGTTGCCTTGGATGAACCTCGTTACTAGCGATATGTTTAGACCTTTTGACCAGGTGAGCAGGTCCCTTGCGATTTCGTACAACGTCAGTGAGTGGGTCCCTCCTTGCTTGGAGATGTACGCCAAAGCAGTGGTGTTGTCCGAGTTCACCTCCACCACTTTGCCTTGAAGGAGAGACCTGAAGCTTTTCAAGGCCAGATGTACTGCCAGTAGCTCCTTGCAGTTGATATGCATTGTCCTTTGACTCGAGTTCCATATTCCCGAACATTCCCGACCGTCTAATGTCGCGCCCCAGCCTACGTCCGATGCGTCCGAGAAGAGAACGTGGTTGGGAGTCTGAACAGCCAGGGGCAGACCCTCTCTGAGGCTGATACTGTCCTTCCACCACGTCAGGCAAGACTTCATCTTCTCGGAAATGGGGATCGAGACCGCTTCTAGCGTCTTGTCCTTTTTCCAGTGAAATGCTAGGTGATATTGAAGAGGACGGAGGTGTAGTCTTCCTAATTACACAAACTGTTCCAGGGATGATAGCGTCCCTATCAGACTCATCCACTTCCTGACTGAACATCGTTCCTTCTTCAGCATGTTCTGGATACATAACTGGGCTTGGCTTGTTCTGGGGGCCGACGGAAAAGCCCGAAAAGCTAGACTGTGAATCTCCATCCCTAAATACACAATAGTTTGGGATGGGACCACTTGTGACTTTTCCATATTGACAAGGAGACCCAATTCCTTGGTCAGATCTAGAGTCCACTTTAGATCCTTCAGACAGCGACGACTGGAAGAAGCTCTGAGAAGCCAGTCGTCCAAATAGAGGGAGGCTCGGATGTCCGCTAAATGAAGGAATTTGGCTACATTCCTCGTCAGCCTCGTAAACACAAGAGGAGCTGTGCTTAGGCCAAAGCACAGGGCTTGAAACTGGTAGACAACCTTTTCGAAAACGAATCTCAGAAAAGGTTGGGAGTCCGGGTGGATGGGGACGTGGAAGTAGGCGTCCCTTAGGTCTAAAGAGACCATCCAGTCTTCCCTTCTGACCGCTGCTAGAACCGACTTTGTGGTCTCCATGGAGAACGTCTGCTTTGTGACAAAGACATTCAGCGCACTGACGTCTAGCACCGGCCTCCACCCTCCTGTCTTCTTTGACACCAAGAAGAGGCGGTTGTAGAATCCCGGGGTTTGATGGTCCGAGACTTTGACCACCGTTCCCTTCTCTAGTAAGAGAGACACTTCCTGTTTCAATGCTCGTCTCTTGTCTTCCTCTCTGTACCTGGGAGAGAGATCGATGGGAGACGTTGCTAGAGGGGGTTTCCGTACAAACGGGATCTTGTACCCCTCTCTGAGCAACTTCACAGATTGTGCATCTGCGCCTCTCTTTTCCCAGGTCTGCCAGAAGTTCTTGAGTCTGGCTCCCACTGCTGTCTGAAGAAGCTGGCAGTCAGACTCTGCCCTTAAAGGACTTGGTTCCTTTCTTCTTTCCTCGTTTCCCTTCGGCACGAGCACCTCCTCTGCTGGAGGCTCTGCCACGAAAGGGCGGAATAAAACGGGACGCTGGAGTGTCCATCCTTGGTCTAGCTGACAAGGTAGGCAAAGGGGTGGCTTTGCGAGCTGAGGACGCAACAAGATCGTGAGTGTCCTTCTGTATCAAAGAAGCGGCAATTTCCTTAATCAGGTCTTCTGGAAAAAGGCACTTGGAAAGAGGAGCAAACAGAAGTTCGGATCTCTGGCATGGTGTAACTCCAGCTGAAAGGAATGAGCATAGGTTTTCACGCTTCTTAAGGACTCCGGACACAAATGATGCAGCAAGCTCATTAGACCCATCACGTACGGCCTTGTCCATGCAGGACATAATGAGCAAGGAAGTCTCCTTCTCTGTCGGAGAGATCTTTCTGCTTAGAGCTCCTAGACACCAGTCTAAGAAGTTAAAAACTTCGAAGGCTCTAAAGATACCTTTCAAAAGGTGGTCCAGGTCCGAAGATGACCAACATATCTTTGAGCGTCTCATGGCAAGGCGGCGGGGAGAGTCTACAAGACTTGAGAAGTCGCCCTGGGCAGAGGCAGGAACTCCCAAGCCGAGAACTTCTCCCGTGGCATACCAGACGCTCGATCTAAAAGAGAGTCTAGCAGGGGGAAACGTAAAAGCTGTCTTCCCTAAACTCTTCTTGGACTGCAGCCATTCTCCTATCACCCGCAAAGCTCTCTTGGACGAGCGTGCGAGGACGAGTCTAGTAAAGGCAGGAGTGGTTGACGGCATGCCTAACACAAACTCTGACGGAGGAGAACGCGGAGCCACAGAAACAAACTGGTCCGGAAACATCTCTTTGAACAGGGCCAAACCTTTCCTAAAGTCCAAAGAGGGTTGCGTAGACTTAGGCTCGTCTAGTTCTGAATGCGGTTCATCTACGTGTGCAGCAACATCATCATCAGAAAGTCCCTCATCCAATAACTGATGAGGGAACGGCAACGGAGTGGGTAACGGCTGGTTAGCTGAGTCCGGTCGCACGGGTGCATGCGTGACTGAGCCGGACGCAACGTCATGGAACTGCTGCCCAGTCTGTGAGCTGGCAACAACCATAGCAGCGCGGGGACGCACAGCGTCTACTCCAGACTGTCTGGAATGATGTGGGTGAGCAGTGGCAACCACACTGGGTTGCGGAGGTTGACGCACCGCGTCAAAACAAAACAACTCTGACGGTTGTTGAACCTCACGAACGTCAACGGATACCTCCGTGCGTCGCTGAACGTCAACATGCGGCTGGCAGATCACACTGGAACGCATGGGTGGCGGAACTCTCTCAACTGGAGTGCGTGAGAAGGTTACCTCAGCGTCCACAGGACGCACAACCGATCGTGTGGGTGGTTGTAGGCAAGGAGCTGCACTAGCTGGTGCGGCAGCAACCTTCTCCGCACGAAAGTCCTGCATAAGAGACGTTAGTTTAGACTGCATGTCTTGCAGTAAAGACCACTTAGGGTCTACAGGAGCAGGTGCGGCGACAGACGGTGTAACTGTCTGAAGCGGTACCGCTTTGCCTCTCTTAGGAGGTGAGCAGTCATCGGATGACTGCAGCGAGTCCGAACTGACCCAGTGGCTACAACTGGGCCGTTGGACTTGTGCGGAAGGGACCGACTTGCGCTTTAACGGTCGTGAGACCTTGGTCCATGGTTTCTTGCGAGAAACACCTTCCGAAGACGAGGTATAAATGGGCTCTCTCGTCTTTGTTAGGCAGGGGCGATCTTGGGTAGATACGCCCGATACCACGGAGGGAACGTCTGTTCGCTGATTAAAGCCTCTCGAACCCATTTGTCGTACGACATTGCTTCTCCCCTGGACTTGGGAGCTTGCAAGAGGTCCCGGACTAGGAGGACGACAGGCACGAACAGACGAACCCTCAAGCGCAACACTATCCACAACACTATCACTCACTTTATCACTTCCCACTGCACTTTTGCACTTCAGCTCCTTCACATCCGCCATGAGCTGATTACGGTCACTAGCAAGGGACTCAACTCTCTCACCCAGAGCTTGGATGGCACGCATCATATCAGCCATCGAAGGTTCCTGAGTACCAGGAGGGGGATTAGGAGCAACCACTACAGGGGAAGGAATAGGTTGTGGGGCATGTGGAGAGGAAATATCAATAGAACAAGAGGAACTTCTCCTAACTCTATCTCTCTCTAGCCTACGTGTATACTTTTGGAATTCGATAAAATCGAATTCCGAAAGCCCAACGCACTCCTCACACCGATCTTCCAATTGACAGGTTTTATCCCGACAATTGGAACAAACAGTGTGAGGGTCGATAGAAGCCTTCGGAAGACGCCTTGAACAGTCCCTAGCATTGCACTTCCTAAATTTTGGGACTTGTGAAGGGTCAGCCATTTTGAATTGGTCAAAGGGGAATTCAAAAACTATCAAAAAGTCATCAACAAAGAATCCGTTATCAAAATGAGTTCAAGGATTTGTGAAGAGAAACCCTGCACAGCGAAAGCTCAAAACTAGAATAATGTACTTCACCAATTAGTTGTGAAAAAACTCCAGTTTAGCAACAGCGAGTAAGTACGTCTTATCGATAGCACTACAGAGAGAAAATTGAGTCTTTGTTTACATTGAGTACTGGGTATCTGGACGACAGATGGCGCTGTTGGGCACACCCGCAACCTGTGTAGCGATCGCTGGCGAGTTTTACCTTAGAGTTTTCTGTCGAGCAACAGAGTTGCAGCTATTATAATCACCGGCTAAGTTAAATATTGAAAAATAAATATTTCTTATATAAACTATAAAAACTTTAACAAAACAAGAGGAGGAGAAACAAGAGAGAACAGTGTGCTCGAGTGTACCCTCAAGCAAGAGAACTCTAACCCAAGGCAGCGAAAGACCATGGTACAGAGGCCATGGCACTACCCAAGACTTGAGAACAATGTTTTGATTTCGGAGTGTCCTTCTCCTAGAAGAGCTGCTTACCACAGCTAAAGAGTCCCTTCCACCCCCACCAAGAGGAAAGTAGCCACTGAGCATTAGATTTCCCAAATCAAAACCTCACAAGCCCAATAGTAGTAGTCACTCCATGAACATGGAAGCAAAAGATGGAAAATAAGATTAAATTAACCTAACACTGACAAAGCTTACTTTATTAAAAGCAAAACCCTGTGCAAGAACCGACTAGTATACACTGCAAATTATATTTTTCAAGTATGGAGAGTCAATGTTATTCCATATGTGGAAAGAAAGTAGCCTTGATGTAACAGAACGGAGAATATCCTGGTTTACAATGTTTAATCCTCGAATGCTGACGAAAGACTTTAGGGTATGCAAGGTATATCATAAGTCTGCAAGTGTAAGAAAAGAAAATTTAACAGAAAACAGATAAAGATGGTCCTCGGGATCAAGTTCTTAAGGGAGGCTTCCTTTATCAAGTCATAACTAGCACAAAATGAGGCTTCAGAGCACCCTGATTAGGTCTCATATTGGTTGGGTCTACTTGGTCCTTTGCAAACCCAATCAAAATTTTGGGTACCAAAAATTCATGCTAATAAACTGACAGTACAGTATCAGGAGAGCTGATTTGTACCTCTTAATCTCCACTACGCACCAGCATCGATAATGCAGCGACTATTTAATGTGCTGCCAGCTCATCTAAGAAACATATCAGGAGTGAGCGTAGATGTGTTTAAGAATAAGCTCGATAAATACCTAAGATGCATCCCAGACCATCCAAGACTAGAAGATGCATTAGCAACTCTCTGGTAGATATACGAGGTGCCTCACACTGAGGGACCTAGGGGAACCCAAACAAAAAATAAGGAAGGAAAGGATAAGGACACATACTAAAAGGAGGGTTTGCTCCTGGGTAAAGCACCTATTAGGGGGGAAATCTTCTCATCTCTACCATAAACTGCATAACATAATTTCATCACCTTACCAACTGTTTAATTTCATTCCTTGTTTTGGAAATTCTTAAGGAATATTCTGAGTGGCAATGCTCTCATAATACTGTACATCTTTTTAGCTCTTTCCCTTAAAACCACTACTGGACACAGGGGACTGAAATCATGACCAAGTCTTCTTTTCTCCGCCTGCCTGCTGTTTCCAAGGGGAAGTAGAAGTGGACTACAGTCTCTCCAGCCTTCATCTTATTTTTATATACCAGTAATTAACTTCAGTTCCACAATTCATGAAGGACATCTTGCCCAGATAAATATCACAAATATTAAATAATTTGTATTTTCCCTATCTGTACAAACCCAAGTTCTTTAATATGAGTATGATTTCAGCGAAGCTGGAAACGCGGCTGTTAAAATTTATAATGAGGTGTTGGTAATTACTGGAGGGTGGATGGGAAGCCCTCACGCCCCTCTGCTACCTTACTGAGAAACAAATTTGACCTTCACCTAGGAATTATGGGTGGATGATGTGGTATGTTAACTCAAAAGGATTCAGGTTTTTATAGTTAGGCAAAATGCAAATTATTTCTAAAAATTTTTTATTTATTCCTACACACATACAAACCTTTGTCCTTTAATACTGCAGGAGAATTAAGGAGGGAGAAAGTTTCTATGACCAAAATGGTATTATAAAATCCTAGGATGTCAGGGCACTCAGACCTGAAGAGGTGCAAGAGTGCTGACCCCACTACACCTCCTATTGACCTAATGATGTTTCAGGCAATAGGTTAGGTTTCCGTAGTTAGATAGTCAGGGAGGAGCCTATATCACCAATGGGATATGATGTCTAAAATGTGATGCAAAACTGAAGTACAGTGAACCCTCGCTACTTCGCGGTTCGACCATCGCGGATTCACCACTTCGCGGTTTTTTTCCATAACCCATATATATACAGTAATATATATATATATATATATATATATATATATATATATATATATATATATATATATATATATATATATATATATATATATATATATGTATGTATGCATGTATTTATGTATATATGTATGTATGTATATGTGTATACATATATATATATATATATATATATATATATATATATATATATATATATATATATATATATATATATATATATATATATATACACACATATATATATATATATATATATATATATATATATATATATATATATATATATATATATATATATATATATATATATATATATATATATCTAAAGTAGGAAGATGTGATGTAGTTCTAAGGGAAAAGTATGGGAAATATGTCTGGGTAATAAGCAAAGCTCTACCTCCAGTTTGTTTCTTCATTATGATCAGAGATAAATGTAAGCAAAACATTGGTTGCCATTTTTTATCGTGCTTTTTAGCGTGTTTAGGAAACGCATGATATAAAATCGCCTTTAATATTTGTGCCTGTTTTAGTTTAGGGTACTGTAGTACATGCATTAAGTGTTCTGTACATTAAAGGGTAGTTTGTTAACAGTACTACGTACAAGGGAAGGTTTTAAGAGTCTGAATATACATGTTGAATAAATAGGTAAATATGGTGTCACTACTTCGCGGATTTTCACCTATCGCGGCCGCGTCTGGAACCTATCTACCGCGATAAACGAGGGTTCACTGTAATGAGTTTACATTTATGTCCATCCCCCCTCTCATCAGGAGGATGAGGGAGTAACTTCTATCTTCAAACTTGATAGAATAAGGGTTGGGGTGGTAGTTTACCTACATTAAGGTTGGTTCCAGTATCATAACAGCTCAGCCGTTGCACCCCAAGAAACGGAAAAGAAGAGGAAAAAAGGCCCGATACTTTAACTCTATCTTAGACTAATGTCCCAACTGCTATATTAGATGAGATGCTCTTTATCCTGTAAGGAAGCTAGGTTTGCTACAACACCTGCTAAGCAACTACCATAGATCCAAGGAAAAGCGTATCAAAGGTACATCATGGGCTGTGAAGCCAGGGCCTCCCATTAACCAATTTGTCTGGTAAATTTGGAAGCTACGAAATCTCTCCATTTTAGAACCCAGGTGGTCCACTTGTTAGCCGATTGGTGGGCCTGGATGGTGACTACTTTCTCTCCAGACAGACCTGGGTCTGCAAACTGCTTTTCTTCTCAGAGTCAAACAGAGATTGAGAGTAGGCAAAGAAGGCCACCATGCTTAACCAGTGGTCCAGCTATGATGTCGCCTGGAGACTAGCCATTGCTGTAGCCTCCATATTTGCAGACTGATGCAAAAAGACTGCAGATTGACCCTTAGTCTCTCGACCAACGAACACTGTGGTGACTGCTGCTCCTACTGACAGAAGCGAAGGCCTGGATTACTAACGGACGTAAAATCGTCTCTGTCAAGAGAACACTGTGGGTAATATCCTTGTCGAATTGCTCACACAGTGAGTTCCTTAGGCAGGTAACTTTCACATCAACACTGTCGATTGCCTCCCAGGATAACTCTGACCAGGGAAGTTCAAAACTAAGTTTTGACTCATAGGGTGCCAAAAACCTTCTTCATAGAAGTTTTCCTTCTCTTCCTCAGTGCTCTGGTTGCTACCCACAGGCCATTAACCTTTCTAATAAGAGTCAACACCTATACAACGGCTGATTCAGACTCGGCGTCCTCTGCCTCCATAGGTGCGGGCCCTACATCCGGAGCTGCAGTGTTGATCATGTCTAACGTTTCCTCACCCCTAAGCAGAGGGAGGGAGTCATCTCGATCAGAGGAATGTTGGCAGGATTTAGCAGTCTTCCTCTCTGAACCTAATACCAAACCTGGGTGCTCTGGAGATTCTTCCTGGATGGGGGCGTCTCTTGCCGGACTTGAAGCCACATTTGTTTCCATGCTAATCCTCGATGATGAAACAGATATCTGTACCACTGAAATGCTAGCATGTTCATGTCAGGAAGGCCTACGGACTGAAGAGTCCTTGGACTGCTTGATACCTGATGATGCTGGACTGGACGAGTGAGTTCTATAAGAGCTTGACCGTGGTGTTCTAAGGGAATCTCTTCCTAGTGACCAAATGTTCTCAGTAGTAGGAAAACAAAGAGGGGATCTTGTCCTAGCATCATAGTGCCTCTTAATATAAGTTACTTGGATAAATGGTTAATTGTATGCCGAAGCATGTCTGAATTATTGTTCCTGGTCCAGTGACTCTATAGGTAAGCCTATTATACTGGGAGCACATGTGCACAGATGTACATGTGAAAACAGAAGAATATGCGCTATCCAAAGAGCACACTTGCTCATAGTACACAGAAGTTTATTGACTTTTCTTAAATGGCAAGACATATGACCACAGGTGAGTGCTCCTGAACACAAGCATTAGAGCATCATTATACATAAAAACTTTCCCCAAGAGAAAAATGTTCAAGAAGATTAGAGCATGCATGATTCTGAGAATGCACACGATCAGTAAAGCATGTGTGTGTGTGAAAAGAAGAATGCTTGCTATATGATTGAGGTTGAGTGCTAAGGCTTTCTGGAAGCATAGATGTGCATGTAAGAGAAGGCTGTTTCAAAGGAGAGCGTGTGTGTGATAATATGAAGTCCCACTGACTGGTAATATTCTTTAATTGGTGAGTGTGAGCACTTGAGAGTGTGTGCTCGCTGATGAGAGTGAACGAATTAGAGAATGTGCTCATACAGAAGTGTGCGCTCCTAGAAGTTCTCATTGTACAGAACAGTATTTCTTTCTGTGCAGACAAGATTTGTTTTCTGAGAATGTAATACTACACCTCTTGACAGGTGGAGAGAGTGGATCCCTGAGAGCGCGAATGACATCATTGCCATGATTCCGAGAAGTCAGCTAACTGCGCTCGAGGAAATCTCTCTATTTGTCTTCGTGAGACGAGCAGAACTAAGCAAAGCTATCGCTAATGACGATGTCACATGGAATGGACTGGGAGGCGAAGTAAACCACAAGCATTTCCTTTCCTTACAGGTAGACATCAAATCCGAAAGTGACTGCACCCAAAAGCGATCAACTGCGCCTACAAGGGAGTTGGGCAAGATGGAGGGTGTCATGCAAAGATCTTCTTCCGATGGTGTGGCGGAAGAAGACTTATGAGAAGGAGGGGACTTTGCCTTAAATGGCAGCAGTCTTTCCTTCAATGAAATACACTCCATACCTCAGGATGGCCCTGACGTCTTTGTCTGCATTGACACTTGAAATTAATAGGAGAAGCAGATAAAGCTGGCTCAGTCTGGGTTTGCCAGTTATTTTTATTAGCAAAGCTGCAACCCTAGTTGGAAAAGCAGGAAGCTATAAATCCAAGGGGTCCAAGAGGGAAAAATAGCCCCATAAAGAAAGGTAATAAATAATCTACAAGAGAAATAATGAACGATTAAAATATGACAAATTCAGAAATAATTTGTATTTTTCCTAACAATACAAACCTTTAGCTATTTATTAGGGGTTATTACTTCTAGCGAAGCTGAAAGGACGAGCTATTAAAATTTTAGCGAGGGTTAACTACCCATTCCGCTAGTTAGCAGGGGTGAGAATGGGGGGTAGCATTCTACCGCTCCCGCTCACACACCGGTGATCTACCTCATTTTGCTTGGAGGTAAGACTTCAAGGGGGATACGGCTGGCGGGTAAGTTTGTATAAATAGCTAAAGGTTTGTATCATTAGGAAAAATATAAATTATCTCTGAATTTGTCATTTGTTCCGTGACTGGAATACAAACCTACGCTATTTATTAGGGGTGACTCACCCATAAGGAGGTGGACGTCCCTGCCAAACTGGCTTTTGGCTCTATCCGGGGGCTCCTTATTTTGAATAGGTTTATACCAAAAATAAGGAGTCCCTGCACCTCGCTAGACCTTGCTATGCAAGGTCCGCGGCCTACGCGAACTGTGTGTTGAGTTGTTTAGAAGTGTGACTGTCCAGGTAAAAGTTATTCTGAGTCTCTGTAGGAAAACTGTTGTAACCAGGACTTTCCCAATACCACCTCACCAGGGTATAGGGATCCAACAGCATTAGCTTAATACTAGGAACACAAGGGAGCATGGTTTACCTGCAGTGGTTTGAGGTCAGCTTATGCAGAGAACCTAGGATGCTGCTTTCTCCAAGAGAGGGGAGGATGAAGAAAAGAATAAGAGCCAGTCAAACCGGGTAACAGTGCTCTCAATCTTCTGCTACTTGTCCAATAAGGAGCTTGAGGTATTATACCAGCTGTTGTGCAGCCACCACAGGGCCTATAGAGAATGTATCGAGCCTCCTGTGGGACACGTCTTGCAAGTAGCGGGCTGTGAACGTATTCTGACATTTCCACACCCCTGCCTATAGAACCTGCGTCACAGAAAAGTTTCTTTTGAATGCCAGAGACGTAGCTACGCCCCTGACCGTGGGTTCTGGGGCGACGTGAAGGAGGAAGGTCTGGATTCAGGGCATGATCTAAGACCTTGCAAATCCAGGCAGAGATGTTGTTCTTAGTAACCCTCTTCTTGTTCCTCCCTGTGCTGATGAAAAGTGCATACACATGGGGACAGGATGTGGCTGTTCTCTTGAGGTACAGCCTCAAACTCCTTACTGGGCAGAGGAAGAGATGATCAGGGTCATTAGTTACAGAGCGGAGACTCGAAACTCGGAAGGAGTCGAATCAGGGATCCACTACTCCCAGATTCTGAGTCTTGGTTATAAACTCAGGGATGAAGCTGAACGTTACCTCTCCCCTTCCCCTTGAATGGGCGATGTTGTATGAGATACCATGAAGTTCACTAACTCGCTTGGCCAAAGCCAAAGCTAGAAGGAACACCGTCTTCCAAGTGAGGGGGCAATCTGTTGCCTGGCGTAATGGTTCATGGGGAGTCTCTTTAGAGACCTGAGAACTCGAACCACGTTCCATGGGAGAGGTCTCACTTCAGAATGAGGACTGTTAAGTTCGTAACCACCGAGACTGAAAGGCATATTTCTTCACACAAATACACGAGGAACTCCGCTATTGCTGGAATAGTGGCAGTGAGAGGAGAGATACCCCTTCCACGACACCGAAGTTCAGGGCCATTGTGAAGAGATCCTCAGTTGGAGAACCCCACAAAGTCAGGACTTTGTTGGCTACTAGATGATCCAATGACCACTCGGTACTCACTATATGCGATGCTCTGCTCAGGTTATTGGCGAGCACATTCCTCTTGCCTGGAATGGAGCATGCCGATAGTGGTATCGAGTGAATCTCGGCCCATCTCAATATCTCTACTGCTAGATGGGATGGGGGCTGCGAAAAGGTACCTCCTTGTTTGTTGATGCAAGTCCCTACTGTGGTGTTGTTGCTCATCACCACCAATGAGGGGCCCACCAGGAACTGGTGGAACTGTTGAAGGGCCAGAAAGATGGCCTTCATCTCTAAGAGATTTATGTGGAGGTACTCTTCTGACTCTGACCAGAGGCCTAAGGTCGTATGGTGCAGCACGTGGGGCCCCCACCCTTTTTTTTTTTGAAGAGTCTGAGAACAGCATCAAATCTGGGGGGAGGACAAGATCCACTCCCTTTCGTAGCTTCTCGTCTGACACCTACCATTCGAGGTCCGTCTGTTCCGCTGATCCCATGGGGATCAAGATGTCCGGGGAGTCAAAAGCCTGATTCCTCCGGCACTTGAGTTGACTGTTGGGAACGGTGTCCAAGAAGACGTAAGAACGTCTGGGCTGGAGATTCTTCCCGTCTGAGAAAAGGTCTAGTGACTTTTCTCAGCCTTGTTATCCTGTCGTCTGATGGGAAGGCTTTGTGAAGATTGGTGTCTGGTATTATGCCTAGGTATACCAGTCTCTGAGTGGGAAGCAGGGTGGACTTCTCAAGGTTTACCATGATCCCCAGATCTTAGCAAAGCCTCAAAAGTTGTCTCGGAGTTGAAGAAAGGTTAACACCGAGTACGCAAGGATTAGCCAGTCGTCCAGATAACGGAGGCGATGGATGCCAATCCTGTGTGCCCAAGATGATACTACGGTGAACACTAAGGTGAAGACTTGAGGTGCAGTGGAAAGACCAAAGTACAGCACCTTGAACTAGTATTTCCTGTTGTCTAGGCTGAATCTTAAGTACTTCCTTGAAGACGGATGTATTTGGATCTGGAGGTACGGGTCCTTTAGGTACAGTGTGCACATGAAATCCTGTGGTCTTACCACTTGTCTGACTGTCTGCCGTCTCCATGCTGAACAGAGTTTGCTTGACAAACTATAGTTCAAAGCATAGAGGTCGATTACGGGACTCCAGCCTCCAGACGCCTTTTTCACAAGAAAGAGTCGACTGAAGAAGCATGGGGACTTGTTGAGGACCTCCTGGAGAGCGCCCTTCTTCAACTGGGTCTGGACTTCTACCCAGAGGGCTAGCCCCTTTGCTGATCTCATCACAAAGGAGTCTATTGACACTGGATTCCTGATCAGGAGAGGGAGAAATGTTGTGAACGGGACGCGATACCCTGAACGAATCACGGAGATTGTCTAGGGCTCAGCCCCGCATTGCTTCCACTTGTCCCAGCCACTTTGTAGGCATCCCTCTACTGGTGGACAAGCAGGGGGAATGCCTTTCCTGGTGTTTGCAGCCTCGGCCGCTCCCTCTAGGAAATTTTTCTCCCCTGAAAACTTAGTGCCTTTCCCATCTTTGTTGGTCGGAAAGGGCTTTTTAGACACCACTGTCTTCGCTTCTATCTTGTTCGTCATGATCTTCATTGGATGGGACTGCTGATGAGCTGGTGGTTTATAGGGCTTGGATGTCAAAGACCTATGGAGAAAAGAGTCCTGGTGGGACTTCCTCCATCTCTCAGCAGTATGTTTCACGTACTTTTGCTCAAACAGAGAGGATCCCTCTAAAGAGGAGTTCCTGAGCCTAGCGATCTTGGCATTCGGGACCTGCTGATGGAATCTCTCAGACACCACATCTTGACGTTTCAAAATGGTGTTCGCTCATAAGTACGAGACTTGATGAGCGAGAAACTCAATGGTGGGAGTACCTGAGAGAAATAAAATTTCTATCGCTTTCCTGGTGCGTTCCTTGGAAAAATCATCGGTTCAAACCAGGATTCCCAGGGTCCCCAACCACAGATCAAGCCACGAAGTAGCCTGCATGGCATACTTCGTGACCTCCTGGTTGAGGATCTCCGATGCCGAGAACAAAACCTGACGGCTGGGCTCTCTAGAGAGACTCCCTTGGTGAGCCCTTCCAGAGAAAGATGGAAAGGAAGAGCTGGACGAGGCTCGTTCAAGATTTCAGAATATCTCTGCTGGACGCTAGGAGGTGGGAGAAGCTTAGTGGTAGAGCCGGAACGTTGGGAGGAGGAGATCTTGGAGAGCTGTTGATTGATCTCAGCCCAGCCACCCTTTAGCCCTTGAGACCAGGGCAAGGCTGCACTGGTATTAGAGGGCTTCTGAGAGCCAACGACACAGTCTAAGACTGTGTCTTGGCCCTCTCGTAGGGGTATCTCCGGGCCGGTAAACCCGTTGAGTACCCTAATAAGAGTCAGAACTTGCCAGAATGCATGTTCTGACTCTTTCTGCTCCCTCCCCCCAAAGTGGGACTAGCAGCAAAGTCTTCTTCTTCCACCCCAGAGAGATCCTCTCAGTGTGGATCGCTGGAATCCCTAGAGTGACTAGTGGTTCCTGTAGGCCTAGAGGTCCTTGAAGAGGACTTTGGGAGAGTTTTTGAGACTTCTAATTCCTTCCGAGGAGGGAGGAAAGACTCAAGCATTGAAAGCTGGATGGGATTGTCCCTCCTGACTTCCGTCGGTGGTGGAGAACTCTCTGTCCAAGGAGAAACTTCCTCCGAAGGTGGAAGGGAGGAGGTTCGAGCCTCGCGCAACTCCCTAGGCAGAGGTAAGGTAGGAGAGTGTACGGCGGGAGAGACAGGAAGGACAGGACAGGAGTTAGTTTCACCCTAGGGGATGTAACTTCATCTGAGACTCCTCTTTCCTCTTCAGGGAAGAAGCCAAGGATCCTAGTGGTAGGTCTACTGGTGCTGTTACATGGGAGGTCAGTGATGAGCGAGATGACAAGGCAGGCCCGAAGGCTTGCACTACTGCTCTGACCATGGCACTGAACCAAGGCTGCTTGTTGACTGATGCACTGTCATAAAGATCCCCTGAAGGGAAAGGGACCGAAGGTTCCCTGTGAGGAGTCTCTACCAATATTTGCGGTGGTGGGTCTGCTTTGAAGATCGAATCTTCGGGATCCTGAACCCTTCTGTGGAGCCTCCTTTCCCCTTCGCCACTGGTTGCATTGTAATGCATTTGCGGGGAGGGGAATGGGGCGACAGTGACCTGTCACAATCTTTATTGTAAAGTTCCTTATGGTGTTTTGAAGCCAGGATTACCTGCTCTGAGGTTTGGCGCAAGTGCACAGGAGATCACTAGTGCGCTGGCAAGACGGAGAGCTCTTACGTGCAGGAGAGTGATGGCGCGCAGTATGGCGCTGTGCAGGAAAGCGCTGGTCCGCAGGTAAACGTGAATGCGCAGGTGAGCATGGGCGTGCAGGAGAGCGCTGGCGCATAGAAGAGCGCTAGTGTACTGGAGAGCGCTGGCGTGTAGGAGAGTGCTGGCGCTTAGGAGAGAGCTTGAGAGTTGGAGAGCACCGACACACAAGAGAGCAGTTGCAAGTTGGAGAGCACTAATGCACAGGAGAATGTCGCTGCACATGAGAGTGCTGCCGTGTAGGAGAGCACTGGGGAGCGCTGACGAGTTGGAGAGCAGAGTTGTGCTGGCGAGCAAAGGTGAGCTGAACTGCCCCGAGGAGGAGAAATACTCGCAGGAGACAGAAGAAAGCCAAGTTCCCCCCTCGAAGGATGAACAGGAACGGGGGGAACAGAGTCAGCAGCAACAGCTGGAGAATCTGAAAGTGCAGGGGCGTCAGCAGCGGCCACAGAAGACGCCTCAGACACTACAACGTCGACGCACGACAGAGGATCTGACTCCGAAGTCGACGACGGCTGCGCACAAGTACCACGAATGATGAAGCGCATAAAGGACTCCTTGGAGGACGGACCCGGAAGCCCCAAGGACGACCACACCTATAAAAAAGGAGACAGAGACAAGGCCTCACCCGGGGGGAGAGGTAGGACCACTTCGCTAGGGGAACCAACACCATCTCTCGAGGATTGGGGTTGGCCGTAAATTAAAGGGGCTACGCTACTACTCGACGGTCTCCCGGAAAAGACCGAACGAGCAGGAGCTTCAGAGGAAGGTCAGGAAGTGGAAGAAGAGGTCTTGGGTTTCGAAGGAGAAATATCCCGCTTTGACTTCTTCTTCCGCCGTTGCCCAAACCTTTCCCACTGGGAGGCAGACCACTCCCAACACTCACTACACATGTTACTATCATACAGTTGACCTCTGCAGGTGGGACAAATGGTGTGGCGATCGGTGTCCATGGCTGACATGAAGGTTCCACAGGGCCGACCTTCAAGTCCAGGGTAAGTACGCATGGTCGCAGAAGTCAACACACACACATTAATCAAAGAGAAAGCACAAACAAAAGCAATTATGGCAGTCCAAAAATAGGCGGAGGATGAAGAACAGCAATGACTGTTCACCATCTGAGCCAAAAGCAAAGTGAGCTAAATCACTAGTATGTGAGTGGGAGTGGTAGCAAGCGAACCCCACCCTACATCCGCTAAATAGCAGAATGAATAGTCAACTCTTGCTAAAATTCTAATGGCTTGTCCTTTCAGCTTCGCTAAAAGCAAAAACCCCTAATAAATAACGTAGTTTTGTATTCAAGTTACGGAACAATTGTTATTTTACGTTTATCAATTTCGGCAATTGATTATTATACAGTACAGGTATGTTTAAAACACTCTCTGTTCAGTATACAGTATAGCTATTATTGTTCATTTGAAAGTAAAAAATATCCCCAAAATAATAGCCCTGATAACTGGCGTGTACAGCACATCCATAAATTGCTTGCCGGAACAGAGGTGCAGTGAGGGAATATTCATTTGCAAGCAAAGCAAGCCACAGCAGAACAAAAACTATTTGATGGATGTGATAAAAATTATATGCAATATGTATACATTAATATTGACTCACGTGGATGGCATGCACAACACATCCATACACGTACTGCTTGCCTACAGGAGGAACAACAAAGTTTATTTGCGACTGAAGTGAATCATGGTGGAATAAAAACCATTTAAGAGAAGTGATAGGAATTACAGGTAATTATGGTACTGTTTACTATTCATTTCTGACCATTAATTTTCCCACTGGGGTCCCCCATAATTGTTACTATACAGGGGGGTACGAAAAGTCAAGAAAGTGTGGTTTTCTGCAATATTCATCGTCAGAAATGAATAAAAGACAAAATAACATGCAAGAAAAATATGTGGCCCATGTATTTGTCTAGAAATCAAAGTATCATATATTTACCATGGTTTTTAAGTCATAACATCTGGAATTCTAAAAAGTCTATTAATTGAAAAATACGGATTTTCCCATATACAGCATTTCCATAAGAATTGTTACAAGTACGTACCTATAAATACACCAGGAACACCCTTCTTATTTTCTTCATTATGAATATTATACTCTAGTAAATCTTTACCTTGATATTACGGGAAGACTAGACCATCAACCAACCCTTAAGAGTATGTACCAATAAAGTCACCTATTGCCAAGCTGAGCAATACTAGGAAAGCCAACCTGAGGGTGTATGTATGATGACAGCTATGCCCTATACCCCCCTTATTTTCAACCCTATTGTTAAGAATACGAAAGTCTAAGTCAGGGATTGTCCCATATCTATGACATTTGTCCCGTGTCCCGTATCAACCCTCCCAGCGATGCCTTTTGTCCCGTATTAACATTACTTAAATAAAATGTTATTTTCATTAGTAAAATAAATTTTTGAATATACTTACCCGATAATCATGTAGCTGTCAACTCTGTTGCCCGACAGAATTCTATGGAGGGATACGCCAGCTATCACAATACTAGAAGGGGGTGTTTTTACCAGCGCCACCTGTGGCCAGGTACTCAAGTACTTCTTGTTGACACCTCCTCAATTATTCCTCGGTCCCACTGGTTCTCTATGGGGAGGAAGGGAGGGTCAATTAAATCATGATTATCGGGTAAGTATATTCAAAAATTTATTTTACTAATGAAAATAACATTTTTCAATATTAAACTTACCCGATAATCATGTAGCTGATTCACACCCAGGGGGGTGGGTGAAAACCAGTGTACAAGATTAAAGGATAGCTAAGTATCCCATATTTCATATAACAGTTATCTCAAATAACAATGAAATAATAAGTACCTGGTAAGGAAGTCGAATTGAACCGTTACTCTGTCTCTTTTTTAAGTTCGTCTTCCTTACTGAGCGCAGCGTTCCTCTTGGAGGCTGAATCAACCCAAAGGTGCTAAAGTATACAGGGCTGCAACCCATACTAAAGGACCTCATCACAACCTTTAACCTCGGCGCTTCTCAAGAAAGAATTGACCACCCGCCAAATCAACAAGGATGTGGAAGGCTTCTTAGCCGACCGAACAACCCATAAAAAGTATTCAAGAGAAAGGTTAAAAAGTTATGGAATTATGGGAATGTAGTGGCTGAGCCCTCGCCTACTACTGCATTCGTTGCTACGAATGGACCCAGGGTGTAGCAGTACTCGTAAAGAGACTGGACATCTTTGAGATAGAATGATGCGAACACTGACTTGCTTCTCCAATAGGTTGCATCCATAACACTCTGCAGAGAACGGTTCTGTTTGAAGGCCACTGAAGTAGCCACAGCTCTCACTTCATGTGTCCTTACCTTCAGCAAAGCAAGGTCTTCTTCCTTCAGATGAGAATTTGCTTCTCTAATCAGAAGCCTGATGTAGTAAGAAACTGAGTTCTTAGACATTGGTAGAGAAGGCTTCTTGATAGCACACCATAAGGCTTCTGATTGTCCTCGTAATGGTTTTGACCTTCTTAGATAGTACTTAAGAGCTCTAACAGGGCAAAGTACTCTCTCTAGTTCGTTCCCCACCATGTTGGACAGGCTTGGGATCTCGAACGACTAGGGCAAGGACGGGAAGGAAGCTCGTTTTAGCCAAAAAAAAACCGAGCCGCAAGGAACATGTAGCCGTTTCAGATGTGAAACCTATGTTCCTGCTGAAGCCGTGGATCTCACTTACTCTTTTACCTGTTGCTAAGCACACGAGGAAAAGAGTTTCTAATGTGAGGTCCTTAAAAGAGGCTGATTGGAACGGTTCAAATCCTGATGACATTAGGAACCTTAGGACCACGTCTAGATTCCAGCCTGGAGTGGACAACCGACGTTCCTTTGAGGCCTCAAAAGACCTAAGGAGGTCCTGTAGATCTTTGTTGGAGGAAAGATCCAAGCCTCTGTGGTGGAAAACCGCTGCCAACATACTTCTGTAACCCTTGATCGTAGGAGCTGATAGGGATTTTACGTTCCTTAGATGTAACAGGAAGTCAGCAATCTGGGTTACAGTGGTACTGGTTGAGGAAAACTGCATTGGCCTTGCACCAGCTTCGGAAGACTTCCCATTAAGACTGAAAGACTCTGAGAGTGGATGTCGTCCTTGCTCTGGCAATCGTTCTGGCTGCCTCCTTCGAAAAGCCTCTAGTTCTTGAGAGACTTTCGATAGTCTGAAGGCAATCAGACGAAGAGCGTGGAGGTTTGGGTGTACCTTCTTTACGTGAGGTTGACGCAGAAGGTCCACTCTAGGAGGAAGAGTCCTGGGAACGTCGACCAGCCATTGCAGTACCTCGGTGAACCCTTCTCTCGCGGGTCAGAGGGGAGCAACCAACGTCAACCGTGTCCCTTAGTGAGAGGCGAACTTCTGAAGTACCCTGTTGACAATCTTGAACGGCTGGAATGCATACAGGTTGAGATGGGACCAATCCAGCAGAAAGGCATCCACGCGAACTGCTGCTGGGTCTGGAATCGGAGAACAATACAAGAGGAGCTTCTTGGTCATCGAGGTAGCGAATAGAACTATGGTTGGCTGACCCCACAGGGCCCAAAGTCTGCTGCAAACATTCTTGTGAAGGGTCCACTCTGTGGGGAAGACCTGACCCTTACGGCTGAGGCGATCTGCCATGACATTCATATCGCCCTGAATGAGCCTCGTTACCAGCGTGAGCTTTCGATCTTTGACCAAATGAGGAGGTCCCTTGCGATCTTGAACAACTTCCTCGAATGAGTCCCTCTCTGCTTGGAGATGTAAGCCAAGGCTGTGGTGTAGTCGGAGTTCACCTCCACCACCTTGTTAAGCAGGAGGGACTTGAAGTTTATCAAGGCCAGATGAACTGCCAACACTCCTTGCAATAGATGTGAAGTGTCCTTTGCTCCTGATTCCATGTTCCCGAGCATTCCTGTCCGTCCAGTGTCGCACCCCAGCCCGTGTCCGATGCGTCCGAGAAGAGACGGTGGTCGGGGGTCTGAACAGCCAAAGGTAGACCTTCCTTGAGAAGAATGCTGTTCTTCCACCACGTTAGAGTAGACCTCATCTCTTCGGAAACAGGAACTGAGCCCGTCTCTAGCGTCATGTCCTTTATCCAGTGAGCAGCTAGATGATACTGAAGGGGGCGGAGGTGGAGTCTCCCTAACTCGATGAACAGGGCCAGCGATGAAAGTGTCCCTGTTAGACTCATCCCCTGCCTGACTAAGCATCGGTTCCTTCTCAGCATGCTCTGGATGCATTCTAGGGCTTGGAAGATCCTTGGGGCCGACGGACAAGTCCGAAAAGCTCGACTCTGAAGATCCATACCCAAGGAAACAATGGTCTGGGATGGAACGAGCTGAGACTCCTCAAAATTGACCAGGAGGCCCAGTCCCTTGGTCAGATCCATAGTCCATTTGAAAATCTCCAGACAGCGACGACTTGTGGGAGCTCTTAAAAGCCAGTCGTCTGACGGAGCCGGACACAAGATCATGATCTTGCTGCACAGTCTGTAAACTGACAATCATGGGCAAGCGAGGAAGTACAGTGACAACCCGAATCTGTCTAGACTATCTGGGTCGTACAGACAACTCCTTAACGGGTTGCTGAGGTTGCCGCACTGCGTCACAACAAGTCCCTTCTGTTGGTTGTTGAACGTCTTCCCCGTGACACATTGACTCCGTAAACAAAAAATCCTCTAACAAGGACTAAGCTTGGACTGCATGTCATGCAACACAGCTCAAGGTCAATGGGAGCAGGTGTGGTAACAGACGGGATTAGCGGCTGAAGTGGAACCATTACCTTCCCTGTAAGCATGTTATGCTTAAATAAAAGTCCATAAGAGGTTATGCAGCTAAAGGCTCCCTCCAAATGACAGAGTCCTCAAGGGAATATCAGAAGGAGGGAGAAAAGAACTTTCTCATCTACAGGGACCTTATCCTAGAAAAGCTAAGTTCTCTGAGTGAGGGTTCACTGGTGCAAAAGCAGCAGACTAGAAGGCAACGTTATGAAACTGCTTGACAGTCTAGTGAGTTGGCAACAACCCAAGATATGTTGAGAAGCATGCGGTAAGGTATGCAGAGCATGATGAATGCAGAGTATGCTGTATGCAGAGCATGCTGTATGTAGAGCATGTTGTATGCAGAGCATGCTGAATGCAGAGCATGCTGTATGCAGAGCATGTTGTATGCAGAGCATGCTGAATGCAGAGCATGCTGAATGCTGAGCATGTAGTAAGCAGAGCCTGCTGTAAGCAGAGCCTGCTGTAAGGAAAGCAGAGCGTGTGCATGGCGTTTAACATTTCTCAGAAATTCCATGACCAGTGCTAGAGTGCTTTATGCATGCTTGCATGGGGTTTAAAAATCAACATAATGTTTACCTTACATTCATAACTCATGATTCATATTTTTGCCATGGTTTGAAAATGGAGGTAAGGTATGCTGAACAGCAGAGTCAGAACGAGCTGGAACAACAACAGTGGAAGGTGCAGAAAGTTCCTGTTCCTGTGGTATGAGTGGAGCGTGAAGAGACCGAGGTTGCGCAGAACAAGGTAAAGTTCCCGCAAGCAGAGGTGTCTGAGGCGCAGGAACAGGGTGCACGGGTTGAGCTCGGTGCAGCAGCTGAGGAGACTGACTCACAGGTGGAAGAGGTTGTACCTCCACCGAGAGTTGCACCACCGGTGGAGCAGCCAGGGGAGGAGGAGGAAGAGTGGAGTAATCCTCCTGATCCCAAACCGAAGGTTGCCTTAAAGAAGGCTGAGGCTGAACAACACTGGGAACAGCGAACACAGAAAGAGGTTCAACATCGTACGCCTGGCAGATGGTGCTGCGACTGGGTGCAGCGAGTGCAGGCGGGTTGAGCACAGGCTGAACGGGTGCAGGGGAGGTGCAACACTCTCAACCCGACACTCACGCAACAGGTCCGAAAGCTGTGCTTGCATGGACTGTAGTAGAGTCCACAACATCGTACGCCTGGCAGATGGTGCTGCGACTGGGTGCAGCGAGTGCAGGCGGGTTGAGCACAGGCTGAAAGGGTGCAGGTGGAGGTGCAACACTCTCAGCCCGACACTCACGCAACAGGTCCGAAAGCTGTGCTTGCATGGACTGTAGTAGAGTCCACAACATCGTACGCCTGGCAGATGGTGCTGCGACTGGGTGCAGCGAGTGCAGGCGGGTGCAGCACAGGCTGAACGGGTGCAGCCGGTTGGTGCACCACCGGTGCAGGCGGGTGCAGCACAGGCTGAACGGGTGCAGGCGGTTGGTGCACCACCGGTGCAGGAGGAGGAGGAGGTGCAACACTCTCAGCACGACACTCACGCATCAGGTCCGAAAGCTGTGCTTGCATGGACTGTAGTAGAGTCCACAACATCGTACGCCTGGCAGGTGGTACTGTGATCAGGCGGAGCGAGCATAGGCGGGGGGAGTGTAGGCGCACTCTCAGCCCGACAAACTGATGACTGAGGAGAGTCAGAGCTAACCCAATGACTGCATCCGGGTTGTTGAACTTTACTTCGTACGTCTGGCATAGGTCTGGACTTTACGTTTAAGAGGTCTTGAGACCTGAGACCAGCGTTACTCTGCCTTTATTTTCTCCTCTAAATCTCTTCTGCAGACGAGCAAAAAAAAAGGGCTCAATCGTCTGCGGGTGGGAGTGACGGTCTCAGTAAGACCCGCCCACAACCACCGAGGATACTTCTGTGCGCCGATCAAGGCCTGCCGAACCCTTGTGCCCTTCGACATTGCTTCTCCCCTGGGCTTGGGAGCTTGCAAGAGGTCCCGGACTGGGAGGACGACTGGCGCGCACAAAAGTACCCTCACGCATAACACTGACATACTTTGCGCTAATCACTTATCACTTTGATTTCTGTTTGCACTTATTTCACTGAACTCGAAACTTTAAGTGGTTTGTACCTGAAACACGCAATTCTATCCTTCTCAAAAGATAGTAATTGCGAAAACAGAATTACAATGTAACAGAAAATCTAATGAAAGAAAATTCAGTGGCTGGAAAGAGACTAAACACTAGATCACTCTAGAAACGTTTAGTTTCTTCCCCTAAAGAGACTAGGGATAAGAGCAAAACGATAACGACGTTACTCGTACGCCTGGCAGGCTTGAATGAAACGTTTATCCTCTTTCTCCCTCCGTCTCTATCTCTCTCTCTCTCTCTCTCTCTCTTGACTTAGAACCTGAGAGAAGAGCCCAATCATATATATCGTTAAAACATATTATTGTTAAAGGAAAAAACTGAAATATTTCCCAAAAAGAAAAGTTCCTTATTAGGATCAAAACCATTAAGTTAAGAAAGAATGAACAAAACGCTAGACACGGTTACTCTTACTGCAATGTGAAACCGTGAACATTCTTTCTCTATCGTAACGATAGAGTGCAAGTTGAAACGTTCTGAACGTCAACAACTGCCGAGACAAACAAAACGTTAGTTCAACTTTGAAAAAGTACGAGACTATCAAAGAAATTCTTTCAAAGACCTTAAAATAGCATAATATGTTAACAGGTAAAACCGAAATGACGGGCTCACGATAATTAACTTCGGTACCAAGAAAAGACCGCCTACTATTAGGAAGGTCGAATATAAACAAATATAAAAATTAATTTCAATAAGTTTATAATAAAAGGAAGTTAATCGAAGAGGCCTATAAGAGGCGGAGAGATATAAAATAAATCTATAACTTTTGTTAAGCAAAATTAAGAAAGAGAGTCTATACTCCCTTAGACACCAACACTTCCGTCTAAGGGAAGGGTCGGCCATTGAAAGGTGAACGAGAGTTCATACTCTCTTCGTCACCAAAATTAATCAAATTAATTCCAAAAGCTAACTAAGCTAAAATAGAAGTTTCCAGTAAAGCGACAGCCGAAATCAAAGAGAAATACTTCACCAAAGTCGTGAAAATACTCCAAGAACATAAGCGTATCCCAGAACGTCTTGTCAGAAGCACGACAGAGGAATAATTGAGGAGGTGTCAACAAGAAGTACTTGAGTACCTGGCCACAGGTGGCGCTGGTAAAAACACCCCCTTCTAGTATTGTGATAGCTGGCGTATCCCTCCATAGAATTCTGTCGGGCAACAGAGTTGACAGCTACATGATTATCGGGTAAGTTTAATATTGAAAAATACAATATACTAATTAATGCAAGTCAAAATATTCTTCAAATCTGCAAAACATGCTACATTGCAATGATTTGACACAAGTAATGAAAAGCTATTTGTAACAAAATCTACAATGAACGTACTTTAAAACAAAAGAAAAGTCAATGAAGAAGGTCCTGAACACTCTGGACTCAGTGAGAAGGGCTTCGCGCTGCGTCACTGGGTGGCATAACTTCACGGAAGTTGTTTGTCTATATTGATAACCTGCCTCTCAAATTTAGGTGTTACTTATCTCCATTTTCAAAATCTAGTCAAATTGGTCTGTGTGGGGTTGTTGGGGGACGTTAGCCTACCCGTTAGGTAAGTGGATAAAGACCAGGTGTGACGGTCTGAACGATCCCCCGGTCTCAGAATTCTCCTTGACAATCTGCGCATGCACGAACATTACCATTTGCCAGTGCATACGAGGTTGATGTTTTATTTTCCTGTAATGGTAGCGTGCGCAGCTCAACATTACCGCTTGCCAGTACATACGAGCTTGATGTTTTATTTTCATGCGAGCGAAGCGAGCTAATGGCCGAAAAGAACCATTATACAATGTCAAGGAGAATTCTGAGACCGGGGGATCGTTCAGACCGTCACACCGGCTTGTAGGTTAGGTAAGGTGGAGAAGTTTTGGTTATGCTATGTTCGGGGTGTATGTATGATAGTGGCCACCTGTATGTATCATTGTCTAACTTAGAATACAGCAGTGTAAGAGGGGTCGCAGGGGGGCGTCAGCCCCCCCCCCATTAGGTATGTAGGTAAGGACACGGCTTGTAGGTTAGGTTAGGGGGGGGGAAGTTCAGGTTAGAAGATGGGTAATTTTGTATATTATTACATCGTGTGACTACGCACAAGAAATATATGATTTCCTATAGCAAATAACGAGATTTAACCGATTTTGATGACCATTTCAATCGCAAACAAACAGATCAACCAATTCGGTTAGTTATAAGTTGACGAATTGGTTGATGTTATTACGGATGAAATGAATGAGAAAACCAGTTAAATCACGATATCTACTATAGGAAATCATATATTTCCTGTACGAAATCACACAATGAAATACAATACAAATGAACCATATAAATATTAACACTGTGACATATATACCAAGTTAAAATATATAAACAACAGATGTCGGGGACAATAACATTAGCAACGTTACCAATGTTTGACAGAACTACCAACGATGACGAATGGTACACAGTGTTACCAACGGCACGATGTCATTACTAGAGGTAGAAATAAATTTTTCCATACGTAAACTAAATAATACTACCATAAAACTATTACACAATAAATAAAGAGTACCAAAAGGCCACAGAACCTAACAAACCCACCTAACCTTGCCTAGAAGTACCCCGGTCACAAAACACATATAATAAGAATGGGGGAATGACTTACCTTGATACACAGTACTACCAACGGAGACGAATGGTACACAGAACTACCAACGACACGATGGAATTACTAGAGCTAGAACTGCTAAATATCTCCTCAGATATATTCAATAATTTTTCCATATAAGTGGTACGAAATATATAAAAAGTACAGAAAGGCCACAGAACCTAACAAACCCACCTAACCTTGCCTAGAAGTACCCCGGTCACAAAACACGAATAATGACTATTGAGGAATGACTTACTTTTATGAAGGAAACGTCGAAACTTGCTGGACTCTGTTAGGGCAGTTTAAACGTTGAGGAATAACATTGTGAGATTTAAGAAAATGATCAACATAACCTGAATTATCACCAAAATCACATTGGAATTGAGCCACTGCTTTTAGATACGGAATGCTGCAACCGGTACAAGTTTCTATAATATGTTCCATCTCAAAATACGGGAAAAAAAACGCACTAGTAACGAAGGACGAGTAACTAGGTCAAAGGTTAAAACGGGAAAGGCAGGGGAACAATGGGTCGGAAAACAGCGCATACAGAGATAAAGGAAGGGGGGGGGGGGGGTAGGGAGATATCTGAATAGGACTAGAGTGATGATTGGTTAAGCCGTTAAGGGAAAAACAACGAACAAAAGAGAAAACATGAATGAACTAATTACGGAAACTAGACGAAAGAAAAGTTTTATAAGACACAGAGGAGAGAAAAGGAACTAACCAACAAAAATAATTACAAACAATATAGGAAGATAAAATGGAATGAACGTTAAATAATAGTGAATGGGAATATAAAATGAGATCATACCGAGAATTAACTGGATAAAAAAACTAGTCCAGGGTAAGTATTTATGTGAAACCGGGAAGGGATAAAGAAATAACCCAACAAATAAAACCAATATAGGAAGGTAAAATGGAATGAATGATAAATAATATTGAATGGGAATAAAAAATGAGAAAATAACACTAATAAAAAGAGTAAAAGGGGGAGTGGAAACTCCTGCGCAGGGGGCGGGGGGATATATGCGCAGATCGGAAACTGATGAAACGAACGAACGAACAAATGGGAAAGGAAATAACAAAACAAATAAACCCAATATTGGAAGGTAAAATGGAATGTATGATAAATTATATTGAATGGGAATATAAAATGAGAAAATAATACGGTAATAAAAAGAGTAATAATGGAGAGAAACGAAGGACGGAAGGTGGGGCGAACGAACAAACGAACAAATGGGTGCTAATGTTAGCATGAAACGCTAACATTTGATCTACATCAGGTATGGAATGCTAACATTTAATCTACATCAGGCGTTGGCAGCACTGGTTACTGTATTACTACAAGAAATAACCTTTGAAACGGCTCCTCCCAAATATATCCAGGTATACTGATTTGTCTTTTTCTACGGTTATAATAAATACCAGAAAGAAATGTATAGAGAAGAAAAGGACTGATTTACGGTTATATATCGATTCCCCAGTATGTTTTCCCCACCCAAAACCCCGAGTTCCCACTGGGGGTCCCCCATTATCGGCGGATATAGATGTATATATATTTCTGTAACTATTCATTTGCGACGGGAACGAGTGTTATTTTCGAAGGGAGCGTAATTTTTCCCATAAGAAAAAGTAGTTGGAATACTAGGATACATTGAGATGTAATAATATACAATGAAACCGAAGAGGTCCATTTTTAATGAACGCGTGATTAACTGGCCGCTGATAAACAAAGGCTCCCTATGTTCTAAGCATGCGGGAGGTTCTGTCCGTCGTTACACAAAGACACCTATATGGATCTGAGATTAAGTATGGCCCGAGTCACTTTGCCCTGTAATACACTACAATAATACCTAATTATCTCACCTTAGCTTCAAGTGGGCCTCTTTGGCCGTGGATTGAATCCGATTCTCTCTTCTATTATCTCCTGTCGCGTCTTCTGCGGCTCTAACGCTGGGCTGCCTTCAATCTTATCGTTCGATGACTTCTTGGCTTCTGCTTCAGTTTTAATCTTGATTTCGAGTTCCTGAAGGTCGTCAAGCTTCAGCTCAATCTTCGTTGGGTTCCTCCTAAGCATCTTATCCAAAAACGTATCCAAGAGATTGTATTTTCAAAGGTAGATAAATGTTGACAACCATTTGAAGGATTCACTGACGTTTATTTACATATGTATATGTCAATGTCGACAGAACTACGGATTACAAAACGGTTCTTCAAAGAAAACCGTTTTGTTTTTTAGGATATTGTAAATAATTAGATACTGTTTTAGTGACAAAGTTTGTAATTTATAACAAGGTTATATTAGGTACAATATACTCCTGGTGATATTCACATAAACATAAATAACAAATCTGTAACGATATGATTCACTGACGTTTGTTTACACATGTACTTGTTAATGTCGACAGAACTACGGACTACAAAACGGGTCTTCAAAGAAAACCGTTTTATTTTTTATGCTATTGTAAAAAATTAGACAGCTTGAGTAACAAAGTTTGTAATTTATAAAAAGGGTATATTAGGTACAATATACCCCTGGGTGATATTCACATAAATAACAAATCTATTCCGATATCTATTAAAGTTTGTGATCTAGGCGTATCTGTTGACTGTAGGCTAACTCGTCTTTCAATGTCCAAATGATTATGTAGTAAAAATTACTGGCTATCATTTTAGAAATTGCTTTTATAAAAAAAAGTAGGCTAAACATTCTGTAAAGAAACTTGAAATAAACTGTGTTATTACCAAAATTGACTACTGTAACTCCATCTACTACAATTTACCAAAATGCAACTTAAGAAATTGCAAAACAATAAACAGAGAAGCAAGACTGATAAAAGGTGACCCACCTAGAGAAAGGATCACCCCTATACTAATCGATTTACACTGGCTGTCGATTAAAGCGAGAATTGAATTTAAAATATGTAAAATTAAAGCAGCCGGACAGCCCTTAAAGTAAGTAAAGGTAGGGATATGGTTTTTAGTTACTTGATCTAATTTTTTTCTTATTTTTTCACATTTTGTAGACAACAGTACTGGGAAACTGATAAACTTCGATATTGTAAATTTTCAAATATAAACAGTGATTAAATAGGCTGACGTAAAGTTACTGATTTCCAGGATATTAGAACATACAAAACAGTAATTATTACAATCCAAAATATTTTTTAAAGTTTCAGAAAGGAAGAAAAATTACCTGTCTTTTCTTTTCTCAGACTGATTCTACTACTATCTAATATCGCATGAGGGTCTCCCCCTCTCTTTTATTCTTCTCCTGTACTTCTCTTTCTCCCTTTTTCCTTATTCTTTCCCAGCCCTTCGGGCTATAAACTGGATTGTATCCACGGGTACTTATCCTTTCCCCATATTCCCCACTTCCCTATCCTTATCCTTATCCTTACCAGATGAATAATCAAAGATTTGAGACCACAGGTTTGTTTTCATGAAGGGTTGTATTTGTTTGCTAATGTTCTCAAGAATTGATAAAAATTATCATAGCAAATGTATAAACTTTCATTCGTGTGAATTTTAATTCTAGTAAAGGTTACTGCTTTCTCGTGTTATCAAAGGACAACAAACCAAATAATAACACATTCCTAAATCATATCTTAAACAAAGAAATTATCATCATCATCATCATATCCTACACTTACTGACGCAAAGGGCCTCAGATAGATTTCGCCAATCGTCTCTACCTTGAGCTTTTAAATCAATACTTCTCCATTCATCATCTACTTCGCGCTTCATAGTCCTCAGCCATGTAGACCTGGGTTTTCCAACACTTCTAGTGCCTTATGGAGCCCAGTTGAAAGTTTTGTGAACTAATCTCTCTTGGGGAGTGCCAAGAGAATGCCCAAACCATCTCCATCTACCCCTCACCATGATCTCATCAATATATGGCACTCGGGTAATCTCTCTTATAGTTTTATTTCGAATCCTGTCCTGCCATTTAACTTCCAAAATTCTTCTGAGAGCTTTGTTCTCAAATCTAAAAAATCTGTTGTATATTGTTTCATTGTCATAAGAACTACCATAAGTAAATTCTTCGTAGTAATAAAATTTATAAAAAAAAAGTAGAATTTCTTATTTTATTACTTAATGTATTTAGGAAATATTTGATTTGCAAGACTGCATCACTCTAAAGCATGAGTTTTATCAACTAATGTGGTATATGATTATTTCTGGACACACACACACACACACACACACACACACACACACACACACACACACACACACACACACATATATATATATATATATATATATATATATATATATATATATGTGTGTGTGTGTGTGTGTGTGTGTGTGTGTGTGTGTGTGTGTGTGTGTGTGCGCGTGCGTGTACATGTATATCTGTTCATGTTTGACAATTCCACTTACGTTCATGTCATTACCACTATTTGTTTTCCAATCTTAATACCAGAGGAGCAGAATGCCTGATTTTACGCCTCCAATATAGTGGTTCATACACGATTTGATTATTCAAATTCATTACATAACATCAACAACATTAATATACTAACTTTCATAAAATAAAATCTAAAATCTCTCTTTTACTTTGAGTTGTGGGGGCTAATGTTCTGTAAAGTTTTTAGAGATGATGGTCTTGAGTGCTGATCATATGTATGTATAGTCAGTCTCTAGGACATCGTCCAGTCCTTTGCCTTTGCTATTCATGAGCCACATTTAAACCTTTAAACTCCACATTTTGGTTATTATTATTATTATTATTATTATTATTATTATTATTATTATTAGCCAAGCTACAACCCTAGTTGGAAAAGCAAGATGCTATAAGCCCAAGGGCTCCAACAGGGAAAAATAGCCCAGTGAGGAAAGGAAATAAAGAAATAAATAAATCAACAATATATCATTCTAAAAACAGTAACAGCGTCAAAACAGATTATGTCCTATATAAACTATTAACAACGTCAAAAACAGATATGTCATATATAAACAATAAAAAGACTCATGTCAGCCTGGTCACCATAAAAACATTTGCTCCAACTTTGAACTTTTGAAGTTCTACTGATTCAACTATCCGATTAGGAAGATCATTCCACAACTTGGTAACAGCTGGAATAAAACTTCTAGATCACTGTGTTGTATTGAGCCTCATAATGGAGAAGGCCTGCTGTGTTGTATTGAGCCTCATGATGGAGAAGGCCTGGCTATTAGAATTAACTGTCTGCCTAGTATTACGAACAGGATAGAATTGTCCAGGGAGATCTGAATATAAAAGATGGTCAGAATTATGAAAAATCTTTTGCAACATGCATAATGAACTAATTGAACGACGGTGCCAAAGATTACAGATGGTATGATTTTTGGAAATCAATAAGTATACATTACATTGTTTAACCGGTGAAATATGCCACAGCTGTTTAAATTCAAGCACATTGCATGGAAATGGAATGATGTATTGCCAGTAATTACACGGAAAGCGACTTGAAGACCAAAACACACGCACCATATGCACAATTTACATATACGACATCTGTTAGTAAACCTAACGCTTAGTGCATAATGTCTATGAAAAAAAAAAAAAAAAAAAAAAAAAAACTCACCTCAAGTCGGATATAACGTGCAAGTAGAACATTTGAATCTATAATTAAAGTTGGCAGTTTCAAAATGTTCAAGTATATTCATGAGGGAGTTTTATTTAATACGAAAGATAATTCATGATATACCTACAGTACATATGTATTGTAGTGAGAAACATAATCAAGCATAATCTTAGATGAACCAAAAAGCTTGTACTATATAGAAATAAAAATCTATACATTTTCAGTGACTATTGATTATCAATTATTATCAGTAAATCAGTAAAGTCTATTTAGTAAGAAAAATCACCCAAGATACATTAGTCTATTTAGTTAACAAAATCACCCAAGATACAATAGTATATTTAGAAAACAAAATCGCCTAAGGTACAGTCACCTATTTAGTGAACAAAATCGCCCAAGATACAGTAATCTTTTTTGTAGGTTAAACAGAATTGCCAAAGATACAGTAGTCTATTTAGTAAGCAAAATCACTCAAGATCCAGCAGTATATTTAGTGAACAAAATCACCCACGATACAGTAGTCTATTCTGTAAAAAAGATCACCCAAGATACAGTAGTCTACTTAGTAAACAAAATCACCCAAGATACAGTAGTCTATTTAGTAAACAAAATCACCCAAGATACAGTAGTCTATTTAGTAAACAAAATCACCCAAGATACAGTAGTCTATTTAGTAAACAAAATCACTCAAGATCCAGCAGTATATTTAGTGAACAAAATCACCCAAGATACAGTAGTCTATTCAGTAAAAAAGATCACCCAAGATACAGCAGTCTATTTAGTAAACAAAATCACCCAAGATATAGTAGTCTATTTAGTAAACAAAAGCACCCAAGATACAGTAGTCTATTTAGTAAACAAAATCACTCAAGATACAGTAGCCTATTTAGTAAACAAAATCACACAAGATACAGTAGTCTATTTATTAAACAAAATCACCCAATATTCAGTAGTCTATTTAGTAAACAAAATCACCCAAGATACCGTAGACTATTTAAGAATGGTTTAATCCATACGATGATACGAATAGAAAGAAGGTGAAAATTAGTCTTTCAGAAGCGAACATCTCTCCAGACTTTTGATAACTTAAACAGTCTTTTTAATTTTCTTTTTTTTTTCTTGTCACATTCGGTCCTGGTCTAGACAAGAGCTTAGAATAGACTTACCCTTGTCTTCTAAGGAAAAAAATACTGAAAAAGGAATGGAAGGAGTAATGTTTTGGGCAATAGTAATGTGGTACATTCATGGAATGAGATGATATATTCCTTGTAAAGTCCATGCGAAGTTCTGTTCCAATAGTTAATCAAACATTGTCTTAGAGTTCAGTTTAGTAAAATTGGTAATTATCTCACTACAAACACAGTAACTGCCAAATAATAATAATAATAATAATAATAATAATAATAATAATAATAATAATAATAATAATAATAATAATAATAATAACAATAATAATACTGATAATAATAATAATAATAATACCAATAATAATAATAATAATAATAATAATAATAATAATAATAATAATAATAATAATCTTTATTTCAGCAAAAATGGCATGTACAGAGTTACAATAGGGTTATATTGTTATTACACTTATGACACCAGTAAAAAAAAAAAAATTAAGAAATGCAAAAACACCAGTGATTGCAACCTATCATTAACAAATTGCGAACCGAATTCAAAGGTCAAGAGCATGTGAAATGTTCATTGTAAAAGATAATACCAAAAATATACGTGAAAAATAATACGGTAACGGATAGATGCAGATAATAAAAACAAAATTAAAACAACAATATTCGAAAACACACGATTTCATTCACCATTGTGTCCAAACGATTTGGGAGAAACTAAGGCTTTTAATCCAGACAAAGTCTTAAACGACTTCGAGGAATTTGTTGACTGCTTAAGTCATCAAAAGTCTGGAGAGAAGTTCGCTTCATAAAGACTAATTTTCACCGTCTTTCGGTTCTCTATGGATTAAACCTTGCTCAAATAGACTACTGTATCTTGGGTGATTTTGTTTACTAAATAAACTACTGCATCTTTGTTGATTTTGATTACTTAATAGAATACTGTATCTTGGGCGATTTTATTTACTAAATAGACTACTGTATCTTGGGTGATTTTATTTACTAAATAGACTACTGTATCTTGGGTGATTTTGTTTACTAAATAGACTACTGTATCTTGGGTGATTTTGTTTACTAAATAGACTACTGTATCTTGGGTGATTTTGTTTACTAAATAGACTACTGTGTCTTGGGTGATTTAGTTTACTAAATAGACTACTGTATCTTGGGTGATTTTGTTTACTAAATAGACTACTGTATCTTGGGTGATTTTGTTTACTAAATAGACTACTGAATCTTGAGTGATTTTGTTTACTAAATAGACTACTGTATCTTGGGTGATTTTGTTTACTAAATAGACTTCTATATATTGGGTGATTTTGTTTACTTAATAGACTACTGTATCTTGGGTGATTTTGTTTACTAAATAGACTACTGTACCTTAGGTGATTTTGTTTATTAAATAGACTACCATATCTTGGGTGATTTTATTTTCTAAATAGACTACGGTATCTTGGGTGATTTTGTTTATTAAATAGACTACCGTATCTTGGGTGATTTTATTTTCTAAATAGACTACGGTATCTTGGGTGATTTTGTTTACTAAATAGACTACTGTATCTTGGGTGATTTTGTTTACTAAATAGACTACTGTATCTTAGGTGATTCTGTTTACTAAATAGACTACTGTATCTTTGATGATTTTGTTTACTAAATAGACTACTGTATCTTTGATGATTTTGTTTCCTAAATAGACTGCTGTATCTTGAGTTATTTTGTTTACTAAATAGACTACTGTATCTTGGTTGATTTTGTTTCCTAAATAGACTACTGTATCTTGAGTGATTTTGTTTACTAAATAGACTACTGTATCTTGGGCGATTTTGTTTACTAAATAGACTACTGTATCTTGGGCGATTTTGTTTACTAAATAGACTACTGTATCTTTGATGATTTTGTTTACTAAATAGACTAATGTATCTTTGATGATTTTGTTTACTAAATAGACTACTGTATCTTGGGCGATTTTGTTTACTAAATAGACTACTGTATCTTGGGTGATTTTATTTACTAAATAGACTACTGTATCTTGTGCGATTTTGTTTACTAAATAGACTACTGTTTCTTGGGTGATTTTGTTTACTAAATAGACTCCTGTATCTTGGGTGATTTTGTTTACTAAATAGACTACTGTATCTTGGGTGATTTTGTTTCCTAAATAGACTACTGTATCTTGGTTGATTTTGTTTCCTAAATGGACTACAATACCTTGGGCGATTTAGTTTACTAAATAGACCACATTATCCTGGACGATCGTGTTTACTACCAGCGTTCAACATACGTAAATTAACCGTACCTTGTTTTAAAAAGCAGAACAAAAATATACTGAAAGACGCTAAGCTTTAAATGATTTCTGTATAAAATAATCACATACACAAACGAATTCACAAAAAAAAAAAAAGAGAAATGGAAATATATTATTTCATAAAAGGAGTAAACGAAAAGTAAATGACTCATCACTCATCTATTCGATATTTGTTCCACTTTATCGTAAACCATTTAATCGACGCCAATGGAACTCAGGGGGAGCTTATTGTAAAGACAGGGGTAGGGGACCCCCGGGGAGAGAAGGGGGAGGGGATGGAGTGTTCGAGTTTGTGTTGGGGGAGTGGGGGGTGGGGGTTCTGTTGTTTATTGAATCGGAGCACTCCATCAATCACCGTCTCAACAACAAAGTTTAAATTGGGGTCTCAAAAGTCAACTTCATTAAGGCGCCGTCCGAAACCGCCAGAAACCTCAGTAAACAGACGTAAAAAGGCGAAGATTTTCAATGTTCGTTTCATTCATTTACTTTTTCTTTTCTATTTTTAACTTTTTTTTTTATCTATTTTGGGTTTATGCTTCATCCTTTCTTGTCTCTTTTTATCTTTTTCGTTATTTTATTTGTTTTGATTTGATTTTTCATTCTTATGGGAAATGATTTCTATATATATATTTTTTTTTTATAAAATATTATCAGATCTTATTTCTAGATTTTCTTTCTTAATTTCAAAATCACAAATTTATACACTACTAAAACAACAACAACAACAACAATACCACCTATTACAACCACTGCAACTACTGTATTATTACTGCTAATAATAATAATAATAATAATAATAATAATAATAATAATAATAATAATAATAATATATAATTAATTAATTAATTTCCGCTACGACGTAGTTTTTAAAAGAAATTCATTATAATTGATAAAAAAATAATCCTCAAAATTTTTCGTAATTATTGTCTAGAACATCAACTTGAAAACTTAAACCTATGGGAAGTTGACTCGTAAAAGTAGAAAGGTTTCTCATATACTCATCCATCGGTAAATTAACAAATTTTTTCACATTTTTTATTCAATTATGAATGGTCTATTAATCTGTAATTTCTAGGCAATTTAAATAACTTCCATCTGTGATGAAGTTGTGGAATGATCTTCCTAATCGGGTAGTTGAATCAGTAGAACTTCAAAAGTTCAAACTCGCAGCAAATGTATTTATATTGAACAGGTTTGCATAAGTCCTTTTATAGTTTATAAATCAAATATGTTTTAATGATGTTAATGTTTTCAAAGTATTTTATTTTAATTTTCATTACTTCTTATATCGTTTATTTCCTTATTTCCTTTCCTCATTGGCCTATTTTTCCCAGTTGGAGCCCTTGGGCTTATAGCATCTTGCTTTTCCAACTAGGGTTGTAGCTTAGCTAATAATAATAATAATAATAATAATAATAATAATAATAATAATAATAATAATAATAATAATAATATGACATCAAACGGAGGAAAGAACTCTTTGGGCTCTGTTGCATATCTTAAATGAAAAAATATGAGGAAATGATGGAACGAAATAGCTGATTTAGGTATATGAATTTAGAATTTCTTCAGGTCAAGTCAGGTTCTGGGGTGAGGCCTAGCCTTTACAACGGCGCCTCCAAAGTTTATCTTCTTGTACTGTTTTGTCTTTTCTTCCACATCAGGTTTAATACTTCTTTTTTCTTTTCTATATTTGTTTCACTAAATAAAAATAATCCTATTATTTTCTTTAGGTCTTCCTCGTAGGGTTGTTGTAGCTCAATTACTTCATTCCTTTCTTTTCTATATTCCTGGCAAAACAATAAAAATGTATCAAATCTTCCTCCTCATTTACACAAAAATTACAGTTTACATTCCCCTCATTGTGTCTATTTATAATATTTAGTCTTAACGTATTAGTTCTTGCTCTAAAAGATATCACTGAAGCAAATGTATTGTCATAAAGTAACTCTTCTTTCATTTCTTTCTTCCACGTTCTATATATTTCTAAGCTCACTTTTCTTTTAACTTGCCGGTAAAAATCGACAGTGCTGGCAGCACAGGTGACTCTGTATAAGAGCCTAAGGGTGAAAGGAGTATTTTCCTTTAATCAAGACAGTTCTTTCAAAAAATATAAATTAAATGAAGCAGGGAGATATCCATTCCTAAGTTTATTTTGAGTCTATCAGATTAAAGGAGAGGAAAATAGTGTATGGATAATTTGAAAGCAATAATAGCTAACATCCGCGTAGTTTTCTAGGTCACTTTAAAAAATACATTTTAGAAGAGTCGAGTCTACTGTAGAATAGTACAATTTAATACGATTGGCATTCACTGCTCCAGGAAATCCCTTATTATCTGACCTCTTCTGCTAGAAACCTTTGGCCACAAGTTTGAGTCAACAGCATTCAATGAGTATGGATGATTATTTTTCCAGCAAACGTCTATAATCATTGTCCATCGGAAATGCATCATACGTTATGGTACGTTACATGACGCAAATTATAATAGTAGTTATTTATGAAAATATCTCTAGAAGCTTTCAGTTGGGAAAAAATGACTTTGAATTAATGACAGGATTATGATACATTCATAATCCGGACGAGTCTCTGCACTTGTAACTCTGTCAAGGTCTTTGAAAAAAATTAAAAAAATAAATGTTAGAATTAACGACAGGGCTAAAACATTTCATTATTATTATTATTATTATTATTATTATTATTATTATTAATATCATTATTATTATTATTATTATTATTATTATTATTATTATTACTTGCTAAGCTACAACCCTAGTTGGAAAAACAGGATGCTATAAGCCAAGGAGCTCCAACCGGGAAAATAGCCCAGTGAGGAAAGGAAACAAGGAAAAATAAAATATTTTGAGAAGAGTAACATTAAAATAAATATCTTCTATATATAATCTTTGTCATTATAACTCTGGCTAAATATTTAAAAAATAGAAATGTTCACTCAAGTTTTGAAGACTTCGTACTGATGATTAAAAATATGTGATAAAACTAATACGTGGAAAAAATATAGCTCTAGAAGAAATTATGCTAAATAAAGGTCGATAAATCAGTAGTATTACAAATACAAAGTACTGTACCGTGTGTTTCATACACGCTAATACAATGTAATGCTGTTGCTTTTGCATGTAAATATATTTTGTCTAATTATTATTATTATTATTATTATTATTATTTTTATTTTTATTTTTATTATTATTATTATTATTATTATTATTATTATTACTATTTTTATTATTATTATTATTTATCTCTCGCTCTCTTCCACACCAATAATAAAACAACCTGTTTAAGCCTGCCATCGCATGTTTCAGATTACTTAAACTTTTGTGACATTGTTGCTCTCAATTGTTTGTATATAAGTTCCTTATGTGTTGAATAAACTCTACTTACATTCACCTCGCCTCTCTTTTAGTACTTAACAACCACTTCGCACAGTACCCCTATAGTCCATTTCATTTAGCGAGGCAGATTTGCACCGACTTGCAACGGTGCCCTTTTAGCTCGGAAAAGTTCCCGATCGCTGATTGGTTAGAATTATCTTGTTCAACCAATCAGCGATCAGGAAACTTTTCCGAGCTAAAAGGGCACCGCTGCGAGTCGGTGCAAATATGCCTCGCTAAAAGAAATTGACTATAGATACTTTGGCAAGATGAGCAACAGCAAAACAAGTAAATTTGGAAAATATTCATGTAACGGAACAACGATAAAACAAAGGGTTCCCATGTTTACTCATACACTTTCTCAGAGTACAAAGGCTTATAAAAAGCATATGGGTAATTAACATACATAAGGTTTCCCATGGCAGTTGGTTACAGGCCATCGAAGAATGAATTGGTTATGAGCCTCTGATGAACGAGTTATATTTCAAGAGAATCGGGGGATGGGAGATAAGTGAAGTGAGGTGGTAGGTGGGGTTATGAAAAAATTGAATTATTATTATTATTATTATTATTATTATTATTATTATTATTATTATTATTATTATTATTATTATTATTATTATTTATCCAAATATAATTGATACGGATAACACAACCAAGCACAGTATATGCAAAATCAAAATAAATTTATAATTGGAAAAATTTATTCAAGATATTTATCATTAAAGATCACCACTTGCAAAAAAAGAAAAGAAAAAAAAATAATCCACGTATTTAACGTGGACGTGAATGATAAGGCAGCAATGTTCGTAAATAACAACAAACAGTAGAAGCTAAAAACTCGAAATAAATAACATCAAGCTCCCACTTGGGTCAAACATTCGCATCATTGACTTGTAATGTTTTTTTTTTTTTTTTTTTTTTTTTTTTTTCTGCGGTAAAGGTTTAAAGGCCGCCCATGATTGGCAGAGGCAAGGGACAGTAACATTGCCCTGACCATAAATACATATGATCAGCGCCCAAGCCCCTCTCCACCCAAGCTAAGACCAAGGAGGGTCAGGCAACGGCTGCTGATGACTCAGCAAATAGACTTATAAGTTCCCCAAAACCCCCCATCCTTAGCTCACAAGGATGGTGAGGTTGCAGCAACCAAGGAAACTAACGAGTCTAAGCGAGACACGAATCACACTCTGGTGTTCACCAATTAGGGACGTTACCACATCGGCCACCACAACTCCATTCTTATCCAGACAATTTAGAAAATCTTATCGTTAAACTTTAAATATATTGACTAAAATCATTTGTTAAGTAGCCAAAATTGGCTATTAAGTACGAAGTTTTTTACAAGGTGCTCTGAGATGCAGAGAGGAAAGTTACCGTACAGTTAATCTTTAGCAACGGAATAGTCAAAGGACTAAAGGACAGTGGTAGGGCATGATAAAAGTACAGTGGGAAAACGATGGAGAAATGAAGTATGTAGGAAAATAAGTCAATAAGAGAGCAGATTGGTCAAATCCGAAAATCGGCCGAAATTTTCGAAAAAATTTCAGAAAAATTTTCGGCCCGAAAATCGTCCGAAATTTTCGAAAAAATTTTCAGAAAAATTTTCGGCCCGAAAATCGGCCGAAATTTTCAAAAAATTTTCGAAAAATTTTCGGCCCCCCTGGGGCCCTCCCCCCAAATAGATAACGGAAAAAGGGGTGAATAAGGCAGATTGACAAAATAGTAAACGGGAAAATAAGTGAATAAGAGAGCAGATTGGTCAAATTAGGGATAGAATACCAAATAGTTAACAGGAAAATAAGTGAACAAGATAGAGGTTTTGTCAAATGAGAGATAGAATACCAAACAGTTAACAGGAAAATAAGTGAACAAGATAGAGGTTTTGTCAAATGAGAGATAGAATACCAAACAGTTAACAGGAAAATAAGTGAACAAGATTACGGTTTTGTTAAATGAGAGATAAAATACCAAACAGTTAACAGGAAAATAAGTGAACAAGATAGAGGCTTTGTCAAATGAGAGATAGCATACCAAACAGTTAACGGGAAAATAAGGGAATAAGAAAGTGGATTTGCCAAGTGAAAGATAAAATACCAAATAGTTAATGAAAAAATGAGACTAAGAAGGTGGATATGTCAAATGAGAGATAGAATACCAAATAGTTAATGGGGAAATAAGTGAATAAGAAAACGTATTTGCCAAATGAGAGATAAAATACCAAATAGTTAAGGGGAAAATAAGTGAATAAAATAAGGATTTGCTGAATGAGAGATAGAATACCAAATAGTTAATGGAGAAAATAAGTGAATAAGAAAGTGGATTTTTTTCAAGTGAGAGATAGAATACCAAATAGTTAATGGGAAAATAGGTGAATAATATAGAGGATTTACCAAACAAGAGATAGAATAACAAATAATTAACAGGAAAACAAGTAAATAAGAAAGCGTATTTGCCAAAATGAGAGACAGAATACCAAATAGTTAACGGGAAATACGTGAATAAGTAGAATACCAAATAGTTATTGGGAAAATAAGCGAAAAGATAGGAGATCAGTCAAATAAAAGATACACACAATATGTTCATAAATTGTGAAAAAAAGGGTAGAAAAGAGTCAGAACAGATTTTACCTTACTGTACATGATCATGATATGTAGGCCTAATTATTTATCAAACAATGAAAAATAGTTTATCATGTGTATTTACGATAGCTCATCGTAAATCATGGAACAGCGCAAGGTGTAGTGGCTTTTGTGGCTATCAGTCATATACCTCCATAAGTGTGTGGTAGTAGTAGCAGTAGTAGTAGTAGTAGTGGTAGTGGTAGTAGTAGTAGTGGTGGTAGTAGTAGTACGGGTGTCATGTAACTTTTTATGCTTTTAAACACATTGGTTTTTTTTTTTTTTATGAAATAGACCGACCAGACCGGACATTTTACGAACAATTCAAAAGCAGCCATACTAAAATAATAGTCAAAGATGAAGAAAAAGATATATAAACCTTCTTAAAATTCACTTTTGTTACATTGAAGTCTCTCTCTCTCTCTCTCTCTCTCTCTCTCTCTCTCTCTCTCAATTTACTTTTGTTACATTGAAGTTCTCTCTCTCTCTCTCTCTCTCTCTCTCTCTCAATTTACTTTTGTTACATTGAAGTTCTCTCTCTCTCTCTCTCTCTCTCTCTCTCTCTCTCAATTTACTTTTGTAACATTGAAGTTCTCTCTCTCTCTCTCTCTCTCTCTCTCTCTCTCTCTCTGTTACGAACTGCCGCTCTCTCCTCCACCAATTAGCCAACAACTATGGCCTCTAATCTCCTCACATATTCAGTGAGCGAAGATGAGCTAATTGACATTTTCTGTGTAAATCGAATCGGCAGATTTCAAAAGTCTGGCACAAGCTCACACCGAGTTTTCTCTTTTTTTTTCTTTTTTTTTTTGTTGAAATTAAAACATGAAATAATAATAATAATAATAATAATAATAATAATAATAATAATAATAATAATAATAAATGATATCAATAATAATAATAATAATAATAATAACAATAATAATAATAATAATAATAATAATAATAATAATAATAATAATAATAATAACAACATTAATAATAATAATAATAAAAATGATAATAATAATAATAATAATAATAATAACAACAACAACATTAATAATAATAATAATAATAATAATAATAATAATAATGATAATAATAATAATTTCAGCTAAAGACGTTAACGTATTCTTCTCTGTAGGATGGCTGTCAGGGAGTAGGCCTATGCGTATATAGACATATACGCTATGGGAATAAGTATGGTAAGATGATGATGATGCGGGTTACGCAAGAAAAGGTTGTGGGTTTTGGGATCTATGCATTAACTTTATTTTTTTTTTATTTTTTCTATTTATTTTTTTTTTTTTGCACGGGAAAATTATTCTTCATTCAACAGTGGAAGAAACGTTTATGGCAGTGACTGCCGAATTTATTTTCTACAAGGCCATTCATCACACACACACACACACACACACACACACACATATATATATATATATATATATGTGTGTGTGTGTGTGTGTGTGTGTACAGAATTCGTTTACATAGAAGTTATTAAAAAAATGTAAACCTAATATTTTACTAAAAGCTCATATATATATATATATATATATACACATAATATATATATATATATATATATATACACACACACACATAATCTCATACGTAATTTGGTTAAATATGAATTATTTATAAAAATGTAAACCTAATATTTTACTAAAACCCCAAATGAAACAGACTAAACAACTACAGTAACAAATTACAATGTGGTAAGAGTATCTTTCATAACGGCCTATTAGATAAAAGGGAGGCAAAGGCAGAGGCCACCGCATATACGGAGGGAGGGGAAGGGTGAGGTAATGGTGTCAGGGAGAGGGGGAAATCTTGGAGGGAGGGAGAGGAAGGTAAGAGGGGCGAGACACTAACCATTTTAAAAGTCGTGGGTGGAAGAGGGTGGGTAGCAGTTGCCAGTTACTCATTTAATGGAGCATGTATATGAAAGTTCGAGGTTTTCTATATGAAATTATTGGTATTATAGAATGGTTAATTTTGAAGAATATATCATTCTTTAAAGGAATTTATATCATATAGATTTTAGGTGCATGATTACAGTAAAACCATTTCGTAACGTATCGAAATTGTTATCGAAAACCCGTGTTCCTTCATCCAGCTGTTTTTTCCTCTTCCAGGCCAAGAGGTTTTCGCTCACTCCCGGACGAGAACAAATAGTCATTAACCACGCTTTTATCACAGCTGTTGTTGGAATTAAATATTTTAGAAATAAAATATGATAAACTCTTCCGGAAGATATATTTGAAGGCAAATAGATGAATGTATGAATATATCCTCATCATGATTTGGAGAATTATGAAAATAGGATAAGACAAATAGAATCGAAACGAAAAGAAACGAGAACGAAGACCATGGGAAAATTTCGGTAGGCTTGGGAAATCGGTAGGCGCAGACGGAGACGTAAAAACGCACGGGATAACAATGGCAATGGCTCGGGCTACATTTTAGACTTCTGATGAATCGCTACTGTATGATTGTAGGCCTCCACCCACACCTACACCCCCCACCCACGCCCATCCAACCCCTGCGTAACTCAAACCCTCTTTTTCACGAGAAATAAAAGTTTCGATTTTGGCACCAGATTTCGTCAGGTGCTCAATTCATTATTCCCTTTTTTGATTATCAAGTTGATAATATTAGATAAATAATGACTAATTAAAGCAATGCATAGTAAAAATGGTATACTAAATTCCGTTGAAAAATTGAAAATAAATTTTTCAATCGCCGAGAAACGGGAATTGGCGAAACCAAACAAAACGGAAACTAGGGAAAACCAGCGAAAAATGATCGCGGCGATTTTGCCGTGAGAAAAAGGGACAATTTTTGCGACTGCGGGGGAGGTTGGGGACGAAGGCCTCACGAATTATCAGTTATGGGACGAATATGGAAATATGGACCTTTGTTTGCATTAATTGAAATGGAAATTCGGATGGAAACGGGGCAAAAATTCGCCCGTTATGACCTCCCGTCATCAGACTGGGAATCGTTAAAAGAGGGAAGAGGACATTTGCAACCATTATTCCGTTTACCCAATTTCACCCGATTTATTTGAGTGTGTGTGTGTGTGTGTATGTGTGTGAGTGCACATTTTCGATGACTGTATTCACAGATTCACAAAGATATGGACAAAGAAAAGACTCGCTAAAACACCCATCCAGATGCTGTATGTATATATATATATATATATATATATTATATACACACACATATATATATATATATATATATAACAACAACAATAATAATGATAATAATAATGATAATAATAATGATAATAATAATAATAACAGAATGGGTCCCTAAGATTGTAATAGAAGCAGAGGAAGGACGAGAAGACGATGGATCGACGACCTAAGGAGGATTGCGGGTGTTGACTGGCATAGAAAGACCATAAACAGATGCAAGTGGAAGGACATGTCTGAGGCCTTTGTTCTGCAGTGGACTAGTAACGGATGATGATAATGAGGATGATGACACACACACACACACACACACATATATATATATATATATATACATATATATATATATATATATATATTTATATATGGAGGTTTAGGGAGAATTTATTTGAGGTGTAACTACGTAATAGAAAGGAAGATTCTATACAGGTATAGGGGAGGATGAATTAGGCGATCAAAAAAAAAAAAAAAAAAAAAAAAAAAAAACTTTTCCGGGCATAAAAAATTTTCTTAAGGAAAGTTAATGCAGAAAATAAGATAAATTAACAAGAGCGAGGTGGCACCTAACTGAGAGTATGCAGTCCTAAATCGACGGGGTTATTATTTTTGAAATTACATTATTGAGGAAGATAGAAGAGAGGCAAAACCATAGATGAGGTATGGGTGGATGGCTTATCGTAAGAGCCTGTTGATGACGTAAAATTGCAATTAATTAGTTGAAGACAGAGGTGTGATTAGGTGAGTACAGTATATGGTATGGTGTTAATGTTTTTAAAATATCTGATTTTAATTTTCATTACTTCTTATATCATCTATTCATTTCCTTATTTCCTTTCCTCACTGGGGTATTTTTCCCTGTTGGAGCCCTTGGGCTTATAGCATCTTGCTTTTCCAACTAGGGTTGTAGCTTAGCTAATAATAATAATAATAATAATAATAATAATAATAATAATAATAATAATAATAATAATAATAATAATAATAATGTTAAAGTTAATGCAGATTGTGGAAGAGTGAAATACACTAATTCGTATTATGTACTTAGAAGCAAACGTAACAGATATTTTTGGGATGAGAGTAGAGGCGATTCCCAAAATAGGTGAAGAAAGGAGAAGAATTTGGGTATAAACTTAGAATGTTTATGAAAGCTAAGGTTGGGATGCATAAAGGAAATTTTCAGCCAACCATCTTCACTGGTGGTGAAGTGTAGATGTTTAATGCGAATGAAAGGAAAATGAGTTGTTGTTATTATTATTATTATTATTATTATTATTATTATTATTATTATTATTATTATTATTATTATTATTATTATTGTTTGTTGTTGTTGTTGTTGTTGTTGTTGTTGTTGTTGTTGTTGTTGTTGTTATTAGCCTACTAGCTAAGCTACAACCCTAGATGGAAAAGCAAGATGCTATAAGCCCAAGGGCTCCAACATGGAAAAATAGCCCAGCGAGTAAAGGAAATAATGAAATAAATAAACCATATGAGAAATAATGAACAATCAAAATAAAATATTTCAAAATCAGTAAAAAACATTAAAACACATTTCCTATATAAACTGTAAAAAGACTTATGTCAGCCTTTTCAACATAAAAAAAAAACATTTGCCGCAAGTTTTGACGCATTCTTATGGTAGAAGAAGAATTGGAAGAGTAAAGAAAACTGCACATACGTAGAGAAAGTGAAGAAATTAAAGTGGGTTTTAGGATGGTTCGATAATGTAGAAGAAATGGGAGACAATAGGATGGTGAGATGTTTTAGGTAGACTGAGGAAAGGCATAGAGATGAATCCTAGCGAGATGGTGTTAAAAAGTTTGGTGTCTATTATTTTTAGTATCTCAAATATTTTTATAAAGTCTCTGCGGTTTTTTGTTTATCATTCAGGGACTGTTACGTAACATACCTCGTTTATTTCACACATACACACATACACACACACACACACACACATATATATATATATATATATGTGTGTGTGTGTGTGTGTGTGTGTATTAATATATATATATATATATGTGTGTTGTGTATATATATATATATATATTACATAAGTATTTAAATACATACATGCATATAGATAAAATATACATATACAAACAAATAAACAAACACATCACACACACACACACACACACATATATATATATATATATATATACATACAGATATATATATAATATATACATATATATTATATATATACATATATATACAGCATATATATATATATTACACACACACATATATATATTATATATATACACATACATATAATACATATACATTTATACATATGCTATTGTGATTTCATCTGTATTACACATCACTTAACTAAAAAGAAAAGCTTTTATTTTTATCACATTACAGTCCAATCACTGTAATGGCCTAACGTGTTTCAATTAATCTAAAATTGATGTGAATCATGTGATATCCAAAACAACGATATTGTGAACATATTATATAAACTGAATTGGGAAAAACACTTTGTAGTGTTAATAAGCATTGGATTAGCAATAAGAATCAGTAGAACTTCAAACGTTCAGACTTGCAGCAAATGTTTTCATGTTGAACAGACTTTACAGAAGTCCTTTCACAGTTTATATATGAAATGTCCGTTTTAATGTTGTTAATGTTTTTGAAAAATACTTTATTTTAACTGTTCATATACTTCTTATATTGTTTATTTATTTCCTTATTTCCTTTCCTCGCAGGGGTTATTTTTCCTTGTTGGAGCCCTTGGGCTTATAGCATCTTGCTTTTCTAACTAGGGTTGTAACTTAGCTAGTAATAACAACAACAACAACAACAACAAACAGGGTTGTAACTTAGCTAGTAACAACAACAACAACAACAACAACAACAACAATAATAATAATAATAATAATAAAAATAATAATAATAATAATAAGATAAATGACTAACTTTTTATAATTTAGACACTTATTGTATTAAGTCATAAACATCTCAGTCCTACTACTCTTTTAAAATATCCTATGTTATGAAAATTATTCACATTAAAAGAAATAACGAAGCAGTACCGCTCTATTGTGATCCTGACGACCTTAACATTCCACTCGTTTAAAGGAAGAATGAGAAACGGAAACTGTTTCTTTAGCGAGACAAACCGCGTTCCCTCCTCTCTAAAATGCATTTACAATGTCCGACAGCTTTGTGACGGAACAATGCAGTAATTGACAACAGCATTTCCTTCCCCACTTGTGGGAAATGAGTGGATGGGAGGCAAGTGCGCCTATAAGCCCGTAGTACGTGAGACCCTCAGGGGGTTTGGACAATGCAGGAGAAACATCTTTTTTTTTTTTTTTTCTTTTGTCCTCCACGTTCAGTTTTTATGCCAATATGTAGCGATTTCTCGGATTTGCGAGACGGCCATTTGTTATAGGGTGATGTGAAGGATTACGAAGCTAGAGAGGGCCACAGAGATCGAAATAACTGATAAGGAACTTTGGATCTTTATAGGGCAATTCGCGTAACGCAAATGAGGGTCGGGTGGAGGGGGACCGAATATATCGCGAAGGGGGGAAAAATATAGCGACATCTGGCACGCTTTGCGGGGGTGGATGAGTGTTGCCATCTCGCAAGGCGCGAACTTTGTCCGCTATTTTTCCCGAGGCATTACTGATATAAAACATTAAATATAAAATCGAGTGAAATTATTACATTAGGTAGTTTGAGAGTTCAAAACCCAATAGTTTGAATAAGCACTGCTAGAATGGAGAAGGATATTGAGTAAGAGAAGGGGGAAAAAGAGAGAAATAAAGCGTGACTTGACACATGAAGAAATTAAGAGAAACAGAAATGACAAGAGAGGTAAAGAGAGTTGTTTTCGACTAGGGGACTCATCTCGTATTGATTTATGGAAGAGGCCAAAGTGACACACAACCGATCGATTTTTGGCGAATTTGTGAGTTAGTGAAAAGGGGCTGGGGGGCTTATAGGCCTTGGACCAACTAGAATTATATAGGACTTTGTCATAAAAGTAATATTTCCGGATGATTGGAAGAAAGGACAGGGAAAAATTCACTTCATTTGGACTGTTTTTTCCCAATGTTTTTTTTTTATTGTTTTTTTCAATTCTCAAGTGAAAATATGGTTTTGATATTTTTAGTTCATAAAAAGACTTTTTTTCTTATACTGGCGATATACTTTTTGATGAGATAATTAACTCTTTAAGTTGTATGTATATTACTTAGTATATTATTTTGTTTTTAAATACAGACATGAATATACACAAACACACACACACACACACACACACACACATATATATATATATATATATATGTATAATATATGTATAACTATACAGTAGACTACACACAGACATATATTATATATATATATATATGTGTGTGTGTGTGTGTGTGTGTATGTGTATACCGTATGGCGTGTGCATATGTGTGTGTCTATGCATATAACTAAAATGATCTCTCAACTTTCTAGATTTCATAACTGTTATGGAGTATGCTTTTTACTAAAAAAAAAAAAATAAGAAAAAAAAAAAACTTTCTACCGCTCCTTGGCAAGTTTCGAACCCGTGTATGAGACGTCGAAAAAATTAAAACAATTTTCCGCTCTGCTATTTGCTACAAAGGAACTGCTATAGCCTACATAAAAAACGACGACTTTGAAGAAAACAAAACGTTAAAAAAGCTATCCTAGTTATTATCTAATTGCTGAAATATGGTTGAAAACTCGCTTAGAACTCGAATCTCACTAGCCTTATACATACCCGTATAGAACAAGGCTTATAAGTGTCTCTACTGACAGGATGAACCGCTTTATGCAGTCTGTGGTCTCTAATCATAATCTTGCATACGTTTTTTTATCTTTAAAGATATATTGTCCATTATTTCCTGGCACTTCTTTCCCTTTATTAACTTCTTTATTAACCAGACAAATAACAACAATAACAACAATAAAAAACAAATCCAGCCCGTTTCTAGTCCACTGTAGGACAAAGGTCTCAGATATGTCCTTATTCATGTCTGGCGTTTGGCCAGTTTCTATCATCACATTGGTCAA
>NC_090763.1:58148240-58160740 GCF_036898095.1 Palaemon carinicauda
TGTATATATATATTTATATGTATACACACATATATATATGTATATATACATATATACAGTATATATATATATATATATATATATATATATATATATATATATACACATATCATTTAAGACAAATTATAAATCTAGGTTACTATGATTCGGATACCGAACAAAGTGACTATTTGAAGGTTTAAAGGCCGTCATGTATGACAGAGGCAAAGGACAGTGACGAATGCCCTGGAGACTGCCCATATACATATGATCAATGCCCAAGCCCCTCTCCAACCTAGCCAGGACCAGGGAGGGTCAGGCAATGGCTTCTGATGACTTAGCAGGTAGACCTATAGGCTCCCCCAAATCCCCCATACTTAGCTCACAAGGATGGTGAGGTTGCAGCCAATAAAAGGACTAACGAGCTAGAGCAGGACTCGAACTCCACTCTAACGATTACCAGGCAGGGACGTTACCAATAGGCCACCACAACGCGTATGTTGAAATGATCACGAATCAGACCTCTCTCTCTCTCTCTCTCTCTCTCTCTCTCTCTCTCTCTCTCTCTCTCTCTCTCTCTCTCTCTCCTCTCTAAAGCCATAACCCAGCTGGAAAAGCAGGATGCTACAAGCCCAGGGGCCCAAACATGGAAAATAGCCCAGTAAGGAAAGGAAACAAGGAAAAATAAAATTGATTTGCAAATCAAGGAATGAAGTAATTCTTATTTGGTCAGTGAACAGGATCAAATGGGCTGTAAGGAGAGTTTCTGGGAAAAGAGGCTGTTTGCATAGACGATTTACTTAAATGAAAGAAGAGCCAAGTTAACAGGAGTTTGAATATTTGAATTTACACTAAATATAATTCGACTGTAATAATTACGACAATAATAATAAATTCGAGTATTATAGTATACATTGTATATGCGTCCCGTCAAAAATGACATCTAGATATTTAGATAGCTGTGCATGCACACGCACCCACCTCTCTTCAGGGTATGAATACTCTCTCTCCCCTACTAACCGAGGGACGGGCAGAGTTTAGCATGACCGTAAAATATTATATATATATATATATATATATATATGTGTGTGTGTGTGTGTGTGTGTGTGTGTGTGTGTATTCAAGCCTTTCTGTAGGAGATGATGAATCGAGAAGTATTGATTAAAAGCTCAAGACAGAGACGACTGGTGAAACCTAACTGAAGCCCTTTGCGTCAATAGCCGTAGGAGATGATGATTATGATGATGATGATGATGATGATGATGATGGTAATGATATATATATATATATATATATATCTTTATATATATATCTTTATATATATATATGTATATATATATATATATATATATATATATATATATATATATATATACATATAATCAGACAATTGTCTTTGTTATATAGGGAAGATTAACATAATCTTGACACATTATGTGAACACTGAAGGGGAAACGTGTCTGACCTGTTAATAAATTAAAGCCTACTTTACGGCAAAACAAAATGTAGAAAAGGGATGAGGCAGCAAGTTCTGATTTATAAAAAAAAAAAAAAAAAAAAAAAAAAAAAACTTCAGGTAGAGTCTTCAAACTTGAATCAAAGAATTTTCATGATTCAAATCCATAAATTCAGCTGAATATTAAGCTTCAGATGATTTTGAAAAGGACTTATATTAATCCCAGTATCAATAAATTATAAATTGTTTATCATTTGATGCATTTTATCTAAGCAAGAAGATCAAAATATAGGAAAAATGTATCATACTCGAATAACATTTGATTCAACTCACTTTACTCAACTTTTTCTGAATTAAATGTCTTTGGGGCAAAACTCAAATCAACACGGATTTTTAGATGTGTATCATCTGTTGGTTTTTTATTTTTGCATTGTTTACAAAGTGGCTCTTCAGATGAAAACAACATTCTAAAGAAATACATTCTGCTTGGCTTCCGGTTAGATGCCTTTTAATATAATCACTATGGATACTTACATGAGACACACAAAGTACTAAATGAACAGGCACGGTGTTAAGGAAAATATGTATTTATAAGCATAATTTGGGAGAACAATTTACGATGTACCCAAAAAGTGAATTGATCTCAATTAGAGCACATTATGCTCTCAAATCAAAAGGAGATGAGAGAGAGAGAGAGAGAGAGAGAGAGAGAGAGAGAGAGAGAGAGAGAGAGAGAGGAGAGAGAGAGAGAGAGAGAGAATTACAAGGATTTTCGATGTCAAATGCTTTTTAGTCCATCCGTGGGGACTCCATTTGCTCTTGGAGAGAGAGAGAGAGAGAGAGAGAGAGAGAGAGAGAGAGAGAGAGAGAGAGAGAGAGGAGAGAGAGAGAGAGGAGTATACGTACAGTGTTAAAAAGCGAAGCTAATATCTTATTGTCACATGCCCAGCTGCGAACGGTTCCAAGAGCTGCCGTAGCGTCAGAGCGAACGTCACCCCCGAACAACAAACTCCCTTTCGGCATAAAACTCAATGGCACAGTCAATTCGAGATGAAAAATGATTATGGATGGATGCCCTATAACCTCACGCACCGGGTGTGGGTGGATGGGGGTGAATACGGATTGTACAAGTGGGTGAGTGGATAAGAAGAGAGAGTGCGGGTGGCGTGGGGCCAGAGGAGGAGGAGGATGATGATGCGGGCGCGTTCCAGTGAGTGGATGAGTATTTCATTAACAGCGCTTGTGACATTTCAAGAGATTTCCCACTTACTAGGTTTGTGACATTGCGGGAGATTTTCCAGGTTTGTCACATTGCAGGAGATTTTCCATTAACAGGGCTTGTGCCATTTCAAGAGATTTTCCTTTAACTAGGTTTGTGACATTGCAAGAGATTTTCCACTAACTAGGTTTGTGACATTGCAGGAGATTTTTCATTAACAGGGTTTGTGACATTTCAAGAGATTTCCCACTAACTAGGTTTGTGACATTGCGGGAGATTTTTCCAGGTTTATCACATTGCAGGAGATTTTCCACTAACTAGGTTTGTGACATTGCAAGAGATTTTCCTTTAACTAGGTTTGTGACATTGCAAGAGATTTTCCTTTAACTAGGTTTGTGACATTGCAAGAGATTTTCCACTAACTAGGTTTGTGACATTGCAAGAGATTTTCCTTTAACTAGGTTTGTGACATTGCAAGAGATTTTCCTTTAACTAGGTTTGTGACATTTCAAGAGATTTTCCTTTAACTAGGTTTGTGACATTGCAAGAGATTTTCCACTAACTAGGTTTGTGACATTGCAAGAGATTTTCCTTTAACTAGGTTTGTGACATTTCAAGAGATTTTCCTTTAACTAGGTTTGTGACATTTCAAGAGATTTTCCTTTAACTAGGTTTGTGACATTGCAAGAGATTTTCCTTTAACTAGGTTTGTGACATTTCAAGAGATTTTCCTTTAACTAGGTTTGTGACATTTCAAGAGATTTTCCTTTAACTAGGTTTGTGACATTGCAAGAGATTTTCCATTAACCAGGTTTGTCACATTGCAGGAGATTTTACATTAACCAGGTTTGTCACATTGCAGGAGATTTTCCACTAACTAGGTTTGTGACATTGCAGGAGATTTTCCATTAACCAGGTTTATCACATTGCAGGAAATTTTCCATTAACAGGGCTTGTGCCATTTCAAGAGATTTTCCTTTAACTAGGTTTGTGACATTGCAAGAGATTTTCCATTAACCAGGTTTGTCACATTGCAGGAGATTTTCCACTAACCAGGTTTGTGACATTACAGATTTTTTATTAACCAGGTTTGTCACATTGCAGGAGATTTTCCACTAACCAGGTTTGTGACATTGCAGATTTTTTATTAACCAGGTTTGTCACATTGCAGGAGATTTTCTATTAACCAGGTTTGTAACATTGCAGGAGATTTTCCATTATACCAGGCTTATCACATTGCAGGGGATTTTCCATTAACCAGGTTTGTCACATTGCAGGAGATTTTCCACTAACTAGGTTTGTGACATTTCAAGAAATTTTCCTTTAACTAGGTTTGTGACATTGCAAGAAATTTTCCTTTAACTAGGTTTGTGACATTGCAAGAGATTTTCCACTAACTAGGTTTGTGACATTGCAAGAGATTTTCCATTAACCAGGTTTGTCACATTGCAAGAGATTTCCTTATATCTATATTAAGCAAATTATAACGTGCCTTTGATGTGGTTAGTAAACACCTACAGCTATTTTTCTTGACATAGGATTATCAAATTCATTGACTACTATCATAGAAACTATAGTAAAACATTAAATAGAGACGAATTTTAAATCTCTATTCTATTATCTTAGATTTAATCGTTGTGCGAACACTGAATAGGCCTACTATGTAATCAAACTCTTGAATGGTTATTATTTACAACGTTGACGATTGACTTGAGAATAGATACGCAAGTAAATCATATAAAACACCTGTGGTTTTCTTCAAGATAGGATTTTGCATCTTTTACTTCCAGGTAACTTTAATATTAAAACGACTTACATTTTACGTTATAAGTGAAAGATGAGGCTTCAAATTCATACAGGATTAACTCATTTAAAGTCTAACGAACGATCTATTTAATAGTATGTAGATGCAAGCTGCGATTTTTACAGATACAGAGTAAACAGAAACATAATTTAGTTCAAGGTACACAAATTTACCTTACTTCAACTTTCTGAAAGCCGCAGGATTTGACTATAAGCGATTCCCTTGAAGATAAACGCTGTGCACTTCGAGTCTCTCATTGCTTCAATACCCAGTGTTGCCAGATGGAATGGTGTAAAAATCCCCAAAACTCATGCTAAATAATCCCCAAAACAACCAAAAAATCCCCATTTCCACAAATATATTTTCTCCTTGTAGGCTTTACTAATATAGAAATTACTCACTATGCTCCATATAAGTGCAAGCAAACTAATTGCAACAATATAAAGGTATACTTATCTTTGTTTCTTCTTTATAGAAAAATGTACAGACCATCCCCATCAGACACCCAAAATTCCCAAATTTAGGGATAAATCCCCATATGGGGCAACACTGTCAATACCTGACATATATGGCATCTGACATTGTACCCATAGAGGTAAATAATGTTTATGCACATAAAATTTGTTTTACGTTCAGCTGAATCTGTTAGGTGTACCGGTGCATGATAGACTGAAAGACAAAATCTGCTTCTAGAGAGTATGAGGCATTCGATTTGACGTATCTGCAATATCATATTATTCTCAATGATGGATCCATATTTTGAGCATTTATTCTAAGGATCACGGCTCTACAAGGGCTTTAAATTATGAATGCTCAATTGACCCTTCTAGATTAGGTTTTCCATCAAGAATATTTAGCCGATGGCTCTTTAAATTTAGATTTTGAATGAAGATTTCTTAATGAATTGCTCTTAAAGATTAGAATTTGAATTAAGATTTTTTAATAAATTGCTCTTAAAGATTAAATTTTGAATTAAGATTTCTTAATGAATTGCTCTTTAAGATTAGATTTTGAAAAATGAAAGCATAATCAATTGCTCTTTAAGATTAGATTTTGAATTAAAATTGCTTAATCAATGGCTCTTTAGGATTAGATTTTGAAATATGAAAGCATAATCGATGACCTTTTATGGTTATATATAAAATCAAGAATGCTTAGCCAATGACTCATCAAGAATATGCCTTTGATTTACGAAGGATTGGCTAAGGAAATTCAAAGATGAAGTTTTGAATTCAGAATGTTCAGCTCTGAACCATAGGTGGTGGGCTTCAATTCCCGAATGTACCTGACATTTTGACACGATACATTTTTGATCCAGGAATGTTTAGCTGACGGATCTACCAAAAAAAAAAAAAAAAAAAAAAAAAAAAAAAAAAAAAAAAAAAAAAAAAAAAAAAACTTATGAGAACTGGGTCTTTGGAGCGACAGCTCTTTCAGATGAAGTTTGAGTCCTAATCGTATACCTAACAATTTTACAAAAAGATTGTTTTGAGTCTTGGATGTTTTTTTTTAATCAACTAATCACAACTCTATATATGTGGTAGCGTCCCTGACTGGTGAACGCCAGATTGGGGTTCGAGTCCCGATCAAACTCGTTAGTTTCTTTAGTCGCTGCAACCTCACCATCCTTGTGAGCTAAGGATGGAGGTTTGGGGGAGCCTATAGGTCTACCTGCTGACTTATCAGCAGCCATTGCCTGGCCCTCTTTGGTCCTAGCTTGGGTGGAAAAGGGGGTTGGGCGCTGATCATATGTATATATGGACATTCTCTAAGGCTTTGTCATGCTCGATAGGACAATGTCACTGTCCCTTGCCTTTGCCATTCATGAGCGGCCTTTAAACCTTTAACGTTCTGAGAAATAAATGATTAGTTGATAACTCTACTACATACGTTTTTAGATAACGAATAGTCACAGTTGTCATCTTCAATTACATTAAGGCTAAGCTTAAGACAGTGTTCTGCTTTATAATTACAAAGAATTTGAATAAAATGAAAGAAGAAAAGAAGACAAACAGGTAGCAGAATATCAGGGTATATTGTAATAAACGTATCAAAATGATTGTAAAAACAAAATATGACAAAGAGTTCTCTGAGTCTCAAAAATATATAACTAAGGTGACTCCCTTTCAGACCTTCGACATAGTTTTGAAAAAGCTGACTGTGACGTTTTTTCGATTTTTTTAAAACAACAACAACAACAACAAAAACAACAATAATAATAATAATAATAATAATAATAATAATAATAATAATAATAATAATAACAATAATAATAATATTAATAATAATAATAATAATAATAATATCCCAAGACTAGAGTACAATGGTTTAATTTTGGAGTGTCCTCCAAGAAGAGCTGCTTACCATAGCTGAAAAGTCTCTATTTGTATTAAGGTTATTGGGAAAAGTAAAGAGAAAGAGTTAAATTGTTATTTCATAAGAAAATGTCTGTTATTAGCATACTGGTTTTAAGATTTTTAGGAAATGAAACTAAAATTTTCCCCTTGTAAATAAGGTTGGAAACAGATACTTGGTAGCCTCTAAATGGATCCCTTTCTGAGTGAGGATATCTTAACGAAGTGAAAGCATTGGTGTATCGCCAGGATTAGCAAAGCTGTACTATATTAGTCACGGCCACCCATACTAGGTTGGCTTGCGGTGAGCAATCAGACAAAATTCTCCCATAATTACCAATCTGCAGTGGCCAGCGTGGTGATGAAAACTGGTCAAACCCCAGACATGAATAAAGACATGTTTGAGGTCTTTGGCCTACAGTGGACTAGAAACGGCAGCATTTGTTGTTGCTTCTGAATATCCTTCAATAATAATAATAATAATAATAATAATAATAATAACTTTCTTCTTTGTCTACATCTTTTCCCACTTCTATGTTGGGGGTCGATGTTAATAATAATAATAATAATAATAATAATAATAATAATAATAATGATAATAAGGACATGTTTGAGGCCTTTGTCCTGCAGTTGACTGAAAACGGCTGCATTTGTTGTTGTTGTCGAATATCCTTCAATAATAATAATAATAATAATAATAATAATAATAATAATCTTCTTTGTCTACATCTTTTTCCACTTCTATGTGGGGTCGATGTTGATAATAATAATAATAATAATGATAATAATAATAATAATAATAAGGACATGTTTGAGGCCTTTGTCCTGCAGTTGACTGAAAACAGCTGCATTTGTTGTTGTTGTTGAATATCCTTCAATAATAATAATAATAATAATAATAATAATAATACAAAGAATTGTTGAAAGATCTGACGTGTTAGATTTCACGCAACAGAGATTACCATCTGTACATGAACTCACTTTGTTTGACAGTTTTCATTCTTATCATTGAAAGATGAATAAGTTGTTTTTCTTCAGTCTCCACAGACAGAAAATAAGGGACTTTTTAGCTATGGTAAGCAGCTCTTCTAGTAGAAGGACACTCCAAAATCAAACCTTTGTTCTCTAGTCTTGGGTAGTGCCATAGCCTCTGTACCATGGTCTTTCACACTCTTGGATTAGAGTTCTCTTGCTTGAGGGTACACTCAGGTACTCCATTCTATCTTATTTCTCTTCCGCTTGTTTTACTAAAGTTATTATAGTTTATATAAGAGATATTTATTTTAATGTTACTGTTCTTAAAATATTTTATTGTTCCTTGTTTCCTTTCCTCACTGGGGTATTTTCCCTGTTGGAGCCCCTGGCTTATAGCATTCTCCTTTTCCACCTAGTGTTGTAGCTTAGCAATTAATAATAATCTATTTTTCTCTCAATTCCACTTGAGAAAATAGTTCACAAAGACTAATTTCAATTTATCTTTCCTCCGCTGGTTTCAAAAGAGATCGCTTTTAGTCATTACCCTTTGTCCATTCTTTGTCATCACCATCTTTTTCAAGTCTTAAGGAGTTAGTCACCTCTGTCCTTTCCTTGTCGCTATCATCTTTATTCAAAGAAATATGACGTTCACGGCACTTTACCTCATACGTCATCCATTATTTAACGCATGAGATTTACAATACTCTTTTAAATATAGTTACCTATACAACATACTAAATTAAGGGACTATTAAATGATTTTATGATAATATCTTTAACTAAATAGTAACAATAGAAATAATTCCTTCATTTGTAATTTTAACGATAAATATCAATTGTTCAAATTGCATAATTCAAATATTTTTCTCTACGGGAAAAGAAATTAATTCAAATTACATTTTTTTAACAAAAAAATTTCTTTTATTAAAATTGCATTTTTCTTTACGAAAAAAAAATGATAATTTACATTTTTACAATGGAAAAAACTAATGAAAATCTATATTCTCGTCCAGCATTGATGCCCACATTCGAAAGCAAAAAAAAAAAAAAAAAAAAAAAAAAAAAAACCTCATCAATGCAAAAAGAGGTCGAACTTAGCAAAAAAACATCCGAATAGTTTCACCCAGAAATATCTTAATATCTATATATTTCTGACCGAGGAAACGCGCAACAAGAAGAGGGGGCAAAATCTTCGGTGGGGGGGGGGGGGGGGGGGGGCAAACCACCGCCAAAGGAATTAATCAATGGAAGAAATAAAAGATCCCATAAAATCTGAACTCTCCCAACTGCATTCTTAACTGGCCAAGACACTGCAAATTCCATCAGCTGTTGCAGGAGTAAAAGAAACCCTCCGAGATGTTAGGGATATATTTTCCAAGAAAATTCCAAATCTGGTTTTTTTTCCTCCGTCGTTTCGTTGATTCACGAAAGGGTTAAAGATGAAGATTTTATAGAATAATGGCTTATAGTTTTTATAGAATAATTGCTTATAGATTTTATAGAATAATTGCTTATAGATTTTCTAGAATAATTGCTTATAGATTTCATACAATAATTGCTTATAGATTTTAAAGAATAATTCCTTATAGATTTTATAGAATAATTGCTTATAGATTTTATAGAATAATTGCCTACAGATTTTATAGAATAATTGCTTATAGATTTTATAGAATAATTGCTTATAGATTTTATAGAATAAAGATGAAGATTTTCTGGAATAATTGCTTATAGATTTTATAGAATAATTGCTTATAGATTTTATAGAATAATTGCTTATAGATTTTATAGAATAATTGCTTATAGATTTTATAATTGCTTATAGTTACTTGCTCCATCTTTAAAAGTAGCTTTTATTTGTATCGAACTATACTATTTCGAACGATGTCTGCAACTTTATGTTACTTGATTTTATAGAATAATTGCTTATAGTTACTTACTCCATCTTTAAAAGTAGCTTTTATTTGTGTGGAACTATACTATTTCGAACAATAACTGCAACTTAATGTTACTTGATTTTCTAGAATAATTGCTTATAGTTACTTGCTCCATCTATAAAAGTAACTTTTATTTGTGTGGAACTATACTACTTCGAACAATGACTGCAACTTAATGTTACTTGATTTGCTAGAATAATTGCTTTTAGTTACTTGCTCCACCTTAAAAGTAGCTTTTATTTGTATCGAACTATACTATTTCGAACGATGACTGCAACTTAATGTTACTTGATTTCCTAGAATAATTGCTTTTTGTTACTCCATCTTTAAAAGTAGCCTTTATTTGTATGGAACTATACTATTTCGAACGTTGACTGCAACTTAATGTTACTTGATCTGCTAGAATAATTGCTTTTAGTTACTTGCTCCCTCTTTAAAATTAGTTTTTATTTGTATCGAACTATACTATTTCAAACGTTGACTGCAACTTAATGTTACTTGATTTTCTGGAATAATTGCTTATAGTTACTTGCCCCATCTTTAAAAGTAGCTTTTATTTGTAACGAACTATACTATTTCTACCATCACCAATCCGCACTAGCCAGCGTGGTAATGAAAACTGGCCAAACCCCAAACACGAATAAGGACATGTCTGAGGCCTTTGTCCTGCCGTGGACTAGAAACGGGTGCATTTGTTGTCTTGAAGGATATTCAACAACAATAACAACAAATGCACCTGTTTTTAGTCCATGGCAGGACAAAGGCCTCAGACATGTCCTTATTCATGTTTGGGATTTGGCCAGTTTTCATCACCACGCTGGCCAGTGTGAATTGGTGATGGTGGGAGATTTTCGTTTGATCGCTCACATCAAACCAACTTAGTATGGGTGGCCCTGACTATAATAGTTAATCTTTGTTGATTATGGCGATACACATGCCATTTCACCACGCTTAGCAAAACCACTCAGAATCAGAAGAATATTCAGTGCCTTACAGATATCACTGTTTCCAACGTCATCATTTACAAGTGGAAATTATTAATGTTCAGAGAATCCTAAAACCAATACACTATTAACAAAACTTTTCTTATGAAATAAAAATACAAATTCAACTCTTTCTCTATACTTTCCTAACAATCTTAACGCAAGCAGTTCTTGATCCTTTTCTTTATGTTCTCCATCTGTTACGCAGACTTTTCACACTATGCATATACACAATTATTGCCCAATGATCTATTTCAATTCCGACATGAGTATTACACATTCATATTTTTAAACTTCATGAGTTCATACAGGTGTGTACCAATTCAGGTGGTGACTGAAACAATTTTTACAGTTGAGAGCAAGTGTTCGATCTTTTAGTATAAAGAGTGAAGAAAAAAAAAGTGTCAGAAAACATCTGACAAACTAGAAGGGCTAATATTAATTAAATAAAATGTTACAAAGGGAAAAGTGGTACATTGTTAAAAAAACCGTAATATTAATAAGAAATTCTCCGTAAAAATACTGTTCTCAGCCGCATTTCTGTAAAATACAGGCGACCGTAATTTTACCTTACTTTGTTATTATCTTTTACGGGTTGGTGACCGAAATGTTCCTCCTTTACGTCAATACATCCGTTTTTAAAACGGTAAAAAACGCAATTTAAAAAAAAAAAAAAAAAAAAAAAAAAAATCCGTAAAATATTGTTCTCAGCTGTATTTCTGCAAAATACAGGCGACCGTAATTTTACCTTATTTTGTTATTATCTTTACGGGTTGGTGACCGAAATGTCCCTCCTTTACGTCAATACATCCGTTTTTAAAACGGCTAAAAAGAAAATCCTGGAATTAATGTTGCCAGGTATTTGCCGTTTTTTTTTTTTTTTTTTTTTTTGGGGGGGGGGGCATATTTAACAGTGTAGGAATTAGATCTAAAGAATGTATTATATACATATTAAGGTCACTCCCCAAAAGCTTCTGGAATTACGGAAAAACTTCGACATCGTTGGAGCTTAATTGATGTACTCTACATAATCTTGTGACATTTTTAAAGTGTGATTTGTCTATAATAGGAAACGGTTGCAGCTTAGCAAGTAATAATAATAATAATAATAATAATAATAATAATAATAATAATAATAATAATAATAATAATAATACTAATAATAATAATAATAATAAAAATAATAATAATAATAAGAATAATAATGATCAAAATAATAATAATAATAATAATAATAATAATAATAATAATAATAATAATAATAATAATACTGTCTATCCCCACGTTAACTAAACTGAGCTTTGTAACTAGGCTATGAAAGAGAAGTAACAATGATAACGCATAAACTCATTTTTTTTTTTTGTAATACCTGAGAAACTCTATAACAACTCGCAGCTTTTCGATAATATTCTGTTGCTAATTTCTTGCTTTTATATTTGAGTGAATAAATGTCCTTGGAACATGAGCCGTGGTATGACAATGAAACAATACCCAACAGATTTTGTAGATTTGAGAACAAAGCCCTCAGAAGGATATTGGGAGTTAAATGGCAGGACAGGATTAGAAATGAAACTATAAGAGAGATTACCGGAGTGCCTTAAGTGGATGAGATCATGGTGGGGGGTAGATGGGGATGGTTTGGTAATGCTCTTCGCACTCTCCAAGAGAAAATTAGTTAAATAAACTTTCAACTGGGCTCCATAAGGCACTAGAGGAGTTGGAAGACCCAGGCCTACATGGCTGAGGACTATGAAGCGTGTAGTAGGATATGATGAATGAAGTATTGGATTAAAAGCT
>NC_090763.1:58171848-58179348 GCF_036898095.1 Palaemon carinicauda
TAATCAAATATGCATACTAGATTATAAGGAAATCTTAATTTGTAAATAAAAAGCCATCTTATCCATAAATATTATCTAAAACTAATTCCAACATCTATAGAAGTACAGTAGTGCCTTCAAAAGCACTTTTAATAAGGCAATTAAGCATAACATTCTTACATTAATCGGGACCATTTAAAATTAGTTTCTTTAAGTTTACATTAAAAGAAGCGAGAGAGGATTTTTGTTAATTGTGCCAGGTACTTTATTGTATAATGCTGGGCCTCGAACTCTAAACTGGCGGGAGCCTATCTCTGTTTTCGCCCTTTCTACATATAGATTTTCCTGCTGTCGAGTAGAAACCCCATTAACTGCGTGTACTGTTGGGAAATCGTATAACCATTCAGGAGTTATTTTACGTATTGTTTTGAATACCAAATTACAGACATCTATGATATATTTGTCTTTTATCTTTAACCATTCTAATTTTTTGAGGTAAGGGGATATGTGGTCATGTTTTTTTACATTACCAACAGCCACTCGGGCGGCAAAGTTTTGAAGTTTTTGAACCCTTTTCATTTGTGTAGAGCCAGTTACTCCCCAAATTCTTAAACAGTAGTTGATTATACTCATAGCCAGCGAGCTGAACAACTATTTTACGCGTAGAGGAATCAAATGAGTCTTTTACTCTATTTAAATAAATTAAAGTGCCCATCACTTTCTATAAATTTCATCTATATGCGTTTCAAACGTCATATATCTGTCAAAATAAACCCCTAGATTTTTTACAGCTTTCATGGGTTTAATCTTATTTCATTAAAATCTATTTGTACATTATCTCCAATTTCTGATATATATTGTCGGGAACCTATAAAAATGAATTGTGTTTTTTCTCATTAAGAAGCAAACCATTAGTTAAGAAGTAGTATTTGGCCGAGAGAGAGAGAGAGAGAGAGAGAGAGAGAGAGAGAGAGAGAGAGAGAGAGAGAGAGAGAGAGAGAGAGAGAGAGAGAGAGAATACCAAGATAAATAGCGGATACAACCTACAAAAAACCAGTTTAATTTCATACCTGGTAATATCTGAACAAAAGAATCAGCACTCAGAAACGCAGAGAGAGAGAGAGAGAGAGAGAGAGAGAGAGAGAGAGAGAGAGAGAGAGAGAGAGAGAGAGAGAGAGAGAGAGAATACCAAGATAAATAGCGGATACAACCTACACAAAACCAGTTTAATTGCATACCTGGTAATATCTGAACAAAAGAATCAGCACTCAAAAACGCGAGAGAGAGAGAGAGAGAGAGAGAGAGAGAGAGAGAGAGAGAGAGAGAGAGAGAGAGAGAGAGAGAGAGAGAATACCAAGATAAATAGCGGATACAATCTACACATAACCAGTTTAATTTCATACCTGGTAATATCTGAACAAAAAAATCAGCACTCAAAAACGCAGAGCCTTACCTTACCTTATTGCCTTATTTTTTGTTTGGGTTCCCCCAGGTCCCTCAGTGTGAGGCACCTCGTATATCCACCAGAGAGTTGCTAATACATCTTCCGGTGTATTTTGCATCTTCCAGTCTTGGATGGTCTGGGATGCATCTTAGGTATTTATCGAGCTGATTTTTGAACGCATCTACGCTCACTCCTGATATGTTTCTTAGATGAGCTGGCAGCACATTAAATAGTCGCTGCATTATCGATGCTGGTGCGTAGTGGATTAATGTCCTGTGCGCCTTTCTCAGTTTACCTGGAATGCTTTTTGGCACTATTAATCTACCTCTGCTTGCTCTTTCTGATACTTTAAGCTCCATGATGTTTTCAGCAATTCCTTCTATTTGCTTCCATGCTTGTATTATCATGTAGCGTTCTCTTCTCCTTTCTAGACTGTATAGTTTTAAAAATTGCAGTCTTTCCCAGTAATCAAGGTCCTTAACTTCTTCTATTCTAGCAGTATAGGACCTTTGTACACTCTCTATTTGCGCAATATCCTTTTGGTAGTGTGGGTACCATATCACATTGCAGTACTCGAGTGTACTACGCACATAAGTTTTGTAAAGCATAATCATGTGTTCAGCTTTTCTTGTTTTAAAGTGTCTGAATAACATTCCCATTTTTGCTTTACATTTAGCCAACAGTGTTGCTATTTGGTCGTTGCATAACATATTCCTATTTAAAATTACACCAACGTGTATTATTGCATCAGTAGATTTTGAGTCGTATAATAGTGTATGTGAGAGTATAGCGGTTTCGTGTTGCATATACACATACGAAGAGAGAGAGAGAGAGAGAGAGAGAGAGAGAGAGAGAGAGAGAGAGACAGGGGGGGGGGAATATCCCCCAAATATTGACATCCACTTGTTTTTATTCCTGACCTCGGGAGATTACCCACTTCGTTGCACAGACGGTGAACTGATCGAAATTCATAATTTTATTTTCCAAACCACAAAGACTCCACCGGATGAGGTGAGCAGGTGTTTGCCTCTGATAGAGGCACAAGAGGAAACCATTATTTACACTTATTTAACTTACAAAAGTGCGGGTACCACCTTATTCAGGTGTACAGCACAATCGACTAAATTTAACGTGAAGAGACAATCTCTCTCTCTCTCTCTCTCTCTCTCTCTCTCTCTCTCTCTCTCTCGTATGTGTGATGCAATACGAAATGGCTATACTCTCTCTCTCTCTCTCTCTCTCTCTCTCTCTCTCTCTCTCTCTTCGTATGTGTGATGCAATACGAAATGGCTATACCCTCACATACACTATTATATGTCTCAAAATCTACTGATGCAATAATACACGTTGGCCAGTCTTATGGATCTCTCTCTCTCTCTCTCTCTCTCTCTCTCTCTCTCTCTCTCTCTCTCTTCGTATGTGCGATGCAATACGAAATGGCTATACCCTCACATACACTATTATATGTCTCAAAATCTACTGATGCAATAATACACGTTGGCCAGTCTTATGGCCCTCTCTCTCTCTCTCTCTCTCTCTCTCTCTCTCTCTCTTCGTATGTGTGATGCAATGCGAAATGGCTATACCCTTACATACACTATTATATGACTCAAAATCTACTGATGCAATAATACACGTTGGCCAGTCTTATGGCTCTCTCTCTCTCTCTCTCTCTCTCTCTCTCTCTCTCTCTCTTCGTATGTGTATATGCAACACGAAACCGCTATACTCTCACATACACTATTATACGACTCAAAATCTACTGATGCAATAATACACGTTGGCCAGTTTTATGGCTCTCTCTCTCTCTCTCTCCTCTCTCTCTCTCTCTCTCTCACACATTATTCATTAAATCCAATATAAAAAAACGAAATGTATTAATTTTCTTTTACCTTATTACGAATTATATTGCATCGTTTTTATATTATCGTCTGAGGAGTTCGTTTTTATCATTTATCCTTATCATAAAATGCTTTCCAATAACGAGGTTTGAAAATGATTGCCTCACTATTGTCGATGTAATTCCTTTTTTTTTTTTTTTTTTTTTTGCCCGAGAGATAATCAATCACTAGTAGTATTATCATTAGTATTATATTATACTCCATATCCCATCGGGACGATTTGCCACGTTACGGAGTTTTTGAGCAGAGTATCTCCGGTAAAGTAAAATAGCAGTATACAGTAAAGGGAAAGTGGCACTGCCCTATCAAGCAGGACAATGCCCTAGAGACTGACCGTATATACATATGATCAGTGCCCAAGACCACCCCTCTCCACGCAAAATAAGATCAAGGAGGGCCAGGCAATGGCTGCTAATGATTCAGCAAATAAACCTATACGGTAGGTTCCCCCAAACGCGCCCGCAAGGATGGAGAGGTTGCAGCGACCAAAGAAACTAACGAGTTTGAGCGGGACCTGAACCCAAGTCTGGCGTTCACCAGTCAAGGACGTTACCACATCAGCCACCACAATAGTGGTACGGCAGCACGTAGATCAATATTGGTTAACTAGAGTACGCAACCCGTCAAAAAATTACGGATAAATATTTAGATGGATATGCACGCGCACGCAATATCCCCTCTCATCAAGGTATGACTATTTCCTCTGCAGAGGAACAAGGAGAGCTGAGCGTGACCGATATATATATATATATATATATATATATATATATATATATACAGTATATATATATATATATATATATATATATATATATATATGTACATATATATAATATATATATATATATATATATATATATATATATATATAGGTGGGTGTGTGTGTGTGCATATAGCCACACTTACTCTTTATCATATATAGCAGTTACACAAATGTTTATGAAAATTATTAGAAAAAAATAACAATAATTATAAATCAAAACATAAGTTATAGAGCTATAAGTATCAATATATAAAGCTGAATATGGATTACTTTGCGAAGCAGATTTTATTATAACAATGAAATTTATTATAAAATTATTAAATTTATTGGAATTTAGTATATTGGTAACCACTGGTGTGATTTCAAGAGAAATTCTTATATCTATTCTCATTTTCTTTCATGCGTAATCTCTAAGGAACGTGTTGAAGGAAATAAGAAAAAACTAATAAGGAATCATTTTTGTCTTTCAAAAATTGTACATTTAGAAACGTTAAACTTTGCTATGCAATTATTGATATTTTTCATCACATATTCCTTAAGAGAAGACTCTCTCTCTCTCTCTCTCTCTCTCTCTCTCTCTCTCTCTCTCTCTCTCTCTCTCTCTCTCTCTCTCTCATATACTGTATATATATATATATATATATATATATATATATATATATATATATATATATATATATCATCATCATCATCATCTGCAGGACAAAAGTCTCAGATATGTCCTTCCAAACGCGTCTGATTATGGTCTGTCTATGCCATGCCATGCAGTCAATGCCCACAAAATTCGTTAGCTCGTCAATTCATCGTCTTCTTTCCCTATTTACATTTCATGTAAGTATATACAGTATATTGTGTCACGGTACATATATATATATATATATATATATATATATATATATATATATATATATATATATATATATATATATATATGTATATTCACATTACCATACTCCCTAAAGCAACATAGTCTAATGCCCTGTATATTGTCACTTTGTTTAATATGTAAAAATAAATATTCGCCATTTAATTTTTGATATTGACGCAAACAAAGTATTGTTTCTTATAACTTCCTATTATATTTACCCATGTAACAATCTAATTGATTATTTATACACCTATGTAAGGAATACAAACATAAGTGAATTTCCATAATGTAGTACAAACTTATAATTGCAATAGCCTTTGTACTATGGTCTTCCACTGTCTTGGGGTAGAGTTCTCTTGCTTGAGGATACACTAGGGCACACTATTCTATCTTATTTCTCTTCCTCTTGTTTTGTTAATTTCTTTATACTTTATATAGAAAATATTTATTTTGATATTGTCACTGTCCTCAAAATATTTCATTTTTCCTTGTTTCCTTTCCTTATTGGGCAATTTTCCCTCTTGGGGCCCCTGGTCTTATATCATCCTGCTTTTCAAAATAGAGTTGTAGCTTAGCAATTAATAATAATAATAATAATAATAATAATAATAATAATAGTAATAATAACAATAATAATAATAAAGGGAAATTGTATCATTCTGAAAAAATAGAGTTGTAGCTTAACAATTAATAATAATAATAATAATAATAATAATAATAATAATAATAATAATAATAATAATAAAGGGAAATTGTATCATTCTGAAAAAAAAAATCGATATAAGTAATGGAGAAACACGTGACGCGGTTCTAGGAGCAGCTGACCCGCTCATGTTGAACTTGGGCCATCGATTTTTCTTAATGAAGATGACGGTTACACTGGAACAGAGATAAATATGCCAAAAACAATCCATGATATTGATTAGGTGTTGTCAGTCGTTCTCTGGCACAACCAAGGGATGTTACGTTTTCAGTTAAACCGACTTAATTACCAATGAGCGATATCAAAGAATTGTTCATAACTAAATTGGCCGTGAGCAGTATCCTCTATATAATAAAGGGCATACTGTATATATATATATATATATATATATATATATATATATATATATATATATATATATATATATATATATATATATATATATATATATATATATATACATTTATATTTATATTCTATATATATATATATATATATATATATATTATATATATATATAAATATATATATATTATATATATATATATATATATATTTATATATATATACTGTATATATATATATATATATATATATATATATATTTATATATATACTGTATATATATACATATACATACATACATATATATATATATATATATATATATATATATATATATATATATATATATACATACATACATACACATGCAGTGTTTCTAAACATAATGACGTCAGGTTCCAAAAGTGCTCATCGTAGGGCCACGCCGAATAGAAATTCCTTTGTGTCAACGACAAAAGTACATTGTTTTGATAATCCATATATTAGATTATTCTTTACCTTAGTTACAACCATAGCCATCCCTTGATAAAATAAGCAATCGATAACTATTTCGGTCAACAAATAGTAAGTCCACACAGGCGTAATCCAAAACACTATAGTCCATTTCTTTTAGTGATGCATATTTGCACCGACTCGCGGCGGTGCTCTTTTAGCTCGGAAAAGTTTCCTGATCGCTGATTGGTTAGAATTATCTTGTCCAACCAATCAGCGATCCGGAAACTTTTCCGAGCTAAAAGGGCACCGCTGCGAGTCGGTGCAAATATGCATCACTAAAAGAAATGGACTATAGGCAGTACTAAAATTAGCAATACAATGATTAATCTAATCCCACATGCATGTGCTAAAACTAAACATAACTCTTACCCAGAAGTGTAAGAAAATAACATATTCTATAGAGATCATTTTATCAAAATACTGAAACAAGTTTTTCGGGAACACTCATTAAAACTTAATGAGAACATCAAAGGATGAATCTATGTGGATATACTTAATGTTTAAAGATTGTAAAGGTTTAAATGTGGCTCATGAATCAGAGGCAAGAGACAATGACAATGCCCCAGCAGGTCAATGCCCTATAGACTGACCATACTCGGTATACATATTATAAGCGCCCGTGCTCCCTCTCCATTCAAACGAAGACCAGGGAGGGCCAGACAATGGCTGCTGATAATTCAGTAGGTAGACCTATAAGCTCCCTAAACACCCCTCCATTCAAGCTAAGACCAGGGAGGGCCAGACAATGGCTGCTGATAATTCAGTAGGTAGACCTATAAGCTCCCTAAACACCCCTCCATTCAAGCTAAGACCAGGGAGGGCCAGGCAATGGCTGATGATAACTCAGTAGGTAGATCTATAAGCTCCCTAAACACCCCTCCATTCAAGCTAAGACCAGGGAGGGCTAGAAAATGCCTGCTGATATCTCAGTAGGTAGACCTGTAAGCTCCCTAAACACCCCATCCTTTGCTCACAAAGATGGTTAGATTGCAAACTCTTCAA
>NC_090763.1:58181848-58184348 GCF_036898095.1 Palaemon carinicauda
AAAAGAACCACAATAAACATGTCTGTTTTTCTCATCTGTAACAGTGTCTGTTTTTGAACATGAAAATTCTTGTTGCTTTGAGCTTTTGTATATAAAGGAGAGTGTTCTATAATAAACTCACTGGGTTGCTTTCATCCTGTCTTTGAGTCACAACCTTCTCTCGGCCCGTCACAGTGGCATTGTTTGCCTTCTTGTTTAATTAAAAAGCTTTATTAAGTATAATCCTTTTATTTGACAAAGGCTAATTAGTTGAGATCGTAGAGTGAGCATTGACTCAATTATTTAAATCATAAGGATATTTAGATGAGACGAGTGAGATGAGAATAGGTAAAGAAAATGAAAATAAATATGCTGCATAAGATGAGAGAAACATGGAAGAAAGAGAAAAATAAAAATAAGTAAGATGAAAGATGAGAATAGGTAAAGAAAATGAAAATATGCTGCTTAAGATGAGAGAAACATAGTTGGAAGAAAGAGAAAAATAAAAATAAGTGAGATGAAAGATGAGAATAGGTAAAGAAAATGAAAATAAATATGCTGCATAAGATGAGAGAAACATTGTTGGAAGATAGAGAAAAATAAAAATAAGTGAGATGAAAGATGAGAATAGGTAAAGAAAATGAAAATAAATATGCTGCATAAGATGAGAGAAACATAGTTGGAAGAAAGGAAAAAAAAATAAGTGAGATGAAAGATGAGAATAGGTAAAGAAAATGAAAATAAATATGCTGCATAAGATGAGAGAAACATAGTTGGAAGAAAGAGAAAAAGAAAAATAAGTGAGATGAAAGATGAGAATAGGTAAAGAAAATGAAAATAAATATGCTGCATAGGATGAGAGAAACATAGTTGGAAGAAAGAGAAAAATAAAAATAAATGAGATAAAAGATGAGAATAGGTAAAGAAAAATAAATATGCTGTATAAGATGAGAGAAACATAGTTGGAAGAAAGAGAAAAATAAAAATAAGTGAGATGAAAGATGAGAATAGGTAAAGAAAAATAAATATGCTGTATAAGATGAGAGAAACATAGTTGGAAGAAAGAGAAAAATAAAAATAAGTGAGATGAAAGATGAGAATAGGTAAAGAAAATGAAAATAAATATGCTGCATAGGATGAGAGAAACATAGTTGGAAGAAAGAGAAAAATAAAAATAAATGAGATAAAAGATGAGAATAGGTAAAGAAAAATAAATATGCTGCATAAGATGAGAGAAACATAGTTGGAAGAAAGAGAAAAATAAAAATAAGTGAGATGAAAGATGAGAATAGGTAAAGAAAAATAAATATGCTGTATAAGATGAGAGAAACATAGTTGGAAGAAAGAGAAAAATAAAAATAAGTGAGATGAAAGATGAGAATAGGTAAAGAAAATGAAAATAAATATACTGCATAAGATGAGAGAAACATAGTTGGGAGAAAGAGAAGAATAAAAATAAGTGAGATGAAAGATGAGAATAGGTAAAGAAAATGAAAATAAATATGCTGCATAAGATGAGAGAAACATAGTTGGAAGAAAGAGAAAAATAAAAATAAGTGAGATGAAATAGACAATAAGGAAAGGAGACAATCTAGGGGCAATTGAGAAAGAGCCTCGTGGAATAATAGATGGAAGTTCACTGTGAAAAATTTCCCGGTAAAAATCCTGGAATAAATGTTGGTAGGCCTTTACCGTTTTAAAAACGGATATGTTGACGTAAAGGGGTGATATTACGGTCACCAACCCGTCAAGTATAATAACAAAGTAGAGTAAAATTACGGTCGCCTGTAAATCACTGAAATACAGCTGAGAATAGTATATTTTTACGGAGAATTTCCGATTAAAATTACGGTTTTTTTTTTTTTTTTTTTTTTTTAAACAGTGTAGGCTAATGAAAAATTTCTTATGAAAATAGGCGAATAATGGTTATTTCAATGCATCTCTATGATTTCATGCAGCTATGCAATCAAACAAAAACTCCCCTTATGAGGAACTTGCGAAAGGTTATAATAACTGGCTACAACACCTAAAAGGCCTAAATCCCTGGTAATTTCATTTGAAGACTTAATTTTCTATATTTGTACTTGTTCTTTTTTTATCATCCAGTAAGGTCTGGAAAAGCTACATACATATTTCCATGCTCAATGTGCCTTGGATGGTCTATCTAATTATCTATCTACCAATTTACCTAATCAATTTCCCTGACAAGCACTTTCCCTCTTTCACACACACATATACTGTGTATATATATATATATATATATATATATATATATATATATATATATATATATATATATATATATACTGCTTGTATATATATACATACATATATATTTACATATATATACATACATATATATTACTTATCAGTCACAAAACTGCACGCGACAGATATTAAAGAGTAAAATCCACAGGAAACAGGAAAGGAGAAGACCAGGTACCAAGCGCTTTCGTGTATTATGCACCCTGAAGAAGTGTACATAATACACGAAAGCGCTTGGTACCTGGTCTTTTCCTTT
>NC_090763.1:58189348-58237060 GCF_036898095.1 Palaemon carinicauda
CATCATCGTATGTGAAGTAAATTATTATCCTTGATATCATTATCATTATTATGATTTGAAATAGATCTTTTTTTTCTATTTATAGTGAATGATATTTCATTTCTACATATCCTATATTTTGGTTTCATATCTAAACTATGTTGAACCAGTTATGAATTCAATCATCATCGTATGTGAAGTAAATTATTATCCTTGATATCATTATCATTATTATCATTTGAAATAAATAATTTTTCTATTTATAGTGAATGATATTTCATTTCTGCATATCCTATATTTTGTTTTCATATCTAAACTATGTTGAACCAGTTGTTACCAATGGATAACTTCATATCCAATGTGGATAGAATAGAATTTTCTCAGCCAAATACAATCTTTATGACAAAATGCAAAATATCACTAAAGAAAAGCTATTAAAGACGTTAAGGCCTCTCCACCCAATATATATATATATAAAAAAAGGACTAATATCTAAAAGTGAAAAAATATCAGCTAACTAATAGCTAATATATATATATATATATATATATATATATATATATATATATATGTACATATATATATGTATATATATATAAATATATATATATATATATATATATATATATATATATATATATATATATATCGACTAACAGATATCTAAAAATGAAAAATAAATATCTACCAGCAAATATATAAAAAATAAAAAACTAGCCAATAAATATCTAAGAAAATAATTGACCAACAAATATCTAAGAAATAAGAAATATCAATCAAGTAATATAATAAAAGGAAAATATCGCCCATGAAATATCTAAGAAAAAACATCGATAAAAAATAGCTAAAAAAGAAATCACCCAACTCGACCAGCAAAAATCTAAAAAAGAAAATATATTCACCAAGAAATATAAGTCTTGTAAAAGAAAAGCTTCTCTGGTGATTTATTTGGTCTCAAAAGCAAGAGTTTCGAAATAATACAAATGTCTTTAAGATATAATCATGTTGGATGAAATGTGGTTGGAAATCCCGTAGAGTTTAAACGATCTGTGAGGATTATTTTCTTTAAAGGTTTAAAGACCATTCATGAATGGCAGAGGCAAGGGATAGTGACATTGCCCTATCAAGCAGGACAATGCCCTAGAGACTGATCATATATGTATATATATATATATATATATATATATATATATATATATATATATATATATATATATGATCAGCGCCTTAGTCCCCCTCTACCCAAGCTAGGACTAAGGATGGCCATGCAATGGCTACTGATGACTGGGCAGATAGACCTATAGGCTCCCACAAACACCCCTTCCTTAGCTCACAAGGATGGCGAGGTTGCAGCGACCAAAGGAACTAACGAGTTCGAGCGGGACTCGAACCCCAGTCTGGTAATCACCAGGCGAGGACGCTACCACTAGGCCACCACATTTAAAAGTATTTGACTGAATTTTATTATTTTTTAAAATTTTCATAATAAATATTATTCACATTTAAAACTTTTTTTAATTCTTTAAAAAAATCATTTTAACACTGAATATCATGCACATTTAAATATTTTAATTGATTTATAAAAAAACTTTCATACTGAATATTATTCACATTTAAAACTTTTTACGGATTTTTTTTTTATTTTCATAATGAATACCATTCATATTTAACACTTTTTATTAAATTTTCTAAATTTTCTAATTGTCATACTGAAAATTATGACCATTATTCATATGAATTGTTGATGGTTACAAAAACAGATATTATCATTATCATCATTATAATTATTATTATTAGCTTAAGATTTCTCATTATCACTCTTCACTGCTTTGCAAGACATTAAAAGAGGATAACTTCAAACGGGTCGTCTTAGGCCTACATTTCAAACTGGCATTGAACATTCACAACAGGTCTTTTTATTTTATTTCTATTTTTCTCTTCTCCTTAAAGCCTTTAAAGACCGCTCATGAATGGCAAAGGCAAGGGACAGTGGCATTGCCCTATCAAGCAGGACAATGCCTAGAGACTGACCATATATGCATATCATCAGCGCCCAAGCCCCCTCTCCATCCAAGCTAGGACCAAGGAAGGCTAAACAATAGCTGTTGATGACTCCGCAGATAGACCTATACGCTCCCCCAAAACCCCAATTCATAGCTCATAAGGATGGTGAGGTTGCAGCGACCAAAGAAACTAACGAGTTTGATCGGGACTCGAATCCCAGTCTGGCGTTCACCAGTCAGGGATCCACCCACTTAAATTGCGACCCCCAACGATCGACAAACATCCCGGTATGTGATTAGAGACTTTAAGGAATGAAAATGTATCGATCTACACCGTCGGGTTAGGGAATGCTCAGCATTAGGCCTATAAATTTGTTAGCATGAAATTCGCTCCTTTATAACGATTTCATCAAGGCGAGTCTTAAGAGTGGACTAATCTCTCTCTCTCTCTCTCTCTCTCTCTCTCTCTCTCTCTCTCTCTCTCTCTCTCTCTCTTTTCAGTTACTCAAAGTTAGAACACATACACATTGAACGTGTAAATGCTAAGAAGAAACACACATTCTCCTCTCTCTCTCTCTCTCTCTCTCTCTCTCTCTCTCTCTCTCTCTCTCTCACACACAAAGTTAGCACACATACTACATTGAACGTGTAAATGCTAAGAACAAACTATCTCTCTCTCTCTCTCTCTCTCTCTCTCTCTCTCTCTCTCTCTCTCTCTCTCTCTCTCTCTTTTCAGTTACTCAAAGTTAGAACTCATACTACATTGAACGTGTAAATGCTAAGAACAAACACACATTCTCCTCTCTCTCTCTCTCTCTCTCTCTCTCTTCTATTTTGAGTTACCTACAAAAGGCATATTATATCGGACGTGTAAATGCTAAGAACAAACGAAAATTCTCTCTCTCTCTCTCTCTCTCTCTCTCTCTCTCTCTCTCTCTCTCTCTCTCTCTCTCTCAGGTACCAACAAACACACGTATCATATCAAACGTGTAAATGCTAAGATCAGAAACAATTAGCAAAATCTTAAATACAATATTAAGAAAATGCGAACTAAAGCAAATAAAAAGAATTGATTAAAGAAAATAACGCGAGCTTCTCCAAGTGTAATTTTCAGTTGTTGTTATCAAAGGTATATTTCAGAAATAATTGTTTCTGACGAAAAACTGTAATAAAACCATTCTTGAAATGTAGCATTGAAACGGATCGTTATCTAGTGTTAATTAAACATGTGTTTGTTATTGAACTTGACAAGTATTTTTTTGACGAAGTCTTGATAAAAAAAAAAAAAAAAAAAAAAAAAAGGCATTAAAGTTTGACGAAGTACATATAGAATATCAATATGTCATGAAATCCCTTGTCCGGGCTGAGAAATATATTTGAAGGCTCTTACATAGAATAGGGTTTTCAAGGTGGTCATTATATCAATGAAAATTCAAATTTATGTATATTAATAATGCTTTCAACAGCAATTAGATAAATAACTAGGCTATATTTCTCATTATCAGATTATGTGAAATATATTTGAATGGTCTTACAATGACAAAGTTTTTCGAGGGGGTCATTATATCAATCAAAATTAAAATTTATGCAAACTAACAATGTTTTTAATAACAATTAGATAAAAAAACTAGGTTATATTTCTCATTATCAGATAAAATTAGATATATTTGAAGGGTCTTATAATGACCATGTTTTTTTAGGTGGTCATTATATCAATAAGAATTCAAATTTATGTATATTAATACGCTTTAATTAATTAGATAAATAACTAAGCTATACTTCTCATTATCAGATATGTGAAATATATTTGAGGGGCTTACAATGACCAAGTTTTTCGAGGGGGTCGTTATATCAAACAAAATTCAAATTTATGCAAACTAACAATGTTTTTAATAACAATTAGATGAATAACTAGGTTATATTTCTCACTATCAGATAAAATCAAATATATTTGAAGGGTCTTATAATGACCATGTTTTTTTAAATGGTCATTATACCAACAAGAATTCATATTTATGTATATTAATACGCTTTAATTAACAATTAGATAAATAACTAGGCTAAATTTCTCATCATTATATATGTGAAATATATTTGAAGGTCTTACAATTGCCAAGTTTTTCGAGAGGGTCATTATATCAATCAAAATTCAAATTTATGCAAACTAACAATGGTTTTAATAACAATTAGATGAACAACTAGGTTATATTTCTCATTATCAGATAAAATCAAATATATTTGAAGGGTCTTATAATGACCATGTTTTTTAGGTGGTCATTATATCAACAAGAATTCATATTTATGTATATTAATGCGCTTTAATTAATAATTAGATAAATAAATAGGCTAAATTTCTCATCATCATATATGTGAAATATACTTGAAGGTCTTACAATTGCCAAGTTTTTCGAGAGGGTCATTATATCAATCAAAATTCAAATTTATGCAAACTAACAATGGTTTTAATAACAATTAGATGAACAACTAGGTTATATTTCTCATTATCAGATAAAATCAAATATATTTGAAGGGTCTTATAATGACCATGTTTTTTAGGTGGTCATTATATCAACAAGAATTCATATTTATGTATATTAATGCGCTTTAATTAATAATTAGATAAATAACTAGGCTAAATTTCTCATCATCATATATGTGAAATATACTTGAAGGTCTTACAATTGCCAAGTTTTTCGAGAGGGTCATTATATCAATCAAAATTCAAATTTATGCAAACTAACAATGCTTTTAATAACAATTAGATAAATAACTAGGATATATTCCTCATTTTTAGACATGTGAAATATATTTGAAGGGTTTTACAATGACTAAGTGTTTCGAGTGGGTCATTATATCAATCAATTTTTTTTTTTAATATTAACAATGCCTTTAATAACAATTAGACAAATAACTGGACTATATTTCTCATTATCAGATATGTGAAATATATTTTAAGGGTCTTACAATGACGAAGTGTTTTTTTAATCAGATATGTGAAATATATTTGAAGGGTCTTACAATGACAAAGTTTTTTGATGGGGTCATTATATAAATCATAATTCATATTTATGTAAATTAACGATGCTTTTAATAACAATTAGATAAATAACTGAGCTATATTTCTCATTATCATATATAATGAGAAATATATTTGAAGATCTTACAATGACCAAGTTTTTCGAGGGGGTCATTATATCAATCAAAATTCAAATTTATGTAAATTAACAATGTTTTTAATAACAATTAGATAAATGATTAGGCTATATTTCTCATCATCAGATATGTGAAATATATTTAAATGGCTTATAATGACCAATTTTTTCGAGGGGGTCATTATATATATCAAAATTTAGATTTATGCAAACTAACAATGTTTTTAATAACAATTAGATAAATAATTAGGCTATATTCCTCATTTTCAGATATGTGAAATATATTTGAAGGGTCTTACAATGACTAAGTTTTTCGAGGGGGTTATTATATCAATCATTTTTTTTTTTAATATTAACAATGCCTTTAATAACAATAAGATAAATAACTGGACTATATTTCTCATTATCAGATATGTGAAATATATTGTAAGGGTTTTACAATGACGAAGTTTTTTTAATCAGATATGTGAAATATATTTGAAGGTCTTACAATGGCCAAGTTTTTCGAGGGGGTCATTATATCAATCAAACTTTAAATTTATGTAAATTAACGATGCTTTTAATAAGAATTAGATAAATAACTATGATATATTTTTCATTATCAGATATGTGAAATATATCTGAATGGTCTTACAATGACCAAGTTTTTCGAGGGGATCATTATACCAATCAAAATTCAATTTTATGCATATTAACAATGCTTTTAATAACAATGAAACAAATAACTAGGTTCTATTTCTCATTATCAGATATGTGAAATATATTTGAAGGGTCTTACAATGGCCAAGTTTGAGGTGGTCATTATATCAATAAGAATTCAAATTATATTAATAAACAATGCTTTTAAAAACAATCAGATAACTAACTAGGATATATTTCTCATTATCAGATATGTGAAATATATTTGAAGGGCTTACAATAACCAAGTTTTTCGAAAGGGTCAATATATCAATCAAAATTTAAATTTATGTAAATTAACGATGCTTTCAATAACAATTAGATAAATAACTAGGTTCTACTTCTCATTATCAGATATGTGAAATATATTTGAAGGGCTTACAATAACCAAGTTTTTCGAAAGGGTCAATATATCAATCAAAATTTAAATTTATGTAAATTAACGATGCTTTTAATAACAATTAGATAAATAACTAGGTTCTACTTCTCATTATCAGATATGTGAAATATATTTGAAGGGCTTACAATAACCAAGTTTTTCGAAAGGGTCAATATATCAATCAAAATTTAAATTTATGTAAATTAACGATGCTTTTAATAACAATTAGATAAATAACTAGGTTCTACTTCTCATTATCAGATATGTGAAATATATTTGAAGGGCTTACAATAACCAAGTTTTTCGAAAGGGTCAATATATCAATCAAAATTTAAATTTATGTAAATTAACGATGCTTTTAATAACAATTAGATAAATAACTAGGTTCTACTTCTCATTATCAGATATGTGAAATATATTTGAAGGGTCTTACAATGACCAAGTTTTAGGTGGTCATTATATCAATAAGAATTCAAATTTATATTAATAAACAATGCTTTTAATAACAATCAGATAAATAACTAGGCTATATTTCTCATTATCAGATATGTGAAATATATTTGAAGGGCTTACAATGACCAAGTTTTTCGAGGGGGTCATTATATCAATCAAAATTCAAATTTATGCAAACTAACAATGTTTTTTAATAACAATTAGATAAATAACTAGGTTCTACTTCTCATTATAAGATATGTGAAATATATTTGAAGGGTCTTACAATGACCAAGTTTTAGGTGGTCATTATATCAATAAGAATTAAAATTTATATTAATAAACAATGCTTTTAATAACAATCAGATAAATAACTAGGCTATATTTCTCATTATCAGCTATAATTTCATTCATACTTTTATTGTCATGTCATCTTTAAATGAGAAAAAGAAACAACAGACTTTAAACAGAACTTCACTACAAACGAAATTCTTACTTTAAGTTTGCATTAAATTCTTCTGCTCCTCATTTCAAGATGTGATTTTATAGTTGCATGTTCAGTATGAACAGTTCGTTTTACGACAAGAGGAGCAACTCTGTCGGGTTTAGGGTTCCAGCCATTGGGTAATAATCAACTTTATGGAAATGGTAATGATGATGAAGACTTGGATGATGCTGGGGACTTGTGACTTACTTATGGAGATGAGAACCAAGCGTTGATGATATTCTTGATATGAAGTCCATGCAACATTGCACAAGAGGAATATTTGAACAGGGGGTCGTGTGGGGGGGGATAGCTTCTCCAGGTGTTCCCCCGTCTCAGGTCATCAGGGTTAGGCCAGGGGGGGGAGGGGCGGGGCAGAAGGTTTGAAGGCATTGCAGGATGGGCGGGAACTGCAACTGCATTGGCGGTGGGGGGCGGTGCAGTTGCCTAAAGCCCCTCCCAGGACTCCTTCTCTTCCGCCCCCAACCACCCCTTTGGAACTCACTAAATCACAACCTCCATTTTAAAGCTTGTTCGTTTTAAAGTTAACCCGTTCAGTGGGTGCCTCCGGATGGGGGTGCCAGTGGCTCCACCCACCGCTACCGGTAACCAATCGCGGGGGAGATTTAAACCGGTAAAAAACACGGGTGGGTCCCAGTGGTCACAAAGCTTAATAGTGATTGGCTGGCAGGCCTAGCCACGGCGCACGCGCCCTAGCTACCCGATGACTGAAGAACGCGCGCGCTGCCACTTGCGTGAAATTGAATTTTTGTAGCGTGAGTAGGCGATAGTGAGGAGTCAGTTGTTGTGTGCAGTGCGAGACGACGGAGGTGCGTGGCTGCCCCAGGGACACTTCGTCTTGACTCAGCAGCGGCCACAGGCCACCCTCGCTCCCTTCCTAACTCCCAACCATCGATCGACTACAACACGCTCGGGGGCTTAATTCTCGCCATCACCGCTAGATGGTGCCTAATCCTTCGCTCCTAACTTTCACACTCCTTCTTCAGTAGCCGTACAGACTTGACAGCTACGGGCCACACGCCCTCTCTCGCCGACCGCCTCCACACATGTTCCTCTTAACGTGAGTAATAGTGTCGTTGTGGCTGCCTGACATATGTCCTCTTTGTGGCTCTGGCTTCATTTGTAATACCTAGTGACGTCATTTGTGTATGGAAAAAAGGTGTTTTTCTGTTGTGTAATGTGTGCAAGACCCAGAGCCGCCTGAGGCCTAAGGACTATCCTTATGGCGCCAAAAACTGCGACCTCCTTCTCCCATACATTTTTCATTTTTGTTTTCCCCACATTTATTCAGCCTTCTGTTTCATGACATCCATTGCAGCATGCTGTAATATGTTCGCTCAAGTATTGTTGACATCAGTAGAAGCTAAATTCCATATTGTTAGTCAAGAAAAAGAAAAAAAAAAGTGTTTCTAGTTCTATGTAGGCTCCGAAGGTTGGCGGATGTAAAAGCTAAGCGTAGGGGAGGGAAAAGGGACAAGTGAATTTGAAGGACTCGTCCTCCTTTAAAATATCTGGTTCTCCATCGGTCCAGACATCCTGTTATTCCAGCAGGGCGGCGGAAAGGAAGAAGGGAAAGGACGTGAGAGAGATACTCTCCTCCACGCCCCTATGAAAAAAAAAGCGGACTTTCCCCTAGGCTGAAGTGAATGAGCAGTTCTGAATTACTGCTGCCTAAGAGATATCGTCGTACGTTTGGTGAAGGTGATACCGGAGTTGCCATCGAGAAACGGGGGGGCCGATGAGGGATTAGCTCCCCCTTGCGGGCACATTCTTCATTAGAGCCCGTCTTTCCAGCGCCCCCCCCCCCCCCTTGAAAAACCCCGTTTGAACAAACTCTTTTTAATAAGAAACGCTTTGTTTATAACTTGAAGCGCTCGGCTTAATCCATTTTTTCCCCCATGGCACTGGAAGACCTGTGTTTCCAGAACACACACCCCCACTGGATCCTTCACGCTGCCCGTCTCGGTTAATTTGTCTCCCATAGAAACGCCTCCCGCAGCAAATTCAGTGTTGCTGAAATAAATGACGGCCTTATATAACCTCCCGTGACGTAAAATTCAATAAAGTAAGCCGTAGGCGCTGTCAACTTGACACACGCTCCCTATAGCCGGGTTTTACTTATCAGGTCTCTTATCTATACAGGGTAACCTGCATATAGGAACCACGTTTCGGTTTAACTAGTGAAAAAACCTCTTCCCCTTTTCCTCCTCTCTTTCTCTCTTCCAACACCTCTCTCTCTCTCTCTCTCTCTCTCTCTCTCTCTCTCTCTCTCTCTCTCTCTCTCTCTCTCTCTCTCTCAGTGAAAAAGGGAACATTCCTTATCACCTTTAAAGCCCAAGGCGAGGGGGTCCTTTCCCCCCTCTGCCATTCCTTACAATCTTTTAAAGGACTCGGCGATCTAAGACGCTCCCCCTCACTTTTTGTTTATGTTCTCCATTCGTCCTGGAATTCGCTCCTTCACTCTTTGTTTCCATGTCTTTTTTTTCCTCACTCGGGGCAAATATCACACAGAAGGATTACTAAGCATTTTTAAGGGAAGGAGCAGGTGATTATTTTGAAGTGTCATTATGATAGGATTCATTATTTAGAGACAGGAATATTCTGTGAGAAATATTCATATCACTATTTTCATTATATATATATATATATATATATATATATATATATATATAAACATATAGGCTATGTTTGTGTGTTTAAGAGGTCATAATAAGAAAAGCACATTAGAATAAGTAAATCTTATATTTAGCCTATTACCAAAACCCTTAACTTCAGTAATATAATTTTGTTTACCATATTATCTTTCCTTCTATAGACCCTTCCATCTGTAATAGTTTCTTGCCGAATAATAATAAATCATTCATATACATATATATATATATATATATATATATATATATATATATATATATATATATATGTGTGTGTGTGTGTGCATGACCTGTGTATATGAGGGGAAAACGAAAGCTATTTCTATGGCTATATTTTTTATTGCATGAACTTTTGATTTGTGATCAGATAGTGAACCAGCGCATTTACAAATGTGTTCTTTGCGTGTTTTCGTTTTATGCACGTTCACACTATGTTCTAGGTATTTTCTCGCGCACTGCTTTTTATTTTTCTATTATTTTACTATATTCCTGTTATGCACCCTTACATGCAAATAGCTTCTATATACACTTGCGCCTTTGGACAATTGTACAATCTCATACACACATGCATATATATACTGTATGTATATATATATATATATATATATATATGCATGTGTGTATATATATATAAATATATGTATTTATATACATATATGTGTGTATATATATATGTATATATATATAATATATATATATATATATATATATATATATTATATATTACAAAGATACATATAATCCTTGTAATCTGAGTACGGCATTATTTAAAAAATAAACTGTTATAAGGAAGATATAAACACCTCCATGTTTCCCCAATTATTTCTTTTAAGCATGTTACAATTAATCAAAACCGAAATAGCGACTCTGCTACGACGTGTGAAGAAGGCAATACTGCTTTGGGAAGCATTACTATATTATTACTGCTCTAAGAAGCATTACTATTCTATTGTACCGCGCGTTGCATGACACCTTTGCTAATTTATCTCTCGGTACTTTATAGGGTTAATAAATAAGAAAAAAGGAATGAATTGTTAGAATATTTGAATCAATAAATGATTGAAGTTAAAATATTGAAATAAAAAAGATTATAATAAATTGTTGACATGGTTTTACGGTTAATAATAATATTTTTAGGACTGCATATAAAAAATACCTTTGATCAATAAATAAAAAAAGAAATGAATTGCTAGAATATTTGAATGAATAAATAAATGAAGTTTCCCCTATATTGAAATATTGAAATAAAAAAGATTATAATAAATCGCTGGCATGGTTTAACGGTTAACAATAATAATTTGAGGACTGCATATAAAAAATACCTTTGATTACATGATAACATTTAACCGAAATAGTTTCCTTATAATACATATAACATATAAGTATCAGTCAAAATTTTTTCATATAAAGAATGTCAATGTCATATTCTTTCTAAATGTAATAATGTTATAACTTGTTTCACAACGCATATAAATTACACTAGTTATCTTGATGGTAATTTAATTTGTGGAAAAAGACTTAAGTGCTGCAGGAATTGTGCTTAAACCATATTGACGACGAGAAAGTTTTTTTTTTTGTAATATTTTCTGGTAAATATATAGCGTAATTATAACGTAAAACTACAGATGTTCCTGGCAATACTGCTAATAATGCGGGATAAAGAGTCGTTTTTATGTCTGTAAATTATTTTGTATTGTGGATAAAATCATGTTATATATATATATATATATATACACATATACATATACATACATGTATATATATATATATATATATATATATATATATATATATATATATATATATGTGTGTGCATTATACAGTGTATACATATATATATATATATATATATATATACAGTATAAAGTGTATATATACATATATATGTATGTATGTATACACACACACACACACACACACACATATATATATATATATATATATATATATATATATCAATAGATTAATCAAATATTAATATTACTAATCTTATCTGTTCCCAACATAGATTTCATTTTGCACAATCATAGCTTCCCTATTTCTACATATATATATATATATATATATATATATATATATATATATATATATATATATATATATACATATATATATATATATATATGTATATATATATATATGTATATATATACATATATATATACACTGTTTGTAATACAATTTTACTTGCTATTTATAGCGTTTGAAAATAGCCATAAAATAATAAGGATAACCATTTGTGTAATTTTTCATATAAGAAAATATTTTTCATCTCAAATGTAAACAAACGGAGCGAAAGAAGGAAGGAAAGGGATGTAAATTGCGAAGGTTTTGTAAACTTCAGTATATTGTATGAATGAAGTTTTGCGCTTAAATAATCCTCAGCATCGGGTTTGTACATAAGCCGCCAAAATTAATAAATAAATGATACTGTGAAAAGAGATTTTTTTATATTTGAAAAAAAAAAATTCACTTGTCACATACACCGTCATGAAGGGACGATTCATTTCTGGTTTGAATACTATCTCTCTCTCTCTCTCTCTCTCTCTCTCTCTCTCTCTCTCTCTCTCTCTCTCTCTCTCTCTCTCTCTACAACTAACCTATAAAAAAGTTTACTGTTACAAACTAAACCCAACGATTTAAATGTTCCGTTTGCCCCCCCCCCCTCTCTCTCTCTCTCTCTCTCTCTCTCTCTCTCTCTCTCTCTCTCTCTCTCTCCTTTATCAGCATCACGTCTATTATCTCCAGCTCCTTCTATGGGGAATGGGGGGGGGGGGGGGTTGTATGGATGGCGGGTTACCTTCCTATAGTTACTTCCTTTGGATTGACGCCAACCGCCCCTTCCTTATTTTTTTTTTTTTTTTACTTTTTTTTTATTGTCGCTAACATTACCTGTTGACTATTGTTGCGTTCATTGCTTAGTTTATCTTGTTCTTAATCGTGTCAGGTGGCTAATGTCACACAGCTGAAAATAACAATTAATTACGTGAATTTAGATTTATCGGGACTATGACCAATTGGATACATTTCGCCTTCAACAATAAGTCTTGGTTCTCGGTCTTTGTATTTCTGAAATTGAGTATTTTTTTTAACTCGTAAAAATTATTTTACAGCGTTATCTTCCCTTTCCATTATTTTCTTTATATACACGTAAATTGTACTGACACGAACGGCAATTACCTTTTTACATTACTTTTGGGCAATAAAAAAAGTGTTTGAAAATTTAATCGATTAAGATGTAAAAAAAAAAAAAGAAAAAAAATAACGGACAAGCCATCTTTAATTGTTTTATTTTGTAAAGAAAGTTGAAGAATGCCTTACCCATTAAAACAAAAAATAAATAAATTTGAAATTAAGTTTTCGGAAAGCATTGAGCTTGAAAATTTAACCGATGAAGATTAAAAAGAATAAGAATAACGGAATAACCATTACTAATTGTTTTATTTGATAAAAAGATTCGAAAAAATAACCTATCTAAAAACAAAAAAATAAATTTGGGAAACACTACTTCCGAAAATATTGAGATTGAAAATTTAACCGATAAAGATGTAAACAAACAAGAAATAATCACTATTAATTGTCTTATTTAGTAAAAAGAGTTGAAGAATATCCTATCTACACGGTTAGAAAAAAAATCGTAATTTTAAACGGAAATTCTCTGTAAAAATATACGGTTTTCAACCGTATCTCAGTAAAACACACGCGACCGTAATTTTACCTTACTTTGTTATTATCTTTTACTTGGTGACTAATATCACTCCTTTGCGTTAATATATCCGTTTTTAAACGGTAAAATTCCTGGAATAAATGTTGCCAAACATTTACCGTTTAAGAAACAGAAAAAAAATGAATTTGAAGATCACGTTTTCCGGAAGCGTTGAGCTCGAACAAGGGCGAGCAACGGTGCGCATCAAATCTCGAGCCACCGTCTCAGTTGCATTATACTTGTCACTTGTCAAGTGTTAAGTCGGGACTCCTCCACGGGTGGTCCTGGAGGAATCCTTTCTTCGTTCCGTCCTTGGGATGTCGAGGAGTTGCTGCTAAGTTTCCAAGGACATTCCGCGTGGCCCCTTTTAATTTCGTCGTTGAGTTATATTGGAGGCTGGATTTTTTTTTTCTTTCTGTCTTCTCATCCCAGCGTTCCTTTCTCCTTCAGTTGTTTGTAGAACTGTTGTTAAATCGCTTGACTCTTTTCCTCTCTCTCATTTCTTATTTCCGTGTTTCTTTCTCATTTTGTTTTTGTAGAACATTTGTTAAATCGTTTGAATTTTTTTCTCTCTTTTCTTATCTTCACGTTTTTTTTTTTCGTATAGTTTTTATTTTGTAGAACAGGTGTTGAAACGTTTGATTTTTTTCATCTCCTTATCTCAAAGTTTTTTCTTCATTCAGATGTTTATTTTCTATAACAGGTGTTAAATCGTTTCCGCCTTGGGAATAGAGCTATAAAGCTAAGGTTGAAGTTGCTTCAGTCGATAATCTCCAGAGTTTGCTTGGGCTATCACACCTAACTACACGGACAATCAAAGCGATGCTGAAATGTTATCAGGTTAAGGCACTTAGTTAGCTGTTGTTAGAAGACGATTGGGGAAAAAAAAAAAAAAAAAAAAAAAAGACATTAAATTTGGCAACTCAGATGAATTACACAAGAACCAACTGGCGAATTAACCCCCTTCCGTGAGTCACGTTTTTTGCCGTAGTTGAGTTTTTCATATTTGAGCAACTTTTTCTAGTAGATTTAATATGAATTGTCTGGTAAATTCACCTCTAGACTTCTTCACTTACACTGCCGTAGTTGAGTTTTTTTCCATATTTGAGCAACTTTTTCTAGTAGATTTAATATGAATTGTCGCGTAAATTCACCTCTAGACTTCTTCACTTACACTGCCGTAGTTGAGTTTTTTTTCATATTTGAGCAACTTTTTCTAGTAGATTTAATATGAATTGTCTCGTAAATTCACCTCTAGACTTCTTCACTTACACTATTAAAAAACACCGCAATTCTAATCGGATATTCTCCGTAAAAATATACTGTTCTCAGCCGTATTTCGGTAAAATACAGGCGACCGTGATTTTTACCCTACTTTGTTATTATCTTTTACGGGTTGGTGACCGTAATGTCACTCCTTCACGTCAATACATCCGTTTTTAAAACGGTAAATGGCAATATTTATTCCAGGATTTTTACCGTTTTTTACGGCAAATTTTTGACAGCGTATTAAACACTAAACGAAGTTTTTAAAGAAATGGAGTTTTTTTTTTTTTCAGCGAGATTTAAAAAAAGATAATTGACTAGATTCTTCTATACTAAATAACGCGACGTTTTTACATGCTATATGATAAAAAAAAGAAGTCTAATATGAAATTTCGCGGTGCGCTGCATGTCAGGATGACATAGAAATAAATTTACCGCTAAAATACACATGCGTTGAAATTGCAGGCTACTGTCATTAAAGATCACATCTGTATTTGTTGATTCACATATTTTCAATATCTCACATTTTCATATTTTACAAACACATATATACAGTGTACACACACACACACACACACACACACACATATATATATATATATATATATATATATATATATATATATATATTCTACTTGAATGAAAAACGTCAATATAAGATAACAATAATAATGATAATCACAACAAAAATGTCATGAAAATTATAGTGACAATAATAAATCAGTAGCAATATATATATATATATATATATATATATATATATATATATATATATATATATATATGTGTGTGTGTGTGTGTGTGTATATATATATATATATATATATATATATATATATATATATATATATATATATATATATATAGGGTGCGATCATGCTAGTGTGTATTATCATTTCCTGATTTAACAAATCTCTCTTGAAACACGTATAAACTGTGGTAAGCAATTCGGCCTTTATACCTATAACAAATACTCAGCAGTCCTAAGTAATATACTCGTAAATTAAGATTAATAATAAAACAATACGTGTTTAATTGGTTTGATAAAGTGTCGTTCGTTTGAAAGCTTTTTTTATGTATAAACAATTTTCTGCTGTTGTAATGACTGACGCTCCTGGATATTGACTTCGAGGTGTTTAACTTCGTGCGGGAAGTGGCCTTCTTCAGCGAGGTGTTTGTGATATCACCCAGCGCGGGCCCCCTGGGAGGGTGACCTCACGGGACGTCGCTTAATATATTGCATTTCTGGTCAAGAAAGCTTGCAAGGACATCCCGTTGAGCAATAATGGATTTTAGTGGTGGCGCTTCTACGCCGAAGAGGGGCTTCAGATGCGGTTTTGCTTTCGGCGCAAGGAAAGTTGTGCCTTTTGCTATATCTGTCAGTGTTCTTCCGTTATCTTTGGCGTTTATCGGTGTTGATAGGGATCGGAGATTTGACTGTTGTGGCAATAGTGATAGTGTTAATAGGTTGTTACTATTATTATGTTTCTGTTATAGGGATGAAATAAAGAATTCCTCTTAGCTTGAATTTAAGTTTCAGGGGTTACAAAAATGCAACTCTATATCCAGGAAAATATTTTGTCTAAATGGCTAAATGTTTTTGGTTTTTTTTTTTGGTCTTTTGGACCATATCCCACTTTGAAAATTGTTCTCTCTACAATTGCTATTATATTTCTCATCATAATAATTAATAATTGAATAATTAATCCTATTTCATCGTTCCTTTCCCTGATTGGACACCACGCCCACCAACTAACTTTTCCGTTTACAGTAGGATTGTTCAGGATACAGTACTTAAAAAGGGTGCAAGGATGGATAGAGGGTCCTTACACTCGGCGAGAATCTAAAGATCGAAATATTCAATTATCCATAACTTCACAATTATTATCTGAACATGATTAAACCACGATCAAAAAGGAAGATTGATAATTGTTATTCTATAACTTTTCTAGCAACCTGTTAAACCAGCCAGACAGATTCCTCAGGCTAGATTTTGCAATCCTCTTTCACATGCACTTTTTGAAAGTACCTTTAGAACAAGATAGTTGCTATAAAGGGTATTGCAGGTTGGTTGGAGCGAACCCAATGGTACATACCAGTATTCCATCTTCATTATTCCCTTTATCACTTTGCTGCATTTGCCTGAAGGCGAAGGTTCATGATAGCCTATGGGAGGCTTCATTTGATCCAAACAACAACGAAAGATTCGGTTTTATCGTCTTGATGTCGCTAAAGATTCAGGCTTAATCTTGATTCTAATGATAGAGAGATTCAGGCTTAATCTCGATTCTAATGATAGAGAGATTCAGGCTTAATCTTGATTCTAATGATAGAGAGATTCAAGCTTAATCTTATTCTACTGATAGAGATTCAGTCTTAATCTTGATTCTACTAATAGAAAGATTTAAGCTTAATTTTGATTTTCATGATAGAAAGATTCAGCCTTAATCTTGATTTTCATGATAGAAAGATTCAGGTTTAACCTTGATTCTAATGATAGAGAGATTCAAGCTTAATCTTGATTCTAATGATAGAAAGATTCAGGCTTAACCTTGATTCTAATGATAGAAAGATTCATTCTTAATCTTGATTATAATGATAGAAAGATTCAGTCTTAACCCTGATTCTAATGATAGAGAAATTCAGGCTTAATCTTGATTTTCATGATAGATAGATTCAGGTTTAACCTTGATTCTAATGATAGAGAGATTCACTCTTAATCTTGATTCTAATGATAGAAAGATTCAAGCTTAATCTTGATTTTCATGACAGAAAGATTCAGCCTTAATCTTGATTTTCATGATAGAAAGATTCAGGTTTAACCTTGATTCTAATGATAGAGAGATTCACTCTTAATCTTGATTCTACTGATAGAAAGATTCAGTCTTAATCTTGATTCTAATGATAGAGAGATTCAGGCTTAATCTTGATTCTACTGATAGAAAGATTCAAGTTTAACCTTGATTCTGATGATAGAGAGATTCACTCTTAATCTTGCTTCTACTGATAGAAAGATTCAAGCTTAATCTTGATTTTCATAACAGAAAGATTCAGCCTTAATCTTGATTTTCATGGCTTAACCTTGATTCTAATGATAGAGAGATTCACTCTTAATTTTGATTCTAATGATAGAGAGATTCACTCTTAATTTTGATTCTAATGTTAGAAAGATTCACTTTATGTCTCGATTCCTAACCCAGAAAAAACTTAGATTTAGTAATGATTCTAATGACAGAAAGCTTATATTTTTTCTATCTCGGGATCAGAAAGATTCAGTTTTAATTTTGATTCAGAATTCAGAAATTTTCTTCAATTATACGTCAAAAAGATTCTATTTTATTCTTGATTTCGATGTCAGCAAGATTAAGTTTTAGTATCGATTCCGTTATTGCCAAAAAAAATCTGTTTTAATTCTGATTTCGATATAGAAAGTCAGATTTAGTATCGGTTCCGATATTGCAAAAATAATCCGTTTTATTCTTGATTTCGATTTAGAAAGTCAGGTTTAGTATCGGTTCCGATATTGCAAAAATAATCCGCTTTATTCTTGATTTCGATTTAGAAAGTCAGGTTTAGTATCGGTTCCGATATTGCAAAAGTAATCCGCTTTATTCTTGATTTCGATTTAGAAAGTCAGGTTTAGTATCGGTTCCGATATTGCAAAAATAATCCGTTTTATTCTTGATTTCGATTTACTGTAGAAAGTCAGGTTTAGTATCGGTTCCGACATTTTAAGTGATGAAAAGTTCAGTTTTAGTTTCTATTCCGATGCCAGAAAGAATGAAATTCAGTAATGATCCAGATGCCGGAAACATTGAAATTTCGTATTGACTCCGATGTTATAAAGATTCAGCCTTGATTTCGATTCAGAAGGAGTCAATATTGGTCTTCAACTAAAATAAAAAAGATCCAGTATCAGCCCCGATTCCGATGCCATAAAGATTGAAATTCAGTAATGATCCAGATGCCGGAAACATTAAAATTTCGTATTAACTCCGATGTTATAAAGATTCAGCCTTGATTTCGATTCAGAAAGATTGAAATTCAGTAATGATCCAGATGCCGGAAACATTGAAATTTCGTATTGACTCTGATGTTATAAAGATTCAGCCTTAATTTCGATTCAGAAGGAGTCAATATTGGTCCTCAAAAAGATCCAGTATCATTCGCGATTCCGATATCAGAAAGATTGAAATTCAGTAATGATCCAGATGTCAGAAACACTGAAATTTCGTACTGACTGAAATTTAGCAATAGAGTCAATGTTGGTCTTCAATTTAACATCAGAAAGATCCAGTATCATTCGCGATTCCGATGTCAGAAAGATTGAAATTAAGTAATGATCCAAATGTCAGAAACACTGAAATTTCGTATTGACTTTGAAATTTAGTAATGATCCCGATTTAAAAATGATTCAGCCTTGATTTCGATTCAGAAAGAGTCAATATTGGTCTTCAACTAACATCAAAAAGATCCAGTATCAGTCGCGATTCCGATGTCAGAAAGATTGAAATTCAGTAATGACCCAAATGTCAGAAACATTGAAATTTCTCATTGACTCTGAAATTTAGTAATGACCCCGATTTAATAATGATTCAGCCTTGATTTCGATTCAGAAAGAGTCAATATTGGTCTTCAACTGACATCAGAAGGATCCAGTATCATTCGCAATTCCGATGTCAGAAAGATTGAAATTCAGTAATGATCCAAATGTCAAAAACACTGAAATTTCGTATTGACTCTGAAATTTAGCAATGATCCCGATTTAATAATGATTCAGCCTAGATTTCGATTCAGAAAGAGTCAATATCGGTCCTCAAAAAGATCCAATATCATTCGTAATTCCGATGTCAGAAAGATTGAAATTCAGTAATGATCCAAATGTCAGAAACACTGAAATTTCGTATCGACTCTGAAATTTAGTGATGATCCCGATTTAATAATGATTCAGCCTTGATTTCGATTCAGAAAGAGTCAATATTGGCCCTCAACTAACATCAGAAATATACAGTATCAGCTGCGTTTCCTACGTCAGAAAAATACTCGGTTTTTTGTCACGCTTCCGATGTCGATGCAACAGTGGGCATCACACCAGCAAAGAAATGGTTCCTTGGGGAAACAAATATAAATTCTTCTTCACCCAAGGGGTTAACTACTGCACTGTAATTGTTCAGTGGCCACTTTCCTCTTGGTAAGGGTAGAAGAGACTCTTTAGCTATGGTAAGCAGCTCTTCTAGGAGAAGGACACTCCAAAATCAAACCATTGTTCTCTATTCTTGGGTAGTGCCATAGCCTCTGTACCATGGTCTTACACTGCCTTGGGTTAGAGTTCTCTTGCTTGAGGGTACACTTGGGCACACTTTTCTATCTAGTTTCTCTTCCTCTTGTTCTGTTAAAGTTTTTATAGTTTAAATAGGAAATATTTATTTTAATATTGTTACTATTCCTAAAATGTTCTATTTTTCCTTATTTCCTTATTTCCTTTCCTCACTGGGCTATTTTCCCTGTTGGGGCCCCTGGGCTTATAGCATCCTGCTTTTCCAACTAGGGTTGTAGCTTAGCATTTAATAATAATAATAATAATAATCCCCGACTGCCACCCTAAGTCAGAGCCGAAGTGTCGTGACAAAGAGCATTTATTGGGTTCGCTGGCTGTCATTACACCTGATTAGGAACAAGTAGGAACCACTTGAGACGCGCGCGTGCCACTGACAGATACCTTTGTTAGTCGTTGAGGTTCCCGACCGCTGTAATAATTACATTTTTCTGAATGGGAAATTATTCATTCTTGGGCACAAGTCCGATAAGAATAATACTACTTGGGCATAATCCAAAAGTTAATAAAATTAGGATTTATGATTTTAAAACTACGGATTTTAAGATGTCATTATGCGGTGAAATTACCAAAGGTGAAATTAAATCATTCTTGGGCCTAGCTCCGATAAGAATGCTACTACTTGGGCATCATCCAAAAGTTAATAAAATTAGGATATGTAATTTTAAAACTATGGTTTTTAAGATGTCATTAAGCGGTGAAATTACCGTAGGTGAAATTAAATCATTCTTGGGCACAAGTCCGATAAGAATAATACTACTTGGGCGTAATCCAAAAGTTAATAAAATTAGGATTTGTAATTTTAAAACTATGGTTTTTAATATGCCATTAAGCGATGAAATTGCCATAGGTGAAATTATTCATTCTTGGGCACAAGTCCGATAAGAATAATACTACTTGGGCATAATCCATAAGTTAATAAAATTAGGATTTGTAATTTTAAAAACTATGGTTTTTAATATGCCATTAAGGCGATGAAATTACCGTAGGTGAAATTATTCATTCTTGGGCACAAGTCCGATAAGAATAATACTACTTGGGCATAATCCAAAAGTTAATAAAATTAGGATTTGTAATTTTAAAACTATGGATTTTAAGATGTCATTAAGCGGTGAAATTACCATAGGTGAAATTAAATAATTCTTGGGCACAAGTCCGATAAGAATAATACTACTTAGGCATAATCCAAGGGTTAATACAAACATAGGATTTATAGTTTTAAAACTATTGTTCTTAAGATATCATTAAGCGGTAAAATTACCATAAGTAAAACCATTCATTCTTGGGCCCAACTCCGATAAGAATAATACTACTTCTACATAATCCAAAAGTTAATAAAATTAGGATTTGTAATTTTAAAACTATGGTTTTTAAGATGCCATTAAGCGATGAAATTACCATAGGTGAAATTTAAATCATTCTTGGGCCTAACTCCGATAAGAATATTACTACTTAGGCATAATCCAAAGGTTAATAAAAACATTGGTTTTATAAATTAGTTTTAAAACTATGGATTTTAAGATGTCATTAAGCGGTGAAATTACCATAGGTGAAATTATACATTCTTGGGCACAGCTCAGATAAGAATAATACTACTTAGGCATAATCCAAAAGTTAATAAAATTAGGATTTATAATATTAAAACTATGGTTTTTTAAGATGCCATTAAGCGATAAAATTACCAAAGGTGAAATTAAATTATTCTTGGGCCTAACTCCGATAAGAATAATACTATTTAAGCATAATCCAAAAGTTAATAAAATTAGGATTTATAGTTTTAAAACTATGGTTTTTAAAATGTCATTAAGCGGTAAGAAAGTTAAAGGTTAATATTCTCCGTTAGATTAGATAACGAAACCATTTGTTTTCAAAATCTTTATTAAATTGTAATAGAATAGATGTTGCGAGATTAGTTTTGTTATTTTATCAAATTTACACATGAAATAAGAGGGTTTTTGTAGATTTTCAAGGAAATTACGTTTTTGGGGTGATCTCGAGAAATTCCTAAGAAAGATATGAAATCAAGTTTAATAATACTTTTAAATAAGTTGAGATTCTCTCTCTCTCTCCTCTCTCTCTCTCCTCTCTCTCTCTCTCCTCCTCTCTCTCTCTCTCTCTCTCTCTTTGCAGTATTCTATAAGAGTTGTATCTGCAAGTTTGCATATACGGAAATTTTCCCTTTGCGATACTCCTAAATTCAATAAATCTCTCTCTCTCTCCTCTCTCTCTCCTCTCTCTCTCTCTCTCTCCCTCTCTCTCTCTCTCTCTCTCTTTGCAATATTCTATAAGAGTTGCATCTGCAAATCTGCATATAAGGAAATTTTCCCTTTGCGATACTCCTAAATTCTCTCTCTCTCTCTCTCTCTCTCTCTCCTTCCTCTCTCTCTCTCTCTCTCTTCTCCTCTCTCTCTCTCATCAAATCAACATTGATTCTCAGTTTTTCTTTCCTCTTAACTTTTCATTTATTTTAGATCTCATTCAATTATCAAGCGAGTCCAGCAAGAGTTCCTTCTGACCAGTTGCTAACTGAAACAAGGTCATCATCCTCTGCTACTTCTCGCCCGCCGCCCCCCCCCCCCCCCACCCCCTCCCCCAACTTCTCTCCCTTTCCTCATTATTGCTTCCATGAGGAGGGAAAGGTTTGCAACGCGACGTTCCATAGATAGTTAATGATATACTTCGTGTTAGAATCGGTGCGGACCTTCCGTGAGAAGGTCTTCCTAATGCTCTCTCTCTCTCTCTCTCTCTCTCCTCTCTCTCTCTCTCTCTCTCTCTCTCTCTCTCTCTCTCTCTCTCTCTCTCTCTCTATATATATATATATATATATATATATATACTTTTACACAAGACGATAACTCTTGAAAAGGTTAGCTTACTACGGATGATCTGACATAGATTAACGAGTGAAATAGTAAATCTCTCTCTCTCTCTCTCTCTCGGTATATATTTTTACAGAAGACGGTAACTGTTGAAAAGGTTAGCTTACCACGGATGATCTGACAGATTAATGAGTGAAATAGTAACTCTCTCTCTCTCTCTCCTCTCTCTCTCTCCCTCTCTCTCTCTCTCCTCTCTCTCTCTCTCTCTCTCTCTCTCTCTCTCTGTAGATTCTTTTACATAAGACGATAACTCTTGAAAAGGTTAGCTTACTATGAATGATCTGACATAGATTAACGAGTGAAATACAAACTATCTCTCTCTCTCTCTCATCTCTCTCTCTCCTCTCTCTCTCTCTCTCTGTATATACTTTTACATAAGACGATAACTCTTGAAAAGGTTGGCTTACTACGGATGATCTGACATAGATTAATGAGTGAAATAATCTCTCTCTCTCTCTCTCCTCTCATCTCTCTCTCCTCTCTCTCTCTCTCTCTCTCTCTCTCTCTCTCGCTGTATATACTTTTACATAAGAGGATAACTCTTGAAAAAGGTTAGCTTACTACGGATGATCTGACGTAGATTAATGAGTGAAATAGTAACTCTCTCTCTCTCTCTCTCTCACTCTCTCTCTCTCTCTCTCTCTCTCTCTCTCTCTCTCTCTCTCGGTATATACTTTTACATAAGAGGATAACTCTTGAAAAGGTTGGCTGACCTACGGATGATCTGACGTAGATTAATGAGTGAAATAATCTCTCTCTCTCTCTCTCTCTCTCTCTCTCTCTCTCTCTCTCTCTCTCTCTCTCTCTCTCTCTCTCTCTCTCTCTCTCTGTATATACTTTTACAAAAGACGATAACTCTTAAAAAGGTTGGCTGACTACGGATGATCTGACATAGATTAATGATTGAAATAGTAACTCTCTCTCTCTCTCTCTCTCTCTCTCTCTCTCTCTCTCTCTCTCTCTCTCTCTCTCTCTCTCTCGGTACTTTTACATAAGACGATAACTCTTGAAAAGGTTAGCTTACTACGGATGATTCTGACATAGATTAACGAGTGAAATAGTAACTCTCTCTCTCTCTCTCTCTCTCCTCTCTCTCTCTCTCTCTCTCTCTTTCTCTCTCTCTCTCTCTCTCTCTCTCTCCTCTCTCTCTCTCTCTCTCTCTCTCTCTGTATATACTTTTACATAAGACGGTAACTGTTGAAAAGGTTAGCTTACCACGGATGATCTGACATAGATTAATGAGTGAAATAGTAACACTCTCTCTCTCTCTCTCTCTCTCTCTCTCTCTCTCTCTCCTTCTCTCTCTCTCTCTCTCTCTCTCTCTCTGTATATACTTTTACATAAGAGGATAACTCTTGAAAAGGTTAGCTTACTACGGATGATCTGACATAGATTAATGAGGGAAATAGTTACACTTTTCTCTCTCTCTCTCTCTCTCTCTCTCTCTCTCTCTCTCTCTCTCTCTCTCTCTCTCTCTCTCTCTCTCTCTCTCAATTTTCAATTTCAGTACTATTTGACCCAATAACGCCAATATCCCGACGTATTTGCGTAACAGAAGTCACTGAACCTGAGAATTTCAAGGCAATCGAAAGTATTGTAGGGAAGTAGACGAGGGATGATTGGGGAGAAGTGGGGTTGTCCGGGGTGGGGGGGGGTGTGTCCGGGGGGGGGGGGGGGGGGGGGAGAGGGGTGCTGGTTTCATGGGTGGTAGGACCGAGAGAAAATTCTTTCACTAAAGAGCGGAGGTAAAGTTACGTAATACTCCCTGACGAATTTATGAAGCCGTCGGCAGATTAATGGGGAGGTTCAAGGGATTCGAAGCGCTAATTTCAACAGAGGCGAGAACTTAATTGTTATGTCACGCTTAGATGGTAATTGATTTGCATAACTGACGTTCGGTTAATTATAGTTATCATCATTATCGTTATAATTTTAAGGTTTTGTTATTATTATCGTCATCTTTTTTGAGGTTCAGTTATCATCCTTATCGTCATGTTTTTGGGGTTCAGTTATAATCCTTATCGTCATGTTTTTTTGGGGTTTAATAATAATCCTTATCGTCATGTTTTTTTGGGTTCATTTATAATCCTTATAGTCATGTTTTTGGGGTTCAATTATAATCCTTATCGTCATGTTTTTGGAGTTCAATTATAATCCTTATCGTCATGTTTCTGGGGTTCAATTATAATCCTTATCGTCATGTTTCTGGGGTTCAATTATAATCCTTATCGTCATGTTTCTGGGGTTCAATTATAATCCTTATCGTCATCTTTTTGGGGTTCTTCAATAACAATCCTTATCGTCATGTTTTTGAGGTTCAATTATAATCCTTATCGTCATGTTATTGGGGGTTCAATTATAATCCCTATCGCATCTTTTTGTGGTTCAATAATAATCCTTATCGTCATATTTCTGGGGGTTCATACTCAATTATTATCGTTATAATTTTTAAATTAAATTATGAATCAACATCATTATCATAATCTTTCAAGTTTATTGACCACCAAATTTTTTTTCAGAGGTTATTATTATTATTATTATTATTATTATTATTATTATTATTATTATATTATTATTATTATTATTATTATTATTATTGACTTATGATTTTCCCTTTGTAAATTAGTTCTCTCCATTAATTCCTATCTCAATCTACAGACCAATTAACAGATTTAATTATTCATCTTGGTTTCATAACCATATCTTCAACGCGTTTTCTTCATGAGATCAAGATAGATTTAAGTAATCAGTCAGTTGAATTTTTAACGTTTTAATAATTTAGAATTTGGGGGTTGTTTAAAATTTCAAATAAATTTTTATATATCTCTTTATCATTATTCTCTTTTTATTCATTTCATTGAATTAATCTTCGATGAAAATGTAACTCCAAATTATTTTCGTGGTTTGAAGCCCTTATGAATTGCCTGTTGGGATTTTGTTATAAATTTCTTTTATTCATGTCCAGTTCTTCTAAAATTCTCTAGATACTTATTCCAATGGAAACCTGTATTTGCACAGATCATTGAATGACATATTACAAGTACAAAAATGCGCGCGCCGCGCGCAAAAAACCAACACTATATACACATCATAGCCTATATGTACACGTAATGGAGAACACTCTCTCTCTCTCTCTCTCCTCTCTCTCTTCACCTCTCTCTCTCCTCTCTCTCTCTCTCTCTCTCTCTCTCTCTCTCTCTCTCTCTCTGTATATATACATATATATATATATATATATATATATATATATATATATATAATATATATATATATATATATGTTTTATATGTATGTATATATATATATATATATATATATATATATATACTATATATATATATATATATATATATATATTGCAAATACATCAGTATATTCTTCACGAATATACTACTGTAAATTAAAAATAAGTATATATATATATATATATATATATATATATATATATATATAAATATATATATATATAAATGAATATATATATGTATATATATACATACAGTATATAATATATCATATATATATATATATATATATATATATATATATATATATATATATATTTACACACATCAGTACATTCGTAAAGAGAAAGAGAGAATATAATAGTTTATTTAAGATCAAACATATTACGGCACGCAGTTCAATTCCGCATCTTAAAAAAAAAAAAAAAAAAAAAAGTAGAAGAAAAATGGTTTCCGTGAAATCTCTGGAGTAGATGCGGGTGTAGACGATGAGAGCCGACTGGTGCTCTCTCTCTCTCTCTCTCTCCTCTCTCTCATCTCTCCTCTCTCTCTCCTCTCTCTCTCTCTCTCTCTCTCTCTCGGAAGGGTGGAAGGCTACTATTGACTGAGACTTTAGAGAAGAGAGGTTTAGGATTGGTGAAAAATAGTTCCGAGGGGGTAAAAAATTGTAGCGGCTGGGACGTCAAGGCGCAGATTGTTACGAGCAGAGGAAATTGAAACAGAAGTTGAAACAAACTGAAATAGAAGGTGAAGCAGAAGTTGAAACAAACTGAAATAGAAGTTGAAACAGAAGTTGAAATAAAAATTGAAACAGAAGTTGAAACAAACTGAAATAGATGCTGAAACATAAGTTGAAATAAAAACTGAAACAGAAGTCGAAACAAACTGAAACGAGAAGTTGAAACAAACTGAAATAGAAGTTGAAACAGAAGTTGAACAGAAGCTGAAACAGAAGTTGAAACAGAAGCTGAAACAGAAGTTGAACCATAAAGGGGAAAATCAAATACAATGGATGTTCGGCTTGGAAGAAAATCAGTATAATGGTGATGGTCATAAATGAGCGAAAGAAAACATGATAAATTTGGTGAATAGTTAAAAATAGAAAAAAGTAAAAAAAAAGGTCTGAGGTCAGAAGGCGGATGAAAGTAAACCTATAAATATAAAGTAGAGAGAGGAGAGAGAGAGAGAGAGAGAGAGAGGAGAGAGAGAGAGAGAGAGAGAGAGAGAGAGCGAGAGATCTTAGTCCAACAATCTTACAGATGGATTTTTTTTCTTTATTATTTCCACGCCTGGATTTTGGAGGTTGAAACCTTTGAAGTCTTTATATTTTCTTTTTCTAAAGGGGCCAGAATTTTCCAAGATGCGAGAGGAGTCTTGCGTAAAAAAAAAAAAAAAAAAAAAAAAAAGTAAAAAAAAAAAAGTTAAAAAAAGAAAAAAAATTCAATTCCCGCAGTGGTCTCTACTACAGTCATTTTTTTTTTCTTTTCTTTTTTTTTTCGTGTGCACGCGCTTTTTACCCCCCCGGCCGAAATTTCACAATATATATTTTGGAGTATTTTATTTTCCGGTTTATCCATTCCCCCTATTTTATTGGTTAAGCGCTAGTTTTATCGCATGAAATATTAATTTTGGCTTTAGGTTTTTTAAGAGTTTCATTGAGCTAAGAGCATAAAACTGGACCTTTTTTTTATAACATTTTTTTAAAACACAGTAATATCAATTAAATTACCGCCCCAGGAAATTTAGATAAGGTACTGAAAATGTAGATCTCTCTCTCTCTCTCTCTCTCTCTCTCTCTCTCTCCTCCTCTCTCTCCTCTCTCTCTCTCTCTCTCTCCTCTCTCTCTCTCTCACATGCCTTTTCTGTAAACAAAAAATAAAAGAACTCATATTTCAAAATGAATGTTACGCCATCTAATGAAAATTTTGATAATCCACTTTACCATTTATCGACATTTGAGTGAATTTAAGCTTCGGATTCAATATCATTCGATGAAAAGTAAAAGACGAAATGTATAAAAAAATAAATGCGTGTAATGCGTTTAAAAAAAAATACACTGCCTTGCTCCAGAACCAGACAAGCGGAAGGAGAAATTAGAAACGGGGATCTTTCTTCATCATCTTCTTGTTGAAAAGTAGTTCTTTGGATTTAACCTGCTTTAAACAGCTTCGGGAATTGATGGCGAACTGAAGTCCTTGCTTAAATATGTCTTCATGAAGCCGGTATTTTCAAAAGGGAATAAAAACCAGATTTCGAAATATATGAATAATGATAATGATTTTCCCGCTGGGCGAACTGAAGTCATTGCCTAAATATTTCTTCATGAAGCCGGTATTTCAGAAAGGGAGTAAAAACCAAATTTCAGAATATATGAATGATGATAATGATGTTTCAAAAAGGGAATAAAAACCAGATTTCAAAATATACGAATAATGATAATGATGTTTCCCGCTGGGCGAACTGAAGTCATTGCTTAAATATTTCTTCATGAAGCCGGTATTTCAAAAAGGGAGTAAAAACCAAATTTCAGAATATATGAATGATGATAATGATGTTTCCCGCTGGGCGAACTGAAGTCATTGCTTAAATATTTCTTCATGAAGCCGGTATTTCAAAATGGGAATAAAAACCAGATTTCAAAATATACGAATAATGATAATGATGTTTCGCTAGCTGTTGGGAGTTGACGCTGGGGGGGGGGGGGTTAATAAGCTCCAATAAAAAAAGAATACTAATAAGATATATTTGCAATTTAGTTAAATCATTTTATTAAGGTTTTCGTAGGGAATCCTAGCGGGAAAAGCTATGCCGAACAGATGAAGAAATTCGATTTATCTTAGTTAAATTTGAAGCTGGTTTGCGTTAGGCATCACAGATAAAGATAAATTATAACCGATTATTTTTTAATAAGGTTAGTGATTTTTTAATTACTGGGAAAAGACACACCACACACGTATATATAATTACTATATACTATATATATATAAATATATATATATATCTAATATATATAATAGTATTATATATAAATATATATATATATATAATATAAATATATATAAATATATATATATATATATATATATACTATATAATATATATATATATATATATATATATATATATATATATATATTAACTCTTATTACTATGATAAAAAAATACCTTCATAACAAGTTCTGTATATAACACTGTATATGTGATAAATCAAAGACCAACGGAGAGTATAGAATTAATTCTATATTATCAAAAAAAGTAATCCATTGGATTTCTATTAACGATTAACTGAATGGCCAGCAGTGTGCGGTCAGGTGTACAAATGGGATCGGAAACTGATGCGTTTATTTCAATTATCATTTTTTATTTGGTCGCGTACACTGTTAAGAATTTTCCGTAAAAAAAACGGTGAAAATCCTGGAATAAATGGTGCCAGGCATTTTCCGTCTAAAAAATGGATATATTATTATTATTATTATTATTATTATTATTATTATTATTATTATTATTATTATTATCACTTGCTAAGCTACTACCCTAGTTGGAAAAGCAGGGGCCCCCAACAGGAAAAATAGCCCAGTGAGGAAAGGAAACAAGGAAAAATAAAATATTTCAAGAACAGTAACAACATTAAAATAAATATTTCCTATATAAACTATTAAAACTTTAATAAAACAAAAGGAATATTGACGTAAAGGAATGATATTACGGTCACCAACCCGTAAAACATGACTATAAAGTAATTAAAAATTACGGTCGCTCCAACAGGGAAAATAGCCCAGTGAGGAAAGGAAACAAGGCAAAAATAGAATATTTTAAGAACAGTAACAACATCGAAAGAAATATTTCCTATATAAACTGTAAATAAGGCATTATTTCTCCGCGATATCGCTAAACGACTGCTTTTCAATATCATATCTTGTACGCACTTCTGTTTAATTACAGTTTAGTACAGATAATTAATCTTATATATTCGTTCATTTCAGTTTGATTCGTTCATTTCGGTTTGATTTACCACCGCACTTCATTCGATGTCCCCTAAATTTTAGTGAAATTTGCTTTACATGAATGACAGGTTCTGTTGAATGTTCATGTTCTTTTTTTTATTATATTTTGTTAAAAATGGTTTTTTTTTTTATATATTTTGTTACAAATGGTTTTTTTATATATTTAGTTACAATTTTTTTTTACATATTTAGTTACAAATATTTTTTATATATATATTTAGTTACATATATATATTTAGTTACAAATGTTTTTTATACATTTAGTTACAAGTGTTTTTTTTAATATATTTAGTTACAAATGTTTTTTAAATATATTTAGTTACAAATGTTTGAGTACATATTTAGTTACAAACATTTTTATATATGTTTAGTTACAAACATTTTTATATATATTTAGTTCCAAATGTTTTTTGGTATATTTAGTTATAAAAGTTGTTTCCGGCAATTTTAAGCATTGTTATATAAGAATTATGAAGTTCCTACACTGAACCCTTATAGTGAAAATCATTGACTGGCGGAGCTTGAAGATATAATTTTCACTCGATTACAGCATGAAATCTTTTACGAATAATTATGATAAAGTTGGCGAATTCATTCTATCTTTGGTGAGGAAAATGAACAGGGAATGCACTTTGATTTTCAGATTCCTTTTATTATATTTTGTAACATTAACTTCAGTGTACATTACTAATAAATAGAAAAGCATTTCTCCATTTCGGAGTTGATTACACTTCCATTATTAATGTTCTTATTCTTTTAATTATCCGATTTTCATTCCGAACCGCAATTGATCTCAACAGACCAGAAAAGAGATTAAAATCAAATTCTTTTTCTTCCCGCAATTGTTTAATTGAGAAACAGCGCTTCCAATTTATTCTATAAGAATCTATTAATAAATTCTCAAAAGTCTTATCCAGCAGTTTTTTTTTTGTCTGGCATCATACGCATTCAAAATTTTGATTCCAACTCATCCGAACTTTTCGTTGTCAGATGACTATTCCAAACTAATTTTCAACGTGTTTTTTTTTTTCGCTTGAAATTCTATTTTGCTGTCTGTATTCGAAGGTTCGATTTTGTTATTTTTGCCTATTTAAATATTTAGTTGAAATCTGTGCGCTTCCATATTTGGTGATTATGCATAGTCCTTTCTGGACATAGAGTTCCTATTAAAGTCGTCTTAAAAATGGAGTTATTAGTCGTTTTAGAGATTTAGTGTTTTTTTTTTTCTTTTTTTTCCCCCAGTGTTCTTTCATTATTCAAGCAATTTGTGTTCCAAAATAATTATCATGGTCATCGCCATTTTATTTTTTCTCCCTCTCTTTTTGTTTGCTGATATGTATGTTATCATCATTATTAAGCGTTAATTCTATTGTGATTTTATTACCCAGACCTTAGAACTCTGTGGTCAACCTGCTAATTGATGTTTGTAATATATCACTGATATTATTGCATATCTCATCTCTTTTTTTTTTACCGATGTCAAAAGTGTAAGATCACTGTACCCTTATTGTAACTTTGTGTGTGGCTTTTGCTGAAATAAAGATTATTATTATTATTATTATTATTATTATTATTATTATTATTATTATTATTATAAATGTAGTCCACATTAGGTAGCACAGGTGAAGATGCAGCAAATTTCGTTACTCCTTTATGACAACATTTTCAGGTCCATTAAACGATAGGATTCTATGTGCGAAAAAAAAAAACACCAATTTAAGAATAAAATCTTCACTTGCACATCGGAGGATTTTGCGGTCATGAAGAAAACCTATTAGTTTATGTACATTCAAAAAGTCTTTCAGAAAATACGCATGTACATACCAATTTATATTCTTTTACTACAACTATTTCCCCCAATTTTTTCATAAATTCTAATCATTGGATTTATTCAAGCAATCATAATTCTTGATGAACATTTCATGAAATCTAATAAGTATGCATCTTTATATACCTCTAAACGTTTCCTGAATATCAAACTACCTTTACCGCAACACCTGCTACCAAATATGATAACATTACACATAAATGTCGCACATGAATGGCAGAGGCAAGGCATAGTGACATTGCCCTATCGAGTAGGACAATGCCCCTACAGACTGACCATATATACATATGATCAGCGCCCAAACCCCCGCTCCACCCAAGCTAGGACCAAGGCAGGCAATGGCTACTGATGACTCAACAGATAGACCTATAGGCTCCTCTAAACCCCCCATTCTCAGCTCAAAAAGATGGTGAGGTTGAAGCGACCAAAGAAATTAACGAGTTTGAGCAGGTCTTGAACCCCAGTCTAGCGTTCAACAGTTAGGGACGTTACCACATCGCCCACCACAACGTAATGGCTATTCTAATGACGAACAATAAAGTAGCCCATCTTTCCCTCTTTCCTCTCCTCAACTGAAAAACATGTTACTCAACACTTCAAATACATTCCATGGAGTAAAGACAGAAATGTCATAGTTAAGGAATGAGATTTGAGAATGCAGATTAAATTCTCTCTCTCCTCTCTCTCTCTCTCTCTCTCTCTCTCTCTCTCTCTCTCTCTCTCTCTCTCCCCGACAGAAAACATGTTAATCCACACTTCAACAACATTCCAGTAAAGCTAAATTTTACAATTAAGGAATGAGATTTCAGAATACATATGAAATTCTCTCTCTCTCTCTCTCTCTCTCTCCTCCTCTCTCCTCTCTCTCCTCTCTCTCTCTCTCTCTGTCACATGCCTAATCAAATTTGTTTTTCACTGGGGGTGATTTATTCTCTTTGGAAACTGACGCAGCAATGCGGGGTTCGAAGTGGTCGGAACCATTTGACTAAATTGAGTGAAGTAATAATTGAGCGACGAATAAACGCATTGAATGTACTCTTTTCAGTTACCCCCAAGTTCCAAAATGAACAGACTCTCTCTCTCTCTCTCTCTCTCCTCCCTCTCTCTCACTCTCCTCTCTCTCTCTCTCTCTCTTAATGCAAGTCCCCATGTTTTCAGAGATATTTGCTTTGACTGTTACGGTCTGTGTTACAGCAATTGTTAAGTACGGCTTTTTTTCCGCAGATTATGCGTCTTAGGGCTTAAAGGTTTAAAGGCCATTCATGAATGGCAGAGGCAAGGGACAGTGACATTGCCCTATCGAGCAGGACAATGCCCCAGAGACTGATCATTTATACATATGATTAGCACCCAAGCCCCCTCTCCACCCAAGCTAGGACTAGAGAGGGCTAGGCAATGGCTGCTGATGACTCAGAGCTAGACCTATAGGCTCCCCCAAACCAACCCCATCTTTAGCTTACAAGGATGGTGAGGTTTGTAGCGACCAAAGAAACTAACGAGTTTGAGCGGGACTCGAACCCCAGTCTGGCGTTCACCAGTCAAGGACGTTACCAAATCGGCCACCACAAAGGAGAGAGAGAGAGAGAGAGAGAGAGAGAGAGAGAGAGAGAGAGAGAGAGAGAGAGAGAATCTTGTGGAATATATTCTTCAAGATTTAATTTCGACTTGAATATACAGGGTGGGCCAAAATTAGGGTTACAGTTACTCCATTATCTTTTAATCCTTCGCAATAACGTTTTAAGATATAAATTATATTAAGTAATACTGAATCCTTATTCTCTGCTACTTACTCATGTCATAAAAAATTTATACATTATATAATGTATGTAAATAAATCTACCAAGTATATCGAAGTGTCACAACCCTACTTTTGGCTCACCCTGTATGTTGAAATTGTATTTGATATTTTTATTTTCTTATACGGAATATCAAAGCAAGCGAATCTTTAATTTGTAATCACCGCGGAAATGGAAGTAAAGTATCTTTTAGAATTAAAATCCGCATGTGAAAAGGAGAAAAGAAAAATAAGAAACTTTAGCGAAAGACTCGATAATGGCCATAAATTTATACGCCATTTGTTTAATCATAGGCTTTATAAGGCAGGGAGAGGGTGGCGAAGGACAAAACCCTTTTTTTATATGTGGGGCAAAGTAAGAAAAAAAATGGAAGGCACTGATTCGCTGTCAAGAATCAAGCTCAGCCAATGAGAAAAGCCTACGTCCAATTATGAGGGTGGCACAACCAATCAGAGAGTAATACTCATCAGTTCAACGTCGGCCAATTGAGATTTTTTTTTTTAAAAGATTTTTTCTCCCCTCTGGTCTTCCCACCAACGTCAGGTTCACCTTCCCCTAAAGTCAGTGCACCCTTTTTTTCCTCCCCTTAACCCTTTTCAATCCCTCACAGGCAATTAACAAAACTCCACGCCCAACCATAGGCTCAGTGTCCCAGCGTGAAAGAAAAGGCACCACCCCTTTCTTTTCAAGAGACAGCGCCCCATGTCTAACCCTTTCATGTGGGCGCCTCTTTTTTTTCCTTTCTTTTTTATATATATAGTCTTTTTTTTGGGACGGTGCCTGTGAAGGTCGGGTGAAGTGGATTTTAAGTGGTCCTCATTGAGGCTGTTACGCGCAGTAGACCAGGAACAAAGAAATTTATAGGAATTTTTTCATCCTTTTCTTTTATTATTATTTTTTTTTTTTTGGTGGGGGGGGGTTTCTTGGACTTACGTTAATAACAATATTTACCCTTCCCCGGAGATATTACTCTAAGGGCATCCATATAGAAAAAAAAATTGCATAATATTGCACACAAAAATCTTCCTACATAAATGGAGCAAGTGTCTGGATATATATATATATATATATGTGTGTGTGTGTGTGTGTGTATATATATATATATATATATTTAAATAAATATATATATATACATATATATATATATATATATATATCATTCCCGGTAACGCTCCCCGTTCCTCGGGTAGGGAGGAGAGGAAGTAGTCATACCCGGAGGAGAGGGGTTGTCGTTAGGAAAGGGGAAGGTAGTGAGAAGGGTTGAATCTGGGTGTGTGCATATCTACCTAAATATTTAGCCGTCATTTTTGACGGATCGCGTACACTAGTATCTAGAAATTGCACAAAAGCTGATTGTCTATAGTCAATTCTTTTTAGTGAGGCAGATTTGCACCGACTCGCAGGGGTGCCCTTTTAGCACGGAAAAGTTTCCTGATCGCTGATTGGTTGGATAAGATAATTCTAACCAATCAGATAGCAGGAAACGTTTCCGATCTAAAAGGGCACTGCTACGAGTCAGTGCAAATGCCCCTCATTAAAAAAAATTGAGTATAGTGTGCATACCAAAGCCTCCCTTTCACAAAATTGACGGCAAAATAACGTTAAAAACATCGAGCCCAAAATTTTGTTAACATAGGGGGGAGCATTTCTCAGAGCCGAAATATGTCGTCGGACATTTGTTAAATAGATTAACAAGCAGGATTCTTCTGATATCTCTGATTCCGTTGTGATTATATAGGTCTTACAAACAGGTCAGTGATGAATTAACTATAGTCCCATTTCTTTTAGCGAGTCATATTTGCATAGACTCGCAACGGTGCCCTTTTAGCTCGGAAAAGTTTCCTGATCGCTGATTGGTTAGAATTATCTTGTCCAACCAATCAGCGATCAGGAAACTTTTCCGAGCTGAAAGGGCACCGCTGCGAGTCGGTGCAAATATGACTCGCTAAAAGAAATGGACTATAGTCATCACTGCCAGCGCATAGAGAACAGGTTCTACGGGTCAACAGCTACACAAGGCAGTAGTGATATTACAGGTTAAGGCCGGGAGCACACTAGCGACTCTGTGGCGCCACAAAGCCACGCCACGCCTGTGGCGGAGATGAGCGACAGAAAGCCACAGTCACTTGCCACAGTCGCTAGTTTGCGCGGCAAAACTTGAAAACAATGGAAACCTATGGGAGACCACATCCCCGCCACACGATGCTGTGGCTTTGTGGCGCCACAGAGTCGCTAGTGTGCTTCCGGCCTAACACTTACAAGGGTTCTACAGGTCCACAGCTACGCAAAGCAGTAGTGACATTACAGGACATCAGTGACTATGCAGGTCAACAGTAATTTATCAGGTTATCCAAATGTGGGTAGTTTATTAAAGGCTATTGCGTCATTTTTAATTAAACAGGCAATCAGTGACTAAGCAGGTCACCACTGAGTTATACAAGTTAGCAAAGAAACGCAGACTAGTTTTCTTTCAAATGCCAAATTAATCCAGACGATTGTTTAAACAACAACAACAATAATAATAATAATAATAATAATAATAATAATAATAATAATAATAATAATAAGAATAGGGAAGTGGGGAATATGGGGAAAGGAAGAGTACCCCTGGATACAATCCATTTTATAGCTCAAAGGCAGGTACTCGGGATGGGAAAGATTAAGGAAATAGGGAGAAAGAGAAGTACAAGAGAAGAATAAAAGAGAGGGGCAGACCCTCTTGCGATATTAGGGAATTGGTGTTTAAACACTCAGGTAACCTTAGAAGATTATTTAAAACTTCCGGTTAACTTTCAGATTTCTAATAGCCTATGTGACAATGATGAAAGTTTTGGAATAATGTTTAGGCTACAATTATCAACAAAGATGATAATAAATTGTATAATTTGAACTCTCTCTCTCTCTCTCTCTCTCTCTCTCTCTCTCTCTCTCTCTCGTTATTACTTTAAATGTTTCTATTGAAACCTTCCGCTGAATGGAGTATTTTGAACTGATTTCTGAAAAAAAGATTCGAAATGCTTCAAATTTAATCGATTCCACGATCCAACCATTATATATTTTATCTATATATCTACCGATACTTTATATATATATATATATATATATATTATATATATAGATATATATATATATATATATATGTATATGTATATGTATATATACATATATATATATATATATACACACACACATATATATATATAAATATATATATATATATATATATAGATAGATAGAAATATGTGATTTATTTCCTTATATCTATACTTACGACATAAAAACATTAACAAATTGCGAAAATACCACAAGAGTAACAGCATTATAGGCCGCAACGTTATAAAAAATTAAACCAGAGTCTAATAAACAAGAAGAGATGGGAATTAAAACCCTTTTCCATCGAAGAGTAATCACAAAGAGAATGATTTCAATCAACCAATAATTTCATAAAAAACTCTGATCTATACTTCTGCAATTAACGATCAATCCCATCATAGCATTACGGACCCCCTTCGCCCACCCCTCCCCCGTAGCCAGGAAAACCTACCCCATCCGGGGGAACCCTGCCCCCCCATCTCCCCAATCAACTCATAAGTTCCGTTGCTGTTCGATCATTGAAGTACAATAAATTATTACGAGGATTGAGGGATATAATCAAACCCTCAACTCCATGAATTAGATAACGCGTCAGTCCATTTGTTGAATTGATTGTTGAAATGTGTACTGATTTATTATTATTATTGTTATTATTATTATTATTATTATTATTATTATTATTATTATTATTATTAGCTAAGCTGCAACCCTAGTTGAAAAAAAGTAACATACTATAAGCCCAAGGGCTCCAACAGGGAAAAATAGCCCAGTGAGGAAAGGAAATAAGGTAATAAATAATCGATATAAGAAGTGATAAACAATTAAAAAAATAATTTTAGAACATTAACAACATTAAAACAGATATTTCATATATAAACTATAAAAAGACGTATGTCAGCCTGTTCAACATAAAAATATTTGCTGCAAGTCTGAACTTATGAAGTTCTGCTGCTTCAACTACCCGAAGGGGAAGATCATTCCACAACTTGGTCACAGCTGGAATAAAACTTCTAGTGTACTATGTAGTATTGAGCCTCATGATTGAAAAAGCCTGACTGTTAGACTTAAAATCCGTATGGGAAAACATCAGACTTATTATGGGAGTTATGATTTGGTGATGACCACTCTATCATTTTATGATGACCACGAGTTCTCTCAGATTTAAAATAGAAGTAAGTTTGTATGTTAGTAATCGCAATGCACTACGTATGATCAAGTATGTTCAGTAATGAATAATCATTTAAATCTACAAAACAGCCAAGATGAAAGAGCTATGTTTGGAAAAACTGAATGGATAATTTACAAATAAAAAATTTTTTTTGAAACTATCCATTCTGCTATTAGTACAGCTGAGATGAAAGAGTAAGGTTGGTAAAACTGAATGAATAAATCAAAAAATATATTTTTCCTCCACTCTATTTAATATTAATTTTTTTTTTTTTCAATTTTTAACAATTCAGTTTTATAGACTTATATACTGAAAAAAAAATGAATACAAATGATTATTATTATTATTATTATTATTATTATTATTATTAGTAGTAGTAGTAGTGTAGTAGTAGTAGTAGTAGTAGTAGTAGTAGTAGTAGTAGTAGTAGTAGGGAAGATTTGCTGCTGAAGATGCCTTTGTAAATGTTAATGAAACGGTTCATTCTATGTAAGTTTTTAGCTCAGGGAATCCTCCTTAATTTGTTAGTTATAAGGTGAATATTATTTATTCCAAGATAATGATATATATCATAGTTATTATTGCTGTTTTCACCCTTATCATATCTATCTTTATTCCCTCTTTTAAATGACTATACTCATTAAACTAATTTTTCTCATATTAATTGACTATTCCGATTAAATGATCTAATGTTATAATGCTATATAACATCCACTGTTTTTTTTAGATAAATAACAAAACAGTAAATTAATTCTTTCCAATATTAAAGAATATCAATGTTTATCTTTCTCTTGACAACGGGAAAAATATTAATAACAAATTACAAAAAACAAATAACTAAAATAACATTCATAACTCCTCCAATAGGTCAGTCTATATCAACTCTCTTACAGAATACTAATTCAAAGGCTACAGTATTTATCTCATATTACAAGAAATACTGTTAATTTTTCATTTCCTAATATTAAGCTTATTTTGATTTCCTTTGATTTCTCAAAATCGCCGCATCTCCTTTCATTTTTCTATTTTGCCAAATCTTCCTTCAGAGATGTAAAAAGCAGCATTTTTTTTTTTATTTCTTCATGAAATGATTTCTCAAAAACCCTTCATGAAATCCTCTCCTCGAACTCTTTCAAGACAAGAATCTATTATCTGATAAAAAGGTAATTCCCTTTTGTAAATATTGTTCAAATCAGATCAAACACTTGCCCGCAACCCCCCCCCCCCCCCCCCCCCCCAAATACGCAGGCTACAAACCCCGTCGCTTGTCAATGTTGAGATTCGACAAATGAAAATAAATGATCAGCAGAGTTTTATTTCAGGGATGAGTCGACCCTCTAATTTTTTTTTTTCTTGTCGACCCTCTAATTTTTTTTTCTTGTCGACCCTCTAATTTTTTTTTTTTTTTTTTTTTTTGGTCAACCCTCTAATTTTTTTGTCGACCCTCTAATTTTTTTTTTTTTTTTGGTCGACCCTCTAATTTTTTTTTTTCATTTTGAAATTTGGAGTTGCCAATCATTCGAAAAATTTGCATAAGTCGAAATTTCCTTGTCTGAAGCTCTCTCGATCTAGAATATAGATTACGTGATATTCTTCGCCGTTCTTTTTCTAATAATAATCATATGAACATAATTTTCTGTCTGTCAGGGAAACGCATTAGCCAAACGGTGACTTTGAAACCGTGATTACACACTCCCCCTCGTCATATGTCGAATAGACGTCGAACTCTTAAGTGCTTGTTCGACAGTTTCTGTTAAAGCATGAGAAAACAACGGGCGAAAATAACAATGTTGAAATGGCGTAGAGTGAAATGTAATATGTAATCAACTAACTTCAAAAATGGATTTTTGACAAACGACGCGTTTCCATCAAAACTTCAAAAAATGAGTCTGACATACGATCGCGACTTAACAGGTAACTTTTCCCCTCGCTTCTGGGCTGTATCATTAGCTAACTTTTGCGTGTAATTGGAGCCACGCTCGACTATATCGCATCGAAACATGTTTATGCGGCGTCGAATAAGATTCGACGGAGATTAATTGGAGACTTATACTTAATCCAAACGAAGCTGTACAAAGAAAAGTCCCGGAGGGCCTGTGGTAGTTGTTAAAAAGTCGAACCAAGTTCATCCTAATTGCTAAAGAAGATTTCACAATACTCTAACTAAAGAGCGAGGTGTTCCAAAGTAAAAACAGGATATTATTACGAATCTTATTTATACGCGATATGAATCATGAAGGCTTGAAAGTATAACAATATGGGTGGCAAGAGAATGAAAGTGAGGGATGTATGAAGGAATATGTGTAAAAATAATCATTTATACGTAAGATGAATCATGAAGGCTTGAAAGTATAACAATATGGGTGGCAAGAGAATGAAAGTGAGTGATGTATATAAGTATATGTGAAAAAATAATCAGTTATACGTAAGATGAATCATGGAGTTTTGCAAGTGAAAAATAGGTGCAGCAAGAGAATGTAAGTGAGTGATGTATGTAGGTATATGTGGAAGAATAATTATTTATACGTAATATGAATCATGAAGTTTTGAAAATGAAAAAAACATGGGTGGCAAGAGAATGAAAGTGAGTGATGTCAATGTTTTGACCGTAAACCAAGTGAATAAAGAAAGTATACTATATATTTTTCGTTGATTAAATTAATGATACGTATTTGGTATTTGTCTGTAAATACGCTTACGCTGTGCATGCATAATATAAACTCTGCCCAGTAACTAGATAGATAAATAGATATTTGCAGGTACATTTTTAAGCAACGTTATTGAGAGCGACTGTAATAAAACAAAGAGAGAGAGAGAGAGAGAGAGAGAGAGAGAGAGAGAGAGAAAGTTATTTCTTGAATCCTACTTTGGAGAGAGAGAGAGAGAGAGAGAGAGAGAGAGAGAGAGATTTCTTGAATCCTACTTGTGAGAGAGAGAGAGAGAGAGAGAGAATTCTTGAATCCTACTTGAGAGAGAGAGAGAGAGAGAGAGAGAGAGAGAGAGAGAAATTTCTCAATTCCTACTTTGGATATTTTATTATTTCAATGCAGTCACCGACCACCTTCCAGTCCTGCTTCTTCTAACCCCCTCCCTCCATGCCCCTCCATGACTCACCCCCCTCTCCCCCTCATACCTAGACACCTCACCCCCCACCCTTGAAGGTATAAGGTGGCCTCCCCCCCTACCTTTGGGATCCCCTTGAACGCAGCCAATTGTAAGTGAAAACGAATTGTCGCATAAATAATAAAGTAGGGGGTGATTATAGGGAGTTCATGACAATTATAAGCAGTTAAGGACAATTATCCCTATAGAGCGTGAAAAATTCAACCGGACGCGCGAGCGCGCTCATTAATAAAGGCGTTGCGAAGGGAAGTAGCACGGTTAAACAGTAAGCGTTAGGAGGGTTAGTTTTGATGAATTCATAGTTTAATTTCATTTGGCAATTTTTTAAAAATAGGTAGTCTTTTAAGTGTACACACATACACACACACACACACACACTATATATATATATATATATATATATACAGTATATATATATATATATATATATATGAATCCTCAGTTTAACTTTGAAGGCAATGTTTTTAAATGGGAATGTCTTAAAAGTAAGTACGCCTTACACACACACACAAACGCACTTATATATATATATATATATATATTATATATATATATGTATATATATATATATATATATATTATATATATATATATATATATATACATATAAAACAGGAACCTCCAAAAATACGATAACTCTTTGTCGTATTTAAGCTGCAACTGCTCAACCGTGGATGAACCCCAGTGCAGCAAACTCACAAAAGTAACTACTTCATAACCATCCATGAAAGACTCATCATTGTAAGAGTGTCTACACGTATGTATATCTGTATGCTGCCATCAATTCGTCTACTCCCATCCAAATGAAAACCAATATATGAATTTATTAAACAGCAATTTCATTCTTTACATCAAACATCAAGGTTGTGTTGGCCTGGTGGTAGCGTTGTTGCCTGGTGATTGCCAGACTGGGGTTTGAGTCCCGCTCAAACTCGTTAAGTTCCTCTGGTCGCTGCAACCTCACTATACTTTGTGAGCTAAGGATGGGGAGTTTAGGGGAGCCTATAGGTCTATCTGCTGAGACATCAGCAGCCATTTCCAGGCCCTCCTTGATCCTAGCTTTGATGGAGAGGGGGCTTGGGCGCTGATCATATGTAATATGGTCAATCTCTAGGGCAACGTCCTGCCTGATAGGGCAATGTCACTGTCCCTTGCCTCTGCCATTCATGAGCGGACTTTAAACCTTTAAACCATCTCCATTCTAAAGACTTTGAGAAATTGATCGTAATTTTAATCCTTCTAAAGGTCTGACGTCATCAGTTCGCGTAGTTGAATCGGTAGAACTTCAAAAGTTCAAACTTGCAGCAAATGTTTTTTTTATTTTTATGTTGAACAGGCTGACATAAGTCTTTTAATAGGTTATATATGAAAGATCTGTTTTAATGTTGTTACAGTTCATAAAATATTTTATTTTAATCGTTCATTACTTCTCAGATTGTTTATTTATTTCCTTATTTACTTTCCTGACTAGGCTATTTTCCGTGTTGGAGCCCTTGGGGCTTATAGCATCCTGCTTTTCCAACTAGGGTTGTATCTCAGGTAATAATAATAATAATAATAATAACAATAATAATAATAATAATAAAAATAATAATAATAATAATAATAATAATAATGATGATGATGATGATGATGATGATGATGATGATGATAATAATTTCTCTCTTGCTTTATAATAACTCCCATCGAATTAAGGAGCTGTCGATAGAGTGAAATAATTGTTCTTATCGCAATACTGTGGAATAGAAGAGCAACAGGTGTTGTATGACAATGACAGGTGTTCTTTAGTAGCCATTGCCATTTCGGGGGTTTCAGTTATAACATCTGATTCTACGTTAATCCTCTAATTACAAAATCAAGAAAGTTCTTAAGTAGGTCATATGTCTACATAATGTGTTCTTATATACTAATTAGATACACACGTCTTTAATAATAATAATATACGCATTATTATCTGACTATAAAAGCATAAATGAATGAAAATTGATAATGCGTTTGCCTCTGACAGAGCATATCTGAGAGAGAGAGAGAGAGAGAGAGAGAGAGAGAGAGAGAGAGGTGTATAAGCATCAATAGACGACACACTAAAAAGAATAGAGCAGAGATGCTTTTATACCGGTATTAGATTCTCGCGAAGGATTTTCTTTGTGCATTGTAAAGAAGCAATATATTATATGTATCTATGTATTAAATGTATGCATGTGTATAACATTATTCTTTTGATATACTGTTCAGTAGGATGTACAGACATATTCCCAGTAAACTAACACGCACACATATACAGTACAATATACATACGTGTATATATATATATATATATATATATAAAATACGCAACATGAACATCAACAAAAAAGGCAGGCTTTTCTATTCCACTGCAGGACATAGGCCTCAGACATGTCCTTATTCATGTCTGAGGTTTGGTTCACTATTCACTATGATGGCCAGTGATTGGTGATGGTGGGAGATTTTCGCGTGATTGCTCACAGCAAACCAACCTAGTATGGGTGGCCGTAACTAGTATATCATTGCTGATCATGGCGATACATAAACCCTTTCACTACGTTACATACATATATGTATATATATATATATATATATGCACACAACATTTCCAGCAAGGGTTGTGGCTTAGCAAGTAATAATAATAATATATATATATATATATATATATGTATATATATATATATATACTGTATATATATTATATATTTATATATATATATATATATATGTGTGTGTGTGTGTGTATGTGTATGTGTGTAAAAGCTAAAGTCAGTCATACTGGTTCAGATAAGTGTTCTCCTTATCTCTTGCGTGTTAATATCACTCACGAATTCATTAGTACCAGGTTTGTCTTGTTTCTTTTCTTATTTACACAATAGATTTACAAAAATTAGTAGACTATTGAGGAATCCGGCACATAAATACACACGCTCATATATATATATATATATATATATAAATTTATATATATATAGACATATACATATTATTATCATTATTACTTGCTTCTAAGCTACAACCCTAGTTGGAAAAGCAGAATGCTATAAAGCCGAGGGCTCCAACAGGGAAAATAGCCCAGTGAGGGAAGGAAATAAGGAAACTACAACAGAAGCAATTAACAATTGATATAAAATGTTTTAAGAATGGTAACCACATTAAAATAAATATTTCCTAAATAAACCATAAAAACTTCACCCAGAAGAGCTGCTCAAACTCGTTAGTTCCTTTTGTCATTGCAACCTCACCATCATTGTGAGCTAAGGATGTGGGGTTTGGGAGACTTCAGTAGCCATTGCCTAGCCCAACTCGGCCCTAGCATGGTTGGAGAGGGGGCTTGGGCGCTGATCATATGTATATATGGTCAGTCTGTAGGGCATTGTCCTGTTTGATAGGGCAATGTCACTGTCCCTTGCCTCTGCCATTCATGGGTAGCCTTTAAACCTTTAAACCAAGAGGAAAGTAACCACTGAACAATTACATTGTAGTAGTGACCTCCTTGAGCGAAGACGAATTGTTTGATAAATTCAGTTTTGTCAGGTGTAAGAGGACAGAGAAGAATATGTAAAGAATAGGCCAAACTATTAGGTGTATGTATAGGCTTATGGTGGCATGACTGATAGTGATCTTACTTTTCATTGGAAGAGTCTAGAGTTCGATCCCATTATAAAGTATATAAATTTTATATATATATATATATATATATATATATATATTAAAGACTCAACTCGTTGATCACCCATCTAAACTCTGACACGTCCATTATACAAGGTTTCTATGTGTGTACACACATACATATATATATCTACTGTGTATATATATATATATATATATATACTGTATATATATAATATACATTTATATATATATAGTATATATATATATATGTATATATATACACACACACATATATATATATATATACACACACACACATATATATATATATATATATATACATATACAGTATATATATGTATATATATATATCTATATATATATATATATATATATAAGGGCTAACCTTGTTGGTCACCCATCCAAACTCTGACATCTCACATATACAAGCTTTCTATAAAAAAATGCTATTGTTCGTTTTCAAATGTAAATCTCTCCCGGTTATCTAACTGACAGAATATAAGAGATTATAATCCATACTGATTAAGCGAGTCTTTCTTCGGTCGATTCTATTTCTACACCAGCGAACCGAATTTCTGAGTGTTTCGTGACATTTCTCATTTCTTTACATTTGTGATGCGATTCGATTATTATCTCTTCTATGAGATGTCATCTACATTTATCAGCTACCAATTGTAGCTCGTTCTTATCCCCTAGGGTTGTTGAATTAATGAATTTTTTTATCGTATATCTTCCTGCGGTTTTCATTGATTCCTTCAGACAGTTTTCTTACTAAAGATAATATATCTGGTTTGTAAATAACTTGTCATCATATGTTTTAGTAACAGAATTAATAAAGACAAGCAGTATGTAGGAAAAATTTGAAATCTTCCTGGTAGCCAATAAATAAAAGGGATTTCAAATATTGCATATATATACAGTACATATTTATGAATAATCTTAAATCTTGCTGATAACCATCACATAAGACAAGAACAATGAATATTGCCAACATTTTACTCAAGTCTACAGAAGAAACTTTTTTTTTTTTCATATGCTGACCGTGGTTGAATCTACTGAACCAGTTAGCTTAAGTCTACGGACAATGCACTCCCATTTTAATATGTTGACTGTAGATTGCGAAAAATGCAAATCCGGAATTTTGTGGAAATTTCAACAAAATCCGTCCAGCAGTTTTGACGTTATCCTGTCCACAGACAGACACAAAAACAAATAAATAAATAGGCAGTTTTATAACCTTGGCGGAGGTAAAAAATTCCGCTTTTAGTTTTCATTTAATCTAAATTTCCCGAATAATAATCATTCATTCGGTTGTCTCTTCGTTTCGTGAAAAATAGCATCGCGTGCATGCGTACGGTAAATTGTCGTAGCGTATTTTGATACATTCATGAATGCGTGTTGACCCTTGCCGTGTGTGCGTGCGTTCCATTGCATATAGTTCACTGGATAACTATCTCTCTCTCTCTCTCTCTCTCTCTCTCTCTCTCTCTCTCTCCGTTTATTTCAGTATTTGTATGGATTTAGACATGCTTATACAAAAGTATATTGAATTAAAACAGTATGCATATAAGTAAAACACGTGTGTGTGTGACTTGTATATATATACAGTATATATATTTATAATAACTGTGTATATATATATATATATACATGTATATTATATATATATATATATACATATACAAACACACACACACACACACATATATATATATATATATATACATGCCTTTGCATTTCATGACCGAGATCACTCATCGACTGTTGAATCTGACTGACTGACTGACTGACTGACTGACTGACTGACGGCTCGCCGTCCGTCCAGCCAAAGGGTAAAACGGCAAGTAATCAATCTCGCCACAATACCGCTAATCAATACGACGTTTTCCCTCGTCGATACTTGATTGTGCGAGAAATGGGTTATTAAAAAAGAAAATATTAACGTGTACGGTTTCGAGAAGATTCTCTCTCTCTCTCTCTCTCTCTCTCTCTCTCTCTCTCTCTCTCTCTCGGCAATGTATATATATATATATATATATTGCCCGAGAGAGAGAGGGGGGGGGGGAGAAGCTGATGTATGTATACGCACACACACACATATACATATATATATATATATATATATATACACACACATATATGTATATATATATATATATATATACAGTATATATATATATGTGTGTGTGTGTTTATGTGTTTGAGTGTACTTAAATAGTTTACTGGGACACTAAAGGCCAATTTATGAACTGAAATACAGGGTTTTCATAATCCTTTCCATACCTGCCATAGTTACATGTACGGATGTTTAAATGACACTGGCCCATAACAAGTGCGACTTGAATGAAGAGAACAGTTGTGACCTCAAACAACACCGTCTATAATTCTCTTTTGTATTTTATAGCCATGAACAAACCCGCATGAGAGGCATATTTGCATCTGTGTGCGACCGTGGCGAAGTCCGTAAGGTCTCGATTCCCCTTTTAAGTGGACCATGAAATAGACCTTACGAACAAGCGCCCTTATAGGGGGACATATGGTTTCCATTCTCGTTACGATGCTAAAACACCTGATGATATTTTTTTTTCGTTTGTTTCAAAATTAGTTATTACAATTTGAGAGGAAAGCGGGACGGTCGTCTCTTTGCTCTCTAAGCTTAAGGGTGATTATTCTTTTCACAATGAATTACATAAATGAGAAAACCCATATAAACGTGGCTATGACGTCAATGATGCCATTATTCTTGTAATCTCTTTGGTCTTTATTTGATCTCCAATGTACTTTATGAATTCACCTGACGGTAATTACATGTATCTATTTATCTTTTCTTTAACATTAATCTTTTTTT
>NC_090763.1:58245060-58255060 GCF_036898095.1 Palaemon carinicauda
TGGCATCTCCTCTTTTTATATATGGATCTTTTTATCGAATTTCAGAGTAAAGTAAATAGTATTGCACTAGAAAATTTAGGAGTAAACCGGTTTCAACCGCGCTTGAACTTTTCAAGTGTTCAGTAACAAAAGCCTTTGGTTTCGAGTGGTTATTTTCTTTTGGCATCTTCTCTTTTAATTCATGGATCTGTTTATCGAATTTCAGGGTAAATTAATAGTAATTGCGTGTGTTGTGAGGTACCGGAGTATTAAATAAAATCATAAAGGTACTTTTGAGTTTTGCAATTGTGCAAGTAATTAACTGTATGTAACGTTACTTACAAAAGTTACAGCTAATTTCCAGGAAGGTCTCGAGACGTCTATCGTGAAGCTCTGTCTTTTTTAACAAAGCCTTAATTTTTAAAGGTCACTCATTATTATTATTATTATTATTATTATTAGCTAAGATACAAGCCTAGTTGGAAAAGCAAGATGCTATAAGCCCAAGGACTCCAACAGGGAAAAATAGCTAGTGAGGAAAGGAAATAAGGAAATAAATAAACGAAATGAGATAATTAACAATTAATAAAATATTAAAAAACAGTAACATCATCACAACAGATATTTCATATATAAACTATAAAAAGACTTATGTCACCCTGTTCAGCATAATAACAATTGCTGCAAATTTGAACTTTTGAAGTTCTACCAATTCAACTACCCGATTAGGAAGATCATTCCACAACAGGATGGCAAAAGCAAGGGACAATGACATTTCCCTAACAAGCAGGACAATACTCTACAGACTGACCATATATACACATGATCAGCACCCAAGCTAGAACAAGGAAGGGCCAGGCAATGGCTGCTGGTAGATCTATAGGCTACCCAAACCCCCCATCCTTAGGTCACAAGGATGGTGAGGTTGCAGACACAAAAGGAACTAAAGAGTTTGAGCGGAACTCGAACCCCAGCCTGGCGATCACCAGGCAGGGACGTTACCAATAGGTCACAACACTCCATCACTCTATAATAATTATCGTACAGAAAGATGATCAGAAAGAGGTAAAGATGCAGCTTAAACTAACGAGAAATACAAGAGTAATAATTTGCCTAATTCAATCGAACCTAGCTTGCGAAGGACGTTCTCACTCTCAATTTTATTATTTTCCTTAGAGTAGAGGCCGATGAAACTATTAACCCAGAATCCTGTAGGCCTACCCTTATCCAGCCCAGACTCGGAAAAACTCCAATAAACAAGAGTAAGGGTTAGTCGGTAAGGAGACGTTAGACCTATTCCAGTTGAAGGATTGATTTCCGTTCATGGCATCCGTTGCGCTAAACTTTAGCGTCGATACTTGGGTGTCCTTCCTTTGTGAAGGTGAATCCTCCTAACTCTGAATCCAAGAAAGAGATGAAGTCGACATTTTATTATTGTATCTGCAAACTGTACTGACAAGTATCACCTGTAAACATCAAACTAGGAAAGGGATAGCTATATCACTTAAACCAGATCTATCTGGAGTCATTTACGGCCACATGTGAGCATCGAATTGGCTCTTACAGATACAGTGAGGCATAAAATACACAAGTCGATTAATAGTTTGTGTTATCTGCTCCGGTCGGATTTATAAATTCAAAGCACAATAAACCAGGGGGGGGGGGGAATTTCTATTGATTATTTGTCGGAAAAAGACTATTGAAACGGCAGCTGAACCTAGCGTTTCAGAGATTAGGTGGAAACGCACAGACGCTGAAGTTTAAAACAGCTTTTGAATGGGAGCTTCATTTTATTCACCTTCATCTAATGATAAGAAATTTCAATTAATCTCTACAATAGTTGTAAACTGAATCTTTCATCCCAAAAACCCTCAGTAATTAACATTCGTTACTATTTCTATTTATCGAGTTTTTTTCTGGATTCTGAATAAAATTATTTTATTTCTTTTGCGCTGTATAGTAACCATATGTTCCACCAGGATGGTTTATTGACTCATTCTCACCAGGTGTAAAAGGGCTTTGTGGGAGGAGAGAGTCATAATGAGACGGTAGATAAGGGTGATAGTCCCTTATGTACAGCAAGGCGAATGGCATCTAACGGCCTTCCAAGGAAGCGGGTGTCCTTCTGGCTTTTACCTTGTAATTAGCCGTCCCTTTAAGTTTAACAGTGGAAGGTGATTATTGTGTCGGTTGTGGCTGGATGTATTAAATGCGGCTGTTGTGAAAGCCAGAGGCAGTGCTGTTGTTGTTCATGTCAGGTCTTAAAATGGTGTTGTATTGTTTTATTTTCAGCTTTTGTTTGCTAATTTCTGTGAAGATTATCACTTTTCATTCGAAGAGTAATCAGGTAGTTAAATTGGTGGAACTTCAAAAGTTCAATATTTTGACGTACAAATTGTCACCGTGATAGATAGGATGCCATAGATGACTTTCAGCGAATTTACTCATTTGCATTAATATAAAAAAGTATTCCCATGCAATTAATTTTTTTTTTCAACTCATTTCATCTTGGACAAAATCTAATTTGAAAACGTATAGAAAATGCCTATTAATTTAGTCTTTGAGGTAATTACATGTATATAGTAAACAACCCACATGCTTTGTTTATCACTTGCTATACGGATCCAAGTATCTGGAACTAAATAAATAGCAATTAACATGTTCACTTTTATTTTTTGGCTTATCGTTCCAGATATACTTTGGGAATTCAAAAATACATATATCTAAATAAAATACCCTCAAAGCAATTACCCTACAAGGTTAAAGATATCTTTTTTCTAGTAATCATAAGCAGACTCTCTCTCTCTCTCTCTCTCTCTCTCTCTCTCTCTCTCTCTCTCTCTCTCTCATGATCGCTCTAATCTCCGTTGATGTATCTCATAAAAGCAAGACTTCTGGGATGCACCTACCAATCCCAGTTAATGAAATAACCTAATTAATTCCCGTTAGATATAATTCTATGAGACTGAATTTTGGAAAGGATTTCGGTCCAAGCAATCCTTTTATTGTTTGACGTAATGGGATGATATACCTAAAGAAAGGTGAACAAAACTATAAACTGCATTATTGAGAGAGAGAGAGAGAGAGAGAGAGAGAGAGAGAGAGAGAGAGAGAGAGAGAGAGAGAGAGAGAGAGAATCTAGTACCCTTACATTACCAACCAAACTCTGCTGAATCCCTCGTCAGGCTGGGAGTAACAAAAAGAAGGAAAACCCCTTTTGGTCTTTTTTTTTATGTCGGCTACCCCCAAAATTGGGGGAAGTGCCAAGGCAAATAGAATAGAACTACTATATACATTATTGGTATGGTACAGTACCTATCACGCATTCTATCGCCTGAAAATAAGGACTTTTGTAAGTTCCTAAAGTTATAACTCACAAAATAAACGTTCCAAAAGTTATAATTCACAAAATAAACGAAATCATATTATGCACTAAAAATGGACCCACTTGGACCCGATTTGCAAGATGGATTACGATTTGAACAACGGTAATGCCGAAACTTTTCCAATCGAATTCGCTCAATCGAAGACTTAACTAAGAAAATGCTCAATGTAAATTATATATCCTCTTTTTGTTTGTTTAAATAACAGCTCAGAAAACACCGGTGAATAGGAGAGAATCTTATGGCCAATACGGACCAATGTGCTTCGCTCTCCAATAATTGTATACAATTTGCCTTACTTACTGTAAGAAATACCTTCAGTATGGCCTTTGAATAGTTACCTAATGAATAATTCTGATTTATAACCTCATCCACAATGAAGTTCTGGAGTGAATGAAGTATTTGAAGGATTGTTTATTTCACTAAAGGAGTTCCCATGCCTCAATCTAAGTCTCTTACTTTGGTTAAAAGTTGTCAAAGCTTTTTCATTTATAATTTCTTATGCAAATGATGCCTTCTCTATATTGTTGATTTTTGTATTAAATTCAATGCAGATTATACCCAGGAATATTGACTTCTTGATGGAGCTACTTAAAACTTTTGCATAAATTACAGGGAATTTTCTTTACGCGTATCACTCTTTATGATTTTTATTATTCTGTTTAGTTAAAGATATTTCATATAATAAAAGGCGAGAGATTCAAACTGGTCATAGGAATGTCTGCGAGAGAGAGAGAGAGAGAGAGAGAGAGAGAGAGAGAGAGAGAGAGAGAGAGAGAGAGAATGAAGGATTGTAACGGTCATTATTATCATTATTATTATTATCATTATTATTATTATTAGCTTAGCTACAACCCTACTTGGAAAAGCAGGACGCTTTATACACACACACACACACACACACACACACACACACACACACATATATATATATATATATATATATATATATATATATATATATATATATATATATATATATATATCTGTGTGTGTGTATGTGTGTGTGTGTGTGTACATATGTGTCTGTGCTTCTGGTGCATAATTGTTGTTCCATTCAATTTTCATTAATTTCTAAAGCTATTGTAACATCAATTATTCTAGGACAACAGTCTTCTAGTTTCCTGTAACTTTTCATGTCCTCAGTGATAAGTTTTGAAGGAAAACAAGAAATTTGTTGTTGCAATTATTCATTTATGAAACTTTTACCGACAGCTGTTCCTGCCAATAAGTAATGCTTTTCATTAGAACATCTTTACTTACATAAATTAAAAGAAACCTAAAAACATCTAAATTCAACAAATAAGAAATTTTTGAAGATATTTTGCGGAAATATTTATGAAAATATTACTGAAGACATTGGATCTGTAGCAGTTTATTCAGATTATATCCTCCCACCTAGCAAGAGAACAGTCAGCAGTATGCGTCCAGAACTTATCCTGGAGCCTTAGTAGTTTTCATAGATTTATGGCTCAAAAATATCATTAAACTTTCATATTTGATATTTTGAGACCTTTTTAGATTTCTAACTCTCGTTTGTATGAATAAAGTACACTGTCATTATAAAAGGATAATGATTTCTTTATAGGGATGCCCTGACGAAAGCCATCAGTTATTATCTGAAACAGCTGTTGGCAAAAGTTGAAGAAAATTAGCAGCATAGTAACAAATTCTGTCTTTTCCTTCAAAACTCTGGCCATGAAGACAAGAGAAGACAAAGACACATAGAAAAAGCGTTGTTTTAAATTAATAGATACCTAATTATTTGATACCTAAAGTGTTTTAGCATTTAATCTTAATAGTTGAATCATAACGGGAAGAAAATAACGACTTTGAGCATTCATTCAAACAGAAAATTTGGAAAATAACAATGACTTTGTGCATTCATTCAAACAGAAAATTTGGAAAATAACAATGACTTTGTGCATTCATTCAAACAGAAAATTTGGAAAATAACAATGACTTTGTGCATTCATTCAACCAGAAAATTTGGAAAATAACAATGACTTTGTGCATTCATTCAAACAGGAAATTTGATATTTCATTATGCATATAGTTATCTATAGCATATAATCGTTCATCGTATGGCGCCTGTTGTAGCATAAAGTGAGTTAATCTATAGGTAGACGGACACCTGTTCTAAAACGAAATGTTAAAACACCTGCGCACCATTTTCACGAGCGTTTGTTATACAATAGATTGTCTGATAAGCAGAACATTTGAAATGTGGAAATAACACATGTGGATAGATGATAGAGGCTATTATTACTGTTTCCTAGCTCTTCTGGTTATCCCGAAATTGTACTACGTAAGTCAAACAAGTTCATTATGAGGTTATAGGGATCTTGTATTTGATATTCCCGACACACGCACGCACATATTATGGACACACACTTATCTATGTACATATATACAGTATATATATATATATATATATATATATATATATATATATATATATATATATATATATATATATACTGTATATATATATATATATTATTATCATTATTATTAAATGCTAAGCTACAACCCTAGTTGGAAAAGCAGGATGCTATAAGCCCAGGGGCTCCAACAGGGAAAATAGCCCAGTGAGGAAAGGAAATGAAGAAAAATAAAATATTTTAAGTATAGTAACAACATTAAAATAAATATTTCCTATAAAAACTATAAAAAACTTTAACAAAACAAGAGGAAGAGAAACTAGATAGAAGTGTGCCCGAGTGTACCCTCAAGCAAGAGAACTCTCTCTCTCTCTCTCTCTCTCTCTCTCTCTCTCTCTCTCTCTCTCTCTCTCTCTCTCTATATATATATATATATATATATATATATATATACACATATATATATATATATATATATATATATATATATATATATATATATATATATATATATATATACTGTATATATATATACATATATATATATATATATATATATATATACTGTATATATATATACATATATATATATATATATATATATATATATATATATATATGTATATATATATATATATATATATATATATGGGAGATATTGATATCCTAATAGAATATAGAGGAAAATGGAAAAAAAAATAACATACAAGGGTTTCATCCTCAAGATACTGAAAGACCGGGGAAGAAACAGTGGCTGAGAAGGATGAACCTTTGCGACGTTAATTCTCACATGCAAATCCAGAGGAGTGATTATCTCAGGAGTGTTACAGTGTCATGAGAGAATACGGGTTCATTTACTTCCTTGCCTGGTGATCAACCGGACCGGGGTTCGAGTTCCGCTTAAGCTCGATAGTTTCTTCTATAGTCCATTTCTTTTAGCGAGGCAGATAGTCCATTTCTTTTAGCGAGGCAGATTTGCACCGACTCGCAGCGGTGCCCTTTTAGCTCGGAAAAGTTTCATGATCGCTGATTGGTTAGAATTATCTTGTTCAACCAAACAGCGAGCAGGAAACCTTTTCGAGCTAAAAGGGCACCCCTGCGAGTCGGTGCAAATCTCCCTCACTAAAAAGAATTGACTATAGTGTCTGCAACATTGTGGGCTAAGGAAGGAGGCTACAGGGGGCATTGCCAGGCCCTCCCTGGTCCTAGCTTAGGTGGAGAGATAGTTTGGATGCTGATCAAATGTATAAATGGTTAATTGCTAGGGCTAGTCACTATCCCTTGCCCCTGCCATTCATGCGTAACCTTTAAACTAGTGACCGAAATAATACCTGTAGAAGAGAAGTAGCAAAGACTCTCTGTGTCGTGAGATAAGAATTGTAAACGTTAAATCATTGCTAGGAAGAATTTCTGATTAAATCTTTAATTATAGATTCAATTATAAACACAAAGCTTGTGTACACGTACTGCACCCCAAAAACTAATATAGTAATTTCAAAATCTATTTATTCTTTTTCATTTCCTTCAGAGTAAATTTGAAAAAAAAAAATAATAATTGATCACTTTATATCTACCTGGATATGAATTCGTATCACGTTTAACGAATAATTGGGGTTTTTTAATCTACAAACTGATACAGTCAGGTGATAAAAAACGTAAAATAATATCAACTGAAAAAAATGTAAAATAATATCAACTGAAAAAAAAAACGTAAAATAATATCAACTGAAAAAAAACGTAAAATAATATCAACTGAAAAAAAAACGTAAAATAATATCAACTGAAAAAAAAACGTAAAATAATATCAACTGGAAAAAAAAACGTAAAATAATATTAACTGAAAAAATCCTAAAATAATATCAACTGAAAAAACCGTAAAATAATATCAACTGAAAAAAAACGTAAAATAATATCAACTGAAAAAAGTAAAATAATATCAACTGAAAAAAACGTAAAATAACATCAACTGAAAAAAGTAAAATAATATCAACTGAAAAAACGTAAAATATCAACTGAAAAAAACGTAAAATAATATCAACTGAAAAAAAAACGTAAAATAATATCAACTGAAAAAACGTAAAATAATATCAACTGAAAAAAACGTGGAATAATATCAACTGAAAAAAACGTAAAATAATATCAACTGAAAAAAAGCGTAAAATAATATCAACTGAAAAAAAAAGTAAAATAACATCAACTGAAAAAACGTAAAATATCAACTGAAAAAAAAAAACGTAAAATAATATCAACTGAAAAAAAAAAAACATAAAATAAGCTCAACTGAAAAAAACGTAAAATAATATCAACTGAAAAAAAACGTAGACTAATATCAACTGGATAACTCGGTTTTCCATTCCTAACACGGGAACCTTTTGGTGATTAAGTCCCCAATTCAGTTATCATTATTTATTTTCTCATTTTTCTTTACTTCGACATCTGCTTTTTACCAGTATCCGTGACTTTATGGCATTTAAGGTAATTAACCCTTTGTTAACATCTGTGTAGATTGTTATGTAACTTATTATTATTATTATTATTATTATTATTATTATTGTTGTTGTTGTTGCTGTTGTTGTTACTATCATTATTATTATTATTATTATTATTATTATTATTATTATTATTTTTATTGTTGTTGTTGTTTTCTTGTCGTTGTTGTTGTTACTATCATTATAACAATAATAATACTACTACTACTAATAATAATAATAATAATAATTATTATTATTATTATTATTATTATTATTGTTGTTGTTGTTGTCGTTGTTGTTACTATCATTATAATAATAATAATAATAATAATAATAATAATAATAATAATAATAATTATTATTATTATTATTATTATCATTATTATTATTATTATTATTATTATTATTATCATTATTATTATTATTATCCTCAGAATAGACTGGCCATTTTCAGAGGGTCTGTCATTCATGAGTTATGACAGAAAGCCTTCCAACCCCCCCACACCCCAAAAACATTCTTAAAGGACGTTAATACATGAATGCATCATAGCCAACATGAATGTGAGCTCACTCTGACTCCACATTGATCAAGGGATCTTGGAGTTGAGTGGCACACTGCCACATTTTTGTAACATCCATTTGTATCTGAATTTTTTTTTCTTTTTTTTTTTTTTTACTGCAACATATTTAGAGCTGGGTGATTATTTAATTGGTTCGTTCACGTCATCGTCCATCATGAAAGGCATATTGGGAGATATCCTTCCTCCCTTATGAGGGAGTAGGGAGAGAGCTCCTTCCTACCTTATGAGGGAGTAGGGAGAGAGAGATCCTTCCTCCCTTATGAGGGAGTAGGGAGAGAGCTCCTTCCTCCCTTATGGGGGAGTAGGGAGAGAGCTCCTTCCTCCCTTATGAGGGAATAGGGAGAGAGATCCTTCCTCCCTTATGAGGGAGTAGACAGAGAGAGATCCTTCCTCGCTTATGAGGGAATAGGGAGAGAGATCCTTCCTCCCTTATGAGGGAGTAGGGAGAGAGATCCTTTCTCCCTTATGAGGGAGTAGGGAGAGAGATCCTTCCTCCCTTATGAGGGAATAGGGAGAGAGATCCTTCCTCCTTTATGGGGGAGTAGGGAGAGAGCTCCTTCCTCCCTTATGAGGGAGTAGAGAGAGAGATCCTTCCTCCCTTATGAGGGAGTAGGGAGAGAGATCCTTCCTCCCTTATGAGGGAGTAGGGAGAGAGATCCTTCCTCCCTTATGAGGGCGTAGGGAGAGAGATCCTTCCTCATTTATAAATGGAGTAAGGAGATGTAAATTTAACGGAGTATGGATATAAAATTCTGCATTACCAATGGAGTATAAAGATATAAAATTCTCTTTATATATGGAGTATGGAGATACAAAATTCCTCATTATAGATAGAGTATGAATATATAAAATACCTCATTATAGATGGAGTTTGGAGATATAAAATTCCTAATTATAGACGGAGTATAGAGATGTAAAATTACACATTATAGATGGTGTATGGAGATATAAAATTCCTCATTATAGATGGAGTATGGAGATATAAAACTCCTCATTATAGATGGAGTATGGAGATATAAAATTCCTCATTATAAATGGAGTATGAAGAATTAAGCAAACATGGCTATATATATATATATATATATATATATATATATATATATATATATATATATATATTACATATATATATATATATATATTATATATATATATTATATGTATATATATATATATATATATTAATCACACACACACACACA
>NC_090763.1:58261123-58268623 GCF_036898095.1 Palaemon carinicauda
TGGTAGAAATAAAGGGATAAAAGGCGTTGACTGTCTCCCTCTATGAGACTATAGAAATAACCTTAAGATACTTCAACGTGTTCTTCAAAATTGCATTTTTCCTTATGATTGAAAAATAGCTGAGAAAACACTTCCACTAATTTTCAAAAATGATCTTGGGAAATTTTCGATTATAATAAAATATGATTAGAAGATGAAGTTACAATTTTATTTTAGATTATGGAAAAAAAATATCTTGCACTTAATTAAAATAACCTTTTATTACGACATTGTAGATTCCCTGGTTTAGACTTTTCATATTTACCCCTATGCACCTTACCCAGCACTACCCCTCCCCCACTCCCCCTTCCCACTTGGGTCACCCTCACCTTCCACCTCCCGTGTCAAATCTCTTAACTGTTACCCCTACCCCACCTTCCCCCACCCTCCATTACAAACAAAAAGAACATCGCTTTTAAAATGAACATTCCAAATCTGTGAAAAATTTAAAACGTTTCGACTACAAGGGTGGATGAAGACCAATCTTGAATATCAGAGAGAGAGAGAGAGAGAGAGAGAGAGAGAGAGAGAGAGAGAGCTGCGCAATCACCCACTCATTTGGGAGGCAAGGAAGTAATAATACCCTTGAATACAAAAAATGAGAGAGAGAGAAGAGAGAGAGAGAGAGATGAGAGAGAGAGAGAGAGCTGCGCAGATCACCCCACTTCATTTTGGAGACAAGGAAGCAATAATACTCTTGAATATAAAAATGAGAGAGAGAGAGAGAGAGAGCTAGAGAGAGAGAGAGAGAGGTAGAGGTTTGCTGTTGTCGTACGCAGCCTGGGTCTCCGGTACCCACACCTGCCTTTTGTTGTTTTTCGTCAACAGCCACACGTAAGGCGGCAATTTAACCATCCTCGATCGATACTTCAGTAGGCTTATGCTTCAATCCCTTTGTGGTCTGGGCCTACAGACCTCACACACTCTCTCTCTCTCTCTCCTCTCTAACCCTCCCCTCAGCCCTCTCTCTCTCTCTCTCCTCTCTCTCTCCTCTCTCTCTCCTCTCTCTCTCTTTCTGGCGGCAGGAATATAATGGCGGAGAGTTGTGGTAGATGGAGGAGAGTGAAGGTTTTGAGAATTCGGAAGATACGGATAAAAAAAAAGAGGAAAATTTTTAATGTAATGTTAATTTTTGTTTGATCTTAGGTTAGGTCTACATTTAGAGTTCATTGGTTAAAGTGAAAGTTAAAGTTAAAGATCATAATTGACAATCACTAGTTAATTTAGCATCTTTAACCCCCTTATTTGATTTACCGAATGTAAGAAATATAAAATTAAATGTATATTTGTATCTGTATAAAAATATAATAATTATTGTCAATAACTAAGTAACTAACTAACTATGAAAGGATGTAGGTCTATATTTATTTTCATTATGAATTTCGTTTTTTATTAGCATTAATTTTTCGTTAGTTTGCGCTTGTTTCACTTGTCGGAAAATGATACGGTTTTTGTTATGACCTTATAAGCAGCAGTAGTATTCTCTCTCTCTCTCTCTCTCTCTCTCTCTCTCTCTCTCTCTCTAACCCCGTAATTATAATTACAAGCGTTAAACCGACAGAATATAGGCCTACGTAAACCGAACATTGAAAAAAAAAAAATTACTTTCATGACAGGATTGTAGAATTTATCTCAAATATAATAAAAAAATAAACGATTATAATAATAATAATAATAATAATAATAATAATAATAATAATAATAATAAAAATAATAATAATAATAATAATAAATTTAGTATATTAAAAAACTGCACTTTATAAATGTCAGCCCGTAAAGATTATGCCAGTCTCTCTCCTCTTGAAATATTTCCTTCAACGAGGGAAGGAGGAAATGTTAGTCTTCTGTGACGGTAAAAATTCAAGATCCTATCTCCTGGAATAACATTTCTTTTGTGTGCATGAAAATTCAATAGATGCTAAAGAACATTTATAATATCTATGAAGCTTGTCCGTATTTTTTTAAAAGGGATTCTCCATTATTATTATTAAGATTATTACTATTCCTTCCTTGTCCATACAGTTTTTCTACCCTTTGTCCTCTTTGTCATTGTTCTTGCTTTGTCTCTTACTTACTTTTTCTCATCCTTGTTTTATCCTCCTCAATCTTCTAAGTTTTTTCTCATCCTTGTTTTATCCTCCTCAATCTTCTAAGTTTTTTCTCATCCTTGTTTTATCCTCCTCAATCTTCTAAGTTTTTTCTCATCTTGTTTAATCCTCCTCAATCTTCTAAGTTTTTTTCTCATCCTTGTTTTATCTTCCTCAATCTTCTAAGTTTTTTTTTTTTTTTTTTTTTTTTTACTGCAAGACTTATCATCTTACTTTTGAATTCATCTTCTTTTTCTAACAAGTTCCTCCATCCTTAGAAAATGTCTCTTTTGTTTAAAGAGTAATCTTTTCGATTTTGGAAGCTCCATTTCCTTATTTCGCCAACCATTTTATAAACTTAACTAAGTTACCAATATACCTATGGTAAGCAGCTCTTCAAGAGAAGGACACTCCAAAATCAAACCATTGTACTCTAGTCTTGGGTAGTGCCATAGCCTCTGTACCATGGTCTTCCACTGTCTTGGGTTAGAGTTTTCTCTTGCTTGAGGGTACACTCGGGCACACTATTCTATCTTATTTCTCTTTCTCATGTTTTGTTAAAGTTTTCAAAGTTTATATAGATGTTTATTTCAGTGTTGCTGCTCTTCCCTGTTGGAGCCCCTTGGGCTTATATTATCCTGCTTTTTCCAACTAGGGTTGTAGCTTAGCAAGTAATAATAATAATAATATACAGTAGTACATATATACTTTTCCCCAGCAAGTCAAATGCAGTTAATTCTAAGTCGTGCCCTCTCCATCATAAGGTTCAATACTACACAGTATTCTAGAAGTTTTATTCCACCTTTGATCAGGTTGTGGAATGATCTTCCTAATCAGGCAGTTGAATCGCTGGAACCTCAAAAGTTCAAACTCGCAGAGAATGTTTTTATGATGAACAGGCTGACATAAGCCTTTTTATAGTTTATATATGAAATATCTATTTTAACGTTGTTACTGATCTTGAAATATTTTCTATCAAGTATTCATTACTTAGACTTTATTTATTCTCTTATTTCCTTTCTTCGCTGTGCTATTTTTCCATGTTGGATCCTTGAGGCCTATAGCACCTTGCTTTTTCAACTAGGGATGTAGCTTGAATAATAATAATAATAATAATAATAATAATATATAATAATAATAATAATAATAATAATAATAATAATAATAATGTTTTAACTTTAATAAAACACCATGCCGCGTCTAACAATCTTGGGTAATACAAATCCAGTTATATACGTTGTATATTTAAAAAGTGAAAAAGCTTCAGCACTTTTTAAATATACAACGTATATAACTGTGTATTTTTAATACCCAATGATATTTTGTGTAGATACAAAGGCATGGGTTCGAATCTTGGCCCAGGTAGAGGCAGCAATAAATGAATTTTCCCTTGGGTCTTTATTCTATAGGCAGAGGAAATTTGTTACCAAAAACTATTTCTGCCTTAATATCGAAAAAAAAAAAAAATAAAAGTCACGTGCTCAAATCACAAAATTCTTAAATGGTCTAAATTACTGACACTAATGTCACCATTGCAAAGGAATTTCTTCTCCTGAATTACAATGGTTCAAATCTTAAACCTCTAGTGGGTTGGACAAATAAATTCTCTCTCTTATCGAGATAAAAAAAAAATGTTAAGAAAAAAAAAATTGGACAAATAAATTCTCTCTCTTATCGAAATAAAAAAAAAAAGTTGAAAAAAAATTTGGAGAAATAAATTTTCTCGCTTATCGGGATAAAAAAATGTGAAAAAGAGGAATTCTTAGTCAGGACACTAACAGTAGATTAATCACCTTGAAAAGCATGATGTTAATCAAAGTAGTAGGCTACACCTGTAGACCCGCCCCAAAAAAATTTCCCCTATATTATATAGAGCAAGCGTCTGGATATGTGTGTGTGTATATATATCCATATATATATATATATATATATATTCGTATATATATAATTTATATGTATATATATATATATATATATATATATATATAATTTATATGTATATATATACATGTATATGTATTTATATATATATTTATATACATATATATACAAATATATATATGTACTTAAAAATATATATTTATATACATATATATAAATATATATATATATACTATATATAATATATATATACATATATACTAGTATCCACACACAGAATGAAAGAGGTGGGATTCAAGCTCTCTCGACGTTCGAAAGGCAGGGGGAGGGTTTTTTTTTGGGGGGGGTGGTTAGAGAGGGAAGGCATTAGATAAGAAAAAATAATAGAAAAAAAAAGGTGTTAGGAGCGTAATTGGCGGCTAGCAGATTAGTCTAATGACCGCTACATATATCTCTTTTTCTTATTAAACTCCTTTGTTTCTTTTTTTTCCTCCCTCGTAATCACATACCACTTTTTTTTTCCTTTATTTCATTTATTTTCTTTTTGCGTCCAATTTCAAATGTGAGCCTTTTATAAGACGCACTAACATTAGCATACATTTACTCTCCTTGAGAGAGTGAACTGTAATTAACAGATAATAAATGTGTTCTATATATAAATAGATATATATATATATATATATATATATATGTGTACATATATATATATATATAGAGAGAGAGAGAGAGAGAGAGAGAGAGAGAGAGGGGAGAGAGGAGAGAGAGAGAGAGAGAGAGAGAGAGAGATCTTTTAACCGTCATAAATTGATCTATCTACTCATTCATCTATCTATACACAAACAAACAAACACACACACATATGTATATATATATATATATATATATACATACAGTATATACACTGTATATATATCTATATATATATTTGTATATATATAAATATATATATATATATATATATATATATAAGTATATATTAAAGAACACTTTTAGAAGGAGCGTTAATGAAAGAAAATCAACCGTACGAATGCTCATTGAAGAAAGAGCCCGAGCTAAATCAATGGCAGCTTAATACATTGGTAAGCAACGAATGTATTCTTTCATGCAGTTCACTCTACGAAAACACCTAATAATAATAATAATAAGAAGAAGAAGAAGAAGAAGAAGAAGAAGAAGAAGAAGAAGAAGAAGAATATTGAAAATGCCCAGCCTTTGTAAGAAAAATTAAAAAAAGAGTTAATAGTAAAAAATGTGGACAGATAGGAAAAATCTAACATCCAGGGATGAAAACAGAAATATCCCAAGAGATAGAAATGATTGAAGGACATTCTCGAAAGTGGGCGGTGGGCGAGGGTTGCGTCTCGGACGTTGGAGATGGGCGTTGTTAGAAGCGGAATGACTGAGTGTGGGAATTATTTGTGTGAAAAAAGATTACCATTTAATGGTTTAAAGGTCGCCCATAAATGGCAGAGGCAAAGGACAGTAAGGACATTGACAATGCCTTATCGAGCAGGACAATACCCTAGAGACTGACCATATATGCATATGATCACCGCTCAACCACACCCCCCCCTCCCAAGGAGAGCCAGACAATGGCTGCTGATGACACAGCAGATAGATCTATAGGCTCCCGCAAACCAGCCATCCTTACCTCACAAGGATGGTGAGGTTGCAGCGACCAAAGGAACTAACAAGTTTGCGCGGGACTCGAACCCCAGTCTGGCGTTCACTGTATGTTACCACATCGGCCACCACAACCCGCAAAACTGGGTGGGGGGTGGGGGTAGGCGGGGGGGGGGGAGGGGAGGAGAATTGGAGGTGGTCGGGTGCAGTCACTTGCTGTTGCACATAAATCTGATTTCTCCACTTTTGTCCATATTGGTCATCAGAAAGAAAGAGAGAAAATGATAACTTATCATTCGTGGAAGACTGCGCAGAACAGCTTACGAAATGGAATAATGCGCACTAAAGAAGTATTCCTGAAGGAAAGGACACAAAAGGTTCAAATTAGATATTTCAAGCTTTACATGATAGATACTCGGGCAACTAAGTTTGAACTATTGAAGAAAAATCACTGAGGAATGAGATAATTAAATCTGCATAATGTTACTTATAGCAATTACTCGATAAAAACCTACTCTTTGACTTGAAATTAAATTGATGATCATCCTTGCTATAAATAAGATAGTAGGATATCAAGATAACCTTGAAAAGCATTAGTATTGTCACAAACATCACCATTATAAATAGTAAATAAGATAGGTGATATGAAAGGCATCGCCTTAAGGTATTGGTCGTGTTATATGCTGGAAGGCATAACCGAATATCTGTCATAATGGAAAAACACTGGATTTCTAGGCCTGAGCAAAGGAACAGCCAACGAGAAACAGAAATTTATGTAAAATAGGTTTATCAGCTGTGTTGAATGGGATAGGGGTAGGGGGGGTGGGGAGTGGAAAGGATGTCTTCTGGAGTCAGGGGGGAAGGATAGGGGATTACCATTAACCTCCCCCTCCACCTTCCCCTACCCCATCACCGAGACGAAGTCTGGTTTGCGAGATGACTCGTTTTTCCTTCATTTCCTCTTGCTATTTCCTTCGACCGGTAAGGCTGTCTATAGGAAATTTACAACACTGGAAGCCAGCGAGTAATTCATTTCTCTCTCTCTCTCTCTCTCTCTCTCTCTCTCTCTCTCTCTCTCTCAGTATATATTTACAGTATATATATATATATATATATGTATATATATATATGTGTGTGTATCTATATATTGGCCTATAGATAAGAATATATTGTATATATGCACATATACATGTATGCATTTAACTATACGTATCAACACACACACACACACACACATTTTATATATATAAATATATATATATATATATATATATATATATACACCCAATAACCCTGTCTCGCCTTAACTTTGAAAATAAAAAAAAATACTCTCAATACCCTTACCACCTTCATTTGCGATAACCCTCATTAATTAATCAAATTATAAAAAGAACATACGGCCCGCTTCGGCTCTTTGAGCCAAGGTGATGATAGAATAACCATTATGTTAAGTAGTTGGATCCTGACGTCTGTCGCCTGTATTTTCGTACGCGTCGTCAGCTTTGGAACAACAATAACGTTGGACGTGTGGAACCAGGCATTCAAGGGCCATCTTCAAAGACATCATTTACTCTCAAGAGATTTTTGTTTTCTCCCTCCTGCTCCTCCTCTTCCTCCTCCTTCTCCACCTGCTCTTCCTATTCATCCTTCTCCTCCTATTCTTTCATCTCCTCTTTATTTCGTCGTCAAAGAAGACAAGAATGTATTGTCCATTTTTTTTTTTTAGATTTTTATTCCCATTTGTAGGAAATATATTTTATGTGCGTTATTATTATTATTATTATTATTATTATTATTATTATTATTATTATTATTATTATTATTATTATTATTATTATTATTACTTGCTAAACTACAACCCTAGTTGGAA
>NC_090763.1:58281123-58288623 GCF_036898095.1 Palaemon carinicauda
TTCATCATAATATGGGAGATTGGTTTCAGTCTTCTGGGAAGAAATATTATAAATTGGTTTTAATTGGGAAGACAAGATACTCACTCTTAAACTGGGAAGAAAGATGGGAAGACTTTAAGAATTCGTTTAAGGCATAAAACACAATACGGTTTTAGCTGGGAAGATCAATATACATGTAGAAAACAAAAATGAAATCTTAGGTGGAGAGACAAACATATTTATAATATTTCGTTGTCTGTCTGATCGATGAAACACAAAGTGAATATATTTTAGTTTTACTAGATTATTTTTTTCCGTTTAATTTTACACTATTTCTGTCGTCTCCCAAAATAATTGATAATTTCAATTAAAAGCAAAAAGTGTCTTTTAAGCTCCCAGTATTTTTTTCTTTTTTGTCTTGACACAATAGTTTTTCTTTCAAGAAACAACCATAATTTTAACTAAAAGCAAAAATTGACTGTTCAGCTCCCAGTATTTTTTCCTTTTTTGTCCTGAAACAATGGTTTTTCTTTCAAGAAACAACCAAAAGAATGCACCTTTGTCCTTCTAATTAAATCAGTAATAGTTTTATATTGTCATGTGAAGACGAATGACTTAGTTTGTCTTTCCAAAATAGCCATTATATTCCTTCCAAGCTAAAACCAAAATATCTTGATTTGCAGCTGAAACAAAAATATCATTTGTTGACATAATGGCGATTCACTTTTTATTCTCCCTGAAAAAATATTTTTTTTTTTTCATACTATTACCGATTAACCCCATAAAATTCGAACGATAAACCTACTGTACATTGTTAAAAAAAAAAAACGAAAAAAAAAAAAAACGTGATTATAATAGGAAATTCTTCGTAAGAATATACTGTTCTCAGCCGTATTTCAGTAAAATACAGGTGACCGTAATTTCTACCCTACTTTGTTATTATCTATTACGGGTTGGTGACCGTAATATAGCTCCTCAACGTCAATATATCCCTTCTTAAAACAGTAAATGCCTGGCAACATCTATGCCAGGATTTTTATCGTTTTTTACGGCAAATTTTTAACAGTTTACAAATCTTTAATATAAGTTGCCTACTTATATCAAGCGTATACGCATTCACTGTATATAACTAACTAGATTACAGACTCCTCAAGAAGAAAAAGTATCTATGGTCAATTTTTTTTAGGAGACAGATTTGCACCGACTCGCAGCGGTGCCCTTTTCGCTCGGAAAAGTTTCCTGATCGCTGATTGGTTGGACAAGGTAATTCTAACCAATCAGCGATCAGAAAACTTTTCCGAGCTAAAAGGGCACCGCTGCGAGTCGGTGCAAATCTGCCTCGCTAAAAGAAATGGACTATAGGAGAAAGTAATCCTGTGTAATTGCATAACTCATACAATCTTATAGGAATTAACTTAGAAAAAAGGTAATTCTGTGTAATCGCAACACTCAAATTTAATCCTAGAAGATTTACTTGAGAAAGTAATTTTCATTAAGCGACGAAATATAATCCTAAGATGACTGACTTGAGAAAGTAATTCTATGTAATCGTATTACTCAAAAAATAATATGAGAGGTATTAAATTAAAAAAAAAAAATTAGTCTTCTATGATCGCAACATTCAAATATAATCCTATAGGAATTAAGTAAAAAAAACGAAGTAATACATTGTAATCGCAACACTCAAATATAATCTTATACGAATTAAGTAAAAAAGAAGTAATACAATATAATCGCAACACTAAATACTTAATTCATATACGAATTAAGTAAAAAGGAAGTAATACAATATAATCGCAACACTCAAATATAATCCTATTTGAATTCAGTAAAAAAAGAAGTAATACATTATAATCGCAACACTCAAATGTAATCTTATAGGAATTAAGTAAAAAAAGAGAAGTAAAACAATGTAATCCCAACAGTGAAATATAATCCTATTGGAATTAAGTAAAAAAAAAAAAAAGTAATACAAGGTAACCGCAACACTGAAGTGTAATCCAATACAAATTAAGTAAAAAAAAAATAGGAAGTAATACAATGTAATCCTATACGAATTAAGCAAAAAAATTAATACAATGCAATCACAACGCTCAAATGTAATCCTATAAGAATTAAGTAAAAAAAAAAAAAGTACTGCAATATAATACCAACTCTCAAATGTAATCCTATACGAATTAAGTAAAAAAAAAATAGGAAGTAATACAATGTAATCGCAACACTCAAATGTAATCCCAACACTCAAATGTAACCATACCGTAGGTCAGCTCAGTCTCAGGCGTAGCAACATGTTGCTTTGAATAAGTAATCCCCGAGTCAGACTGGTCTAACGCAACACGCACGCAATTACGCACACTAGCATGTGGTCATACGTTTAAAATGCGTAAGCACACGTACGCTAAGCCAATTATCGATACAAAATACGCGGTTCTTATTAGTAATTTATTATCATTACATTATGAAATACGCTTACAAGATCATTACGCTGCATAGAAAAATTCCACTGAATAGATATTATTATTATTATTATTATTATTATTACTATTATTATTAATAGTTGAGCTACAGTCCTACCTTGAAAAGCAGGATGCTATAAGCCCAAGGGCTCCAACGAACAAAATAGCCTAGTGGGGAAAGGAAATAAGGAGATGAATACACTACAAGTAATGAAACATTATCATATATTTTAAGAACAGGGTCAGTAACAGATACTTATATATGAAGAAGAAGAAGAAGAAGAAGAAGAAGAAGAGAGAGAGAGAGAGAGAGAGAGAGAGAGAGAGAGAGAGAGAGAGAGAGAGAGAGAGAGAGAGAGAATGTTGAAATTTGAAATGGGTGATTGATGGTTTACAGGAACCGGTAGTAGGGTGATTGTAGTAATTGCGTGAGATGCCGACATAATTAAAGGCCATGCGTCTCTTCCCTCCCTCCCTCCCTCCCTCCCTCTTACCCCTCCTCCTCCTTACTCCCCTACTGACCACCTCCCGCCCAGCCAACTGCCCAAGTCGTCCTTTTATGCTTTTACAAACATCGTGCTTTTAGGTTTTGTTCGTTTTCCTCAGAAATCGTTTTAGGGCAAATGCGGATCACCAGGAGTTTGAGATTGATTTCGTAATTAATTATCTATTATTTTTGTACTTAACATTCTCTGAACTATTTAGCGCTTTGCGTTACTTTTCGGTCTAATTAAAATGAGATGTTTGATAAAATTTTTACAATTTCACTACATTTCTTATCATATACATTTTGTTTATGATTCGCACATCTGTTCTTCTAACACTTTCCATTCACAGATTTATCTACTTACTGTATTTAAATACAACTTGATACAAATGTAATTAGGGATTTTTATATCACTTATTTGAAACTGTAAAGATATTGTAATAATGTATGTTAGACAAACTATATTTATTAAACGCATTGTTTTTTTTGTTTTTTTCTGTTTCAAAACTTCCAGGAGCCATGAGATTTCTGACCCTCTTTAACTACCAGGTACAGCTGGACACATGAATTTCTGGTACAACTCGCACTGAAAGTGTACCCAGCAACACCCTTACTGGGCAGTGAGTTCCTGTGTATTAGCTAGCCCACCAACACTGCCATCTCTCCCTATACTATCTTTTTGGTAAATCGCCACAAAGTAAGGGTGCGAAAGTACACGTCTTCGGAGAGTGGTATGCCAGGGACTCCTGTGTCCTACTGTACATAATTTACGACTTAGGTCAATAGATTTCAAATGGTTTTGAATGATACAAAGTGCAAACTCTGTATTAACACAACTAAAGACATTTAAATTCTTTGTCAAGCCGTAGGCCTACATTGCATGTTGGTATGCTTTGTGTGTTTTATGTTGCCCTGTGAAAATGTATCTCTATAATTATAATGTTATGCCATGGAAAAGTATCTGCAACTTGAATTTACATGTGTGCTGGGAAAAATACATGTTCAACTTCATATGCTAATTGAGCCGTGAAAATACATATTCAACTTCATGTGCTAATTGTAATGTGAAAATAGCCTACATCTTTAACTTCATATGCTGATTGTACCTTGAAAATACATCTTTAACTTCATGTACTAAGTGTACCTTGAAAATAGCCTACATCTTCAACTTCATATGCTGATTGTAACTTGAAAATACATCTTCAACTTCAAATACTAAGTGTACCTTGAAAATAGCCTACATCTTCAACTTCATATTCTAATTGTACCGTGAAAACATATCTTCAATTTCATGTGCTAATTGTGCCGTGAAAATATCCTATATCATCAACTTCATATGCTAATTGTACCGTGAAAATACATCTTCAACTTCATGTGCTAATTGTTACATGAAAATAAATAATCAACTTCATGAGTTAAATGTGCCTTGGAAATACATCTTCCATTTTATATGCTAATTGTACCGTGAAAATACATCTTCAACTTCAAGTGCTAATTGTGCCGTGAAAATAGCTTACATCTTCAACTTCATATGTTAATTGTACTGTGAAAATACATCTTCAACTTTCTGTGCTGATTGTTACATAAAAAAAAAAAAAAATAATCAACTTCATATCTTAATTGTGCCATTAAAATAAATCTTCAACTTTATACGCTAATTGTGCCGTGAAAATAAATCTTCAACTTCATGTGCTAATTGTTACATGAAAAAAAAAAAATAACTTCATATGATAATTGTATCATTAAAATAAATCTTCAACTTTATATGCTAATTGTACCGTGAAAATACATCTTCAACTTCATGTGCTAATTCTGGCGTGAAAATACATCAACTTCATATGTTAATTGTGCCGTGAAAATAAATCTTCAGCTTCATATGCCAATTGTGCCGTGAAAATAAATCTTCAGCTTCATATGCCAATTGTGCCGTGAAAAAACATTTTCAACTTTATGTGCTAATTATGCCGTGAAACTACATCTTCAACTTCAAATGTTAGTTGTGCCGTGAAAATAAATCTTCAGCTTCATATGCAAACTGTGCTGTGGAAATAAATCTTCAACTTCGTATGCCTAATGTGCCTTGAAAATATATTTTAAAATTCATATGTTGATTGTGCCGTGAAAATACATCTTCAAATTCATAGGCTAATTCTGCCGTGAAAATACATCATCTTCATGTGCTAATTGTTCCATGAAAATAAAACTTCAACTTCATATACTAATTTTCCCGTGTACATACTGTACATCTTCAACTTCACATGCTAATAGTGCCATGAAAATACATCTTCAACTTCATGTCCTAATTGTGCCTGTGCCGTGATAATACATCTTCAACTTCATGTCCTAATTGTTCCGTGAAAATAAATCTTGAACTTCATATATTAATTTTACCGCTAAAATACATCTTCAACTTACTATGCTAATTGTGACGTGAATATATATCTTCAGCTTCATATTCTAATTGCACTATGAAAATACATATTTAACTTAGTATACTAACTGTACTGGGAAAATACATCTTCAACTTCATATACTAATTGAGCTGTGAAAATACATCTTCAATTTCATATGCTAATTGTAATGTGAAAATATATCTTCAATTTTACATACTAATTGAACTGTGAAAATACATCTTTAACTTCATCTGATAATTGAACTGTGAAAATATACTGTAGATTCAACTTCATATTCTAATTGAACAGTGAAAATACATCTTCAATTCCACATGATAATTGTACTGTGAAAATATATCTTCAATTTTATATGCTAGTTGAATTGTGAAAATACATCTTGAACTACTTATGCTAATTGAATTGTGAAAATACATCTTCAACTTCATATGCTAATTGAACTGTGAAAATACACCTTGAACTACATATGCTAATTGAATTGTGAAAATACATCTTCAACTTCATATGCTAATTGAACTGTGAAAATACACCTTGAACTACATATGCTAATTGAATTGTGAAAATACATCTTCAACTTCATATGCTAATTGAACTGTGAAAATACATCTCAAACTTCATATGCTAATTGAACTGTGAAAATACATCTTCAAATTCATATGCTAATTGAACTGTGAAGATACATCTTCAATTTCATATGCTAATTGTAATGTGAAAATATATCTTCAATTTTACATACTAATTGAACTGTGAAAATACATCTTTAACTTCATCTGATAATTGAACTGTGAAAATATACTGTAGATTCAACTTCATATTCTAATTGAACAGTGAAAATACATCTTCAATTCCACATGATAATTGTACTGTGAAAATATATCTTCAATTTTATATGCTAGTTGAATTGTGAAAATACATCTTGAACTACTTATGCTAATTGAATTGTGAAAATACATCTTCAACTTCATATGCTAATTGAACTGTGAAAATGCATCTTGAACTACTTATGCTAATTGAATTGTGAAAATACATCTTCAACTTCATATGCTAATTGAACTGTGAAAATACATCTCAACCTTCATATGCTAATTGAACTGTGAAAATACATCTTCAAATTCATATGCTAATTGAACTGTGAAAATACATCTTCAATTTTATATGTTTATTGTCCTATGAAAATACATCTTTAATTTTATATTCTTATTGTACTGTGAAAATACATCTCAAACTTCATATGCTAATTGAACTGTGAAAATAGATCTTCAATTTCATATGCAAATTGTGCTGACTTGTAGTGATAATGATATAAATTAGAAATCACTTCAGAAATGCTCGTTCGTTTAGTTAGCAAAAGAGCTTCGTTAGTCTCAAGAGAAATTCTCATTTATATTCTATGTAAAATTAAATCATGAAAATGCTTTATGTACATTTGAACTCATGAATCCCTGGTACAACTCGCTCCAAAAAAATACACCCTATGACAGCTTTACTTCTCGGCGAGTAACCAAACAGATATTGTAGGATGTGATGGTAGAGGTAGTGATTGTGGAAAAACGCAGGAACTCTCCGCGCATTAAGTATGTGGCTGGGTGCACTTCTTCAGAACAAGGTGTACCAGGATTTCATGTGTCCAACTGTAGGTTCGTATGTAAAACTGCCCGTTTGTGGTAGAAACATTGCATCTGTTCGACAGGCTGTTGTGGGCCATCAGGGTACTTTTATCTGTATGGCTATTGTTGGCTATCAGGTACAGTCACTCATATAACTTTATGGATGTCAGGGTGTTTGAGAGAGATTTATACTCCACACCTTTCTGGACGACAGGTGTCTGGGAGCGCGAGACCGGTCAAATATTCAACTATACAGTTGACCGTTTTCGCACTCCCAGACACCTGTCGTCCAGAAAGGGGTGACATGGAAATCTCTCTTAAACACCCGGACATCCATCAACTTATATGAGTGACTGTAGTATTGCCTGTCTATCTACTTATGGTTGTTAGACTACTTTTGAACATCAGACTTCTTTTGGCTCTAAGGCTACTTTTAACTCCTGCTTTTCAGCGTCTCGTACTGCTTGGCATATGGAATCATGCAGACAGTTTCAGACTTTTTCCTCCCCGAGAGCACTGTCGTTCATGTCTAGTCAATGTCTAACTGTCTGAGGAACAGT
>NC_090763.1:58293623-58311123 GCF_036898095.1 Palaemon carinicauda
AAAAGGCAAAACTGTGATTTTAAAGTCATTCTATGAGAATGAATTTCCATCAAAAGGCAAAACTGTGGAATATATAAAATCTAGATCTTAATTTTATACTTACATATGCACTCAGGCCACATTTCTTACCGAAGAGATATAACAAATAGCCTTCTTTGGTCAGTAGTACAATTTAATATGAATATATTCAAGGACCAACTACAGTGTTTGTACCGAAAGTTGCAAAAGTGAAAATACAGAAATGTATTCTCAGTTATCCTTAACTTAACCTGGCTTATGGGTCAAGTTTAATATTTATTTTTTTTGCAATAAAGCAGCACAGGAAGGAGCCATCGCTAGTAAAAAGCACAAAAAAAAGAAAACCTTACCGTCTATTAAAAAAAAAAAGGTCTAAATAGAACCGACTCCAAGTTCCAGTACACTATTGGAGATTAACATGGCCCTGGGCTTATAGCATCCTGCTTTTCCAACTAGGGTTGTAGCTTAGCTAATAATAATAATAATAATAATAATGGACTAACAGTTTGACTGGTAAGCCCGGCTTCACTTAATCCGGGTAAAGCCATCTCCAGTTATTTTTCCTCCGAGTCATAACCTTCCCCAATCTATCCTGACCTACACTGCCGGAGGTCAGGCGACATGGGGGGGGGGGGGAAGAGAAGGCAATTATGAGTATCATTACCACGTTCAGAGAGGCTTCTATCTCATTGAATAGTTCAAATTAATTCGTCACATGTATTTCTTGATTAGATTTCTTTCAAGAAATATTGTTTTATATTTGAATTAGTATATAATATCCCATTTTTGTATTTCAATTCGCTTATCAAATCACATTTTTCTCCATGAATTCGATTATCAGATCATATTTTTATATTTGAATTCACTTGTCAAATATTATATCTGAATTCGTTTATCAAATCATATTTTTGTAATTGAATTCGTTTATCAAATCATAGTTTTGTAACTGAATTCGTCTATCAAATCATATTTTTGCATATGAATTCGATTATCAAATCATATTTTTATATTTGAATTAGCTTGACAAATATTATATCTGAATATGTTTATCAAATCATATTTTGGTAACTGAATTCATTTATCAAATCAAATTTTTGTATTTCAATTTGTTTATCAAATCATATTTTTGCATATGAATTCGATTATCAAATCATATTTCTATATTTGAATTCGCTTGTCAAATAATATATCTGAATATGTTTATCAAATCATATTTTGGTAACTGAGTTCGTTTATCAAATCATATTTTTTGTAACTAAATTCGTTTATCAAATCACATTATTGTATTTCAATTCGTTTATCAAATTTTATTTTTGCATATGAATGCGATTATTAAATCATATTTTTATATTTGAATTCGCTTGTCAAATATTATATCTGAATATTTTATCAAATCATATTTTTTGTAACTGAATTTGTTATCAAATCATATTTTTACATATGAATTCGATTATCAAATCACATCTTTATATTTGAATTCGCTTGTCAAATATTATATCTGAATACGTTTCTCAACTCATATTTTTGTAACACAATTTGTTTATCAAATCACATTTTTGTATTTCAATTCGTTTATGGTATCACATTTTTATATTTGAATTCGTTTAATAAATCGTAACTTTTTTTGGATATCGTATATCAAATGATATTTTTACATTTGAATTCGTTTACCAAATCCTATTTCAGTATTTGGATTCGTTTATCAAATCTTATTTCTATAAATGAATTCGTTAATCAAATCATATTCTTATATTTGAATTCATATATTAAATCATCGAATATACATAAATCCATTTAATCGAATATCATTTCCATTTGAATATATTCTTACATTTTCGTTTTCATTCACTAATTTCGCAATATATTTCAATACTTCAATTTCCTTTGTTAAATGTGTTCAATCTCATTAATATATTTTTATAAGAAATTCCATTTATTAACTGCATTTTCAGTAACAAAATGATTTTTCTACCTATTTATTCCTTAATTAACTGCATTTTCAGTAACAAAATGATTTTTTTACCTATTTATTCCTTAATTAACTGCATTTTCAGTAACAAAATGATTTTTCTACCTATTTATTCCTTAATTAACTGCATTTTCAGTAACAAAATGATTTTTTTTACCTATTTATTCCTTAATTAACTGCATTTTCAGTAACAAAATGATTTTTTTTTACCTATTTATTCCTTAATTAACTGCATTTTCAGTAACAAAATGATTTTTCTACCTATTTATTCCTTAATTAACTGCATTTTCAGTAACAAAATGATTTTTTTTTACCTATTTATTCCTTAATTAACTGCATTTTCAGTAACAAAATGATTTTTCTACCTATTTATTCCTTAATTAACTGCATTTTCAGTAACAAAATGATTTTTTTTACCTATTTATTCCTTAATTAACTGCATTTTCAGTAACAAAATGATTTTTCTACCTATTTATTCCTTAATTAACTGCATTTTCAGTAACAAAATGATTTTTCTACCTATTTATTCCTTAATTAACTGCATTTTCAGTAACAAAATGATTTTTTTTACCTATTTATTCCTTAATTAACTGCATTTTCAGTAACAAAATGATTTTTCTACCTATTTATTCCTTAATTAACTGCATTTTCAGTAACAAAATGATTTTTTTTACCTATTTATTCCTTAATTAACTGCATTTTCAGTAACAAAATGATTTTTTTTACCTATTTATTCCTTAATTAACTGCATTTTCAGTAACAAAATGATTTTTCTACCTATTTATTCCTTAATTAACTGCATTTTCAGTAACAAAATGATTTTTTTTACCTATTTATTCCTTAATTAACTGCATTTTCAGTAACAAAATGATTTTTCTACCTATTTATTCCTTAATTAACTGCATTTTCAGTAACAAAATTATTTTTCTACCTATTTATTCCTTAATTAACTGCATTTTCAGTAACAAAATGATTTTTTTTACCTATTTATTCCTTAAGTAACTGCATTTTCAGTGAATTTTCAGCTAAAGTTTTTTTTTTTTAATTTCAATTTTATCTATTTAGAATTGCTATCTTACAGGATTTTAATATTCAGGCAATGTCATTACTGTAATACTTCACCTGCCAAAAATATAAACAATATTTCACCTGCCACAAATAAAAACAATACTTCACCAGCCAAAAATATATACAATACTTCACCCGCCACAAATAAAAACAATAATCATCATACAATTGTGTTGGTAGATGCCAAGTGTTCTATTTCCCTATTTTGGCAGAAATTTTAATCAGACCATACTAAAAATATGCTACACCATACTAAGAATATGCTACACCATACTAAAAATATGTTACAGTAATATAACATACACGAAAACAGGTCTTTCGGTTTTATTAAGAGTATTAACAAAACATATTGAAACTAAAGAAGATACTGGTCGTAATAGAGAAGATTTCTATAAAGTAAAAAAATAATATATATATATATATACATATATATATATATATATGTATATATATATATATATATATATATATATATATATATATATATATATATATATATATTTGGTACGGTTGGCTTCATTAATTCTGGTACACTTCACGGGAAGCTCAGGAGACGTCTGGCGGCTGTAAATTTTAGCAGGCAACGCTGATTAGCAAAAGAGAGACTGTTGGCAACGCTGTTTAGCAATAGAGAAACTGTTGGCAACGCTGCTTGTAAAACAAAGTCACTGAGATTGAAAACACGCGATCAAAAAACCTTTTTTTTTTTTTTTTTTTTTAATTATTAATTTTATGAAGTGCTGTTAAGCAGATAACAATATTTTTATAAACACCACTTCGTAAAATTGACCGAAATTAATAACGCCAGCTGTACGATAAGCCCAAAGGCACCTGAACCATGAGCTCGGCTCAAGGTTGCACTGTTAAAAAAGGGGAAAAAAAAAAAAAAAACCGTAATTTTAATAAGAAATTATCCGTAAATATTTACTGTTCTCAGCCGTATTACAGTAAAATACAGGCGACCGTAATTTTACCATACTTTGTTATTATTTTTTACGGGATGGTGACCGTAACATCACACATTAACGTCAATAAAACCGTTTTTAAAACGGTAAATGCCTGGCAATATTTATTACAGGATTTTTACCGTATTTTACGGCAAATTTCTAACAGTAAGCTATCTAGGATATTGGATTGTAGATAGGTAGATAAAATGTCAACAACCGGCAGAAAGATTACTATAATAAACCTTGAAACAAATAATAATACCAATTCCCTAATATCGCAAGAGGGCCTGCCCCTCTCTTTTATTCTTCTCCTGTACTTCTCTTTCTCCATATTTCCTTAATCTTTCCTATCCCGAGTACCTGCCTTTGAGCTATAAACTGGATTGTATCCAGGGGTACTCTTCCTTTCCCCATATTCCCCACTTCCCTATTATTATTATTATTATTATTATTATTATTATTATTATTATTATTATTATTATTATTATTATTATTATTATTATTATTATTATTATTATTATTAAAGATTACTATATAGTGAGAGTAAAAACTGATTACTGCTATTGCTCTCATCGCAGTATTATTATTATTATTATTATTATTATTATTATTATTATTATTATTATTATTATTATTATTATTAGCCAAGCTACAACCCTAGTTGGAAAAGCAATATGCTATAAGCCCAAGGGCTCTAACAGGGAAAAATAGCCCAGTGAGGAAAGGAAATAAGGAAATAAATAAATGATGAGAATAAATTAACAATATATCATTCTAAAAACAGTAACAGCGTCAAAACAGATATGACAGTATGTTCTCCATACGTGAAATAATTAATTGCAATGATATTTCACTTGTGTCGTTTTAGTCTCATTCCCTAGTTATGACAGAAGAGCTTAGGTGTTTTCCATGAAAAAAAAGTTTATGGTTTAATAAAGAAAATAAATAACTTATAAGAACGGACGAATTATATTTAGAACTTAATGCATAAGAATGATGGGTTAATGGGCAGAATATACAAACTTGATTTATGTTAAAGAAAAACTTGAAGCTAGAGTCAAGATATAAGAGGTTAATCTAACAAACCTATATTTAATTGAAATCATTGTTTCTTTATCAATGCTGCGAAGAGTTAAGACCAGACCTCGCTGGTATTAGGAGGAATTAAATATTCCCAATTATATATGTGTATATATATATATACATACATATATATATATATATATATATATATATATATATATATACATATATATATATATACATATGAAAATTTAAACTATATACAGTTACAAGCATCATATTTATATGTATATTTATATATACATATTGTATGTACGCATATTAACCTATATATAAAAAGCATTATATAAATATCATATAGATCCTAAACAGAAAAAGCAAACTATATATATATATATATATATATATATATATATATATATATATATATATATATATATATATCAATTTATATAAATACATATATGTATATATGCATTATAAATATTTATATATATACATATATATGTATGTATATATCCATTATATCATATATGTACGCGTTAATTTCCTTATCGTTTATCAGCAATTAAAGAATGAATAAAAGGGATATGACAATATATAGATTGATAGAAGAATCTTTATTCATTTTTATGCATCCAATAGTACTATGCTTTTGTTTGTGATTTAGAAATAGTGTTTTCCTCTTAATACCAGGGTATGATTACTCTCTCTCTCTCTCTCTCTCTCTCTCTCTCTCTCTCTCTCTCTCTCTCTCTCTCTCTCTCTCTCTCTCTATCTCTCTCTCTCAAGAGGAAACTGAAGACTTTCTTGCTTACTAAATGCTCCGATAGTGTGGATTTGACAATTAAGGAATATGCGGTGTGAAATGCCGAATTCCTTGCAATGCATATAATGAAATGACTGTGGTGGTCCTGTAGAGAGTAGGGTTCCCTTGCTGTATAGGACCAGAAAAGTAACCCATAATGTAAAGTAAAAGTTAAGATATATATATATATATATATATATATATATATATATATATATATATATATATATATACATATATATATATGTGTGTATATATATATATACATATATATATATATATATATATATATGTATATATATGCATTTATACGTATATACTATATACATATATATGCAGTATATGTGTGTATATATATATATATATATATATATATATATATATATATATATATATATATATATATATATTAAAACATCTCCTCTTTATTATATAGGTGAGATAGTACTATATGTGTTTATGACCTGCGCATTTGTATTTGAATATTTAGTTCATAATTTGCTTCTATATTATATGATAAAGTTTATTTTTCGTTAGTTTTTTTTCTCTATCTTACTTATCTTTATCTATTTCCTGTGCTGTTTTGTTTAGATTGAGTCGGCTTTATGCTAGATTTTTCGGGAACTTTAATATTGGGAGGGAGTGAGTTCGGCTTGGGAGGAGCCTACTATGGGAGAAGACTGAGATGGAGGCAGACAATTAGATGGCGAGGTAAGGTGAAGGATGATATGGAGAGAATGCCTTTGATAGAAGGCGTTTGAGAGGGCGCATTAGGCGACCGACTCCTAAATGTAGGGATGACGGAGGGAAAGAAAATTATTTAAAACTTTAAGACTCTCTCCATCCAACCAAGACGTCCATTACAAGAAAATTCTTAAACCTTTATTACCGACAATAGTCACTGCTACTTTCGAATATTTTGAACTCTCGTAAATCTGTCTGTACTCCGTTCAACAAAAGTTCCGAAATAACAACACGTTTCCTAAATTGTACTTTTAAAAAAAAAAGTAGATTACAAAATCTATTCACGCTTAGCACAAACCAGTCCAGAGGTAACGGATACAAATTGGATTTGAAAAGATACAACACCACGTAATGTGGTAATTTATTTACATACAAATTAGCAAATACTTGGAACAGACTTACAGTGGATATAGTAAACAGTAAGAAGTTAAACGAATTCAGGAATCAGTTAGACAAGATCATAAAAATTCTAATGTTTAAACAGAATCGCTCGACTCAAGAGCAAATGGAGTTTCCCCGGATGGATTAAAAAGTCTTTGATACATCCAAAATCCTTGTAACTCCTTGTAAATAGGGAATTAGTTACAAATATGGCAATATCTGTGCATTTAGTGCTGTAAACTACGTAAATGTTGGTGAAATTGTTTATTACTCTAAGGCGCAATTGTCAAAATTAAATCACTTATCTGATTCTTGCAAACAATCTTTCAAGTTGTTCAAATAATGCATAGATTCTGTCGTGACTAAATAATACAATTTCATGGAGATAATATGCCAGGACGCCAGAAAACCCAAAATCAATTAATCATGGAGATGTCAGTTTTAAACTGTCCTACCAGCCATTAAGTCTTTTATCTGTTAATAGACATCAATGCCGATGAGGTATAGTTGCTGTAACACAAGTTACAGAAATTGATCAGTTATAGATTTCTGATTGGGAATCTATCTCAATCAGCATAATCTTTAAGTAATCAAATAGTTGATGACAATGAAACAAAAGTTTAAGAACTGTAGATGGATAAATACGTTAATTATGTTTTTTTTTTTTTTCAATACGCGGAAAATTAATCCTACACGTTGTTTGAAAAAGATTATACTACTTGGTTTAGTTTTAATGCTTAGAAACGTGAATAACTGGTGGGAAATTCAAAGGTATATTTAAATGAATGTTTGTTTTCTCTTTCTGCAGCTGTAAGCATTTTCCTGTCTTCATCATTTCGCCTATAGCCTTGTTAGTTAGAACGATAAATGCTGAGAAATTGTTTTTGTTTTTTTATGGGAAATACGGTATAATCTTATTATAGCTTATATACAAGAATTTACACACTCCTTGCTTCTGATAACCTACACTTTTTGTTAGCATTCTCCAAAAGAAAATATCAACAGATTTCTTTAGGTGAGCATCGTTAGCTATAAATCTTTTTGAATGTTGAAATGCAAGGAGAAATATAAACACATTTTTGGTCCAGGATATTGGTGTTTTATCCTTGAAGTGTATTGATGTCACTAAAGACCATAAAGACCTTTGCAAAGATTCGAAGTAAAAATTCCCTCTATTTTTGTTTCAGCAAATAGACATTTCTTTACACACAAAAGATAGAGGATTTCACATAGACTGAATTTAAGTTTAAGGAAAGCGACCTAATAAGAACGTACTCTAATTGATAATTTCTCTTCCTGTTGCAGGTGGTGGCGGTAAAATGGCATCAGCAGCACTGAATGCAGGGCTGCTGGAGGCTTTAGTGGTGTCTCGTGGTGCTTCGTCGCAGAACGCTGGGGATTCTAACCCTCACCCAGGGTCTCCCATCAGTACTGGTGAAGAGTCTACTCCAAACCATCACTCCTACCTCCACGCCCACTTTCAGGGTGTGGCATCGCATTTTAGCAGTGACATTGATGCACACGACGTTTCAACCTCTGGAGGAGACGTTACAACAGAAGACGACGAGGGAAGTCTAAACGATCAGTTGTCCAACTACTACAGATCATTAGGAGAAGAACCGCCGCTCTCAGCGTCATCTAAAAAAAGGCGCAAACAGAGCAAACCCCTTCGCCTTCCCACCCCTCAAGGCGAGCCAGGGGATACACAAGAACCTGCTGCTACTAAGCAAGACGAAGCCCAGTTTGACTCTGAAATGTCAAATCCATCAGCAGAAGGTGATGAAAATATTACATGCCAACACTGTAACTTAGAGGTCCCTACTGAAGACAGCCTCAGGCGTCATATCTTTGAAGAGCATATTGGCCAATTCCTGAATGATGATGTTGCTCGCCAACAACAACAGCAGCAGCAGCAGCAGCAGCAGCAACAGCAACAGCAGCAACAACACCAGCGTCAGCAACAGCACATGAAGCATGAATTGGAACCAGGTGAACAAAGAATTCGTGAGATTGAAGGTACTCCTCTGAATCTCTCTAGTCCTAAGTGGGATGATCGCCCTTCTTCTAGGCATCATGGAGGATTTAGTCCACCAACCACTGTACCTATGCCCCCTTCATTTAATGATGTAAAGCTTACCTTGCCCAATCTTTTGCCATTAGGGCCTCCCCCATTTCTATTACCTTTTATACACCCAGAACATGAACGATATCATGGTATCTATCACTCACATCAGAATTCTTCTCCATCTTCTTCTAGCGGACAACAAAATCGAATATTCAACCAAGAGGCATATTGTGAACTGTGCCATAAAGAGTTTTGCAACAAATATTTTCTGAAAACTCATAAAGCGAATAAACATGGAATATACTCCCCTGAAGTTAGTAGCTCTCCCACAGGAATTCCTTCTGGGCATTCTACTCCCCTTGGACCCTCAGTTCCCCTCAATTCACCATTAGGTCCAAGCATAAGTACAGCAAATATAACTGGATCACCCTATGCTGGTGCTTTCATAACAGCTAATATGAACACCCTCCCACTTCGTCCCTTATTACCAACACAACATAGCTCAAACAAAATGATGACACCAAATAAAGATCCTAATGCCAGTAATAAGACAGGGGGTGTTATTAACTTAGAAGCTTATTGTGAATTGTGTCAAAAAGAGTTCTGTAATAAATATTTTTTGAAACGTCACAAGGCAAAAATTCATGGCATTAGCATTGATGTGGTTATCAAGCCAAAAAATCATGGTCAGATTCCTCCCAGAGTAGCTCCAGATCGCCCAGAAGGGTGGTGTGATGCTTGTCGCAGAGACATTGGTGGTCGTGTAGCTCTGAATGCTCATAAACTACAAGCACATGGTCCTCATATTGTCGCACCTCTTCCTTCACCACAAAATACATCTCCTCAGGCAGCAAGGAATCCAAGAACTCCTACACCAAAAGAATCCCGCAAGGACTTTCCAGATCACAGGGAATTACGAGATTACTTCAGCCCCTGGGATGTAATAAAAGGACCTCGTGAAACAAGCAGGGAGTCGTGGGATGGTGAAATTACAAGAGAAATGAGAGAAGCAAAAGAAGGTCTTGTTCGAAGTCCCTGGGATAGGCCTTTAGGTTCACCTTGGGATAATGCTCGAGAAACGCCGAAAAATGATCCCCATAGGGAATCAGCAAAGGAAAATTCTTCAGATCTAGTGAATAGACAAGACTTTCACAGGAATGATTCATGGAATAATCAAGATAATCAGAGAGGCGACCATCATGATAAGCATGGTGGCAGGGGTAGATTACCCTCAATTGGCAATGTTTCTGATAATAATGAATTTCCTCTAGACACAAATGACATGCAGGCAATAAGAGAGCAGCATCATAGGGACTGGGAAATACGACAGAAAACTTTGGAACATCAGCGAGAAAGAGAACGTCAGTTTATAAAACTAGAAGAAGACCGAGAATTACAAATTAGAGAACGAGAGCAGCAGGAAAGAGAAGACCATCAAAGGGAACAGGCACACCTACAGTGGGAGAGAGAGAGAGAAAGGGAGTTAATGATGTTGAGAGAACAACAGTTAGAAATGGAAATGCTTGAGAGAGAAAAGAGAGAACGAGCTTTGGCAGAACGTGAAACTCAAGCAGAAATTAAACACTTGCACCAAGTAGAAATTAAGCGTGAGAACCAAGAAAGTGACAGTGTACAACATGCCACTGAAAAACAAAGTGAAAAGGTGATTCAAGAGAATCATATTGAAACAGAAAGAATATCCACAGAACAAGAATCACTAGAAGAAGGACAAATTAACATCCCTAACAAGGAAACTACTAATCACGAGAAATCTCCTGATAATAGGGGAGTAAATGAAGATCAGGAAAAGTTTCTGGAGAGAAGTGAAAGAAGTACTGAAGGAGAAGAAGGCAACAGGCACAAAGATAGCAGAAATGAAGGCTGTGATGTTAGACCTATAGGACAAGAAGGAGGTAGCTACGAAAACCGTGAAGAACCAATGGATGGTCGTGAAATAAACAGGGACCCTAGTAGGGAAGGTCCCAGGACCCCAGGAAGTAGTAGTGCTGATGATAACTCTAGAGATACAGGAATTATTGCAAGAGTAGGGCAACCAGCAATGGTTCAAGCCCCTCCTGGTACTAAATTTACTCCTGAGCAACTTAGGCAGTTAGGCGTTATAAACCCAGATGCCTTCTGTGAACTTTGCTGCAAAGAGTTTTGTAACAAGTATTTTCTTCGTACTCATCGTATTAAAAAACATGGTATATATACACCAGAATTTTCAGACAGGTCCAAGGCTCAACTTAAAGACAATTCTCATCTTAATTTAGCTCGTTTATTAGAACGCCAAGCCTTTGATTTACGGCCTGCCCTCCCAGATATTGAAGGTGATCTGGAGTGTGAACTTTGTCGCAGACCTTTTCCTAGTCCATATCTTTTACAGATGCACAAGTACTATTTCCATGGTCCAGGACAGGAAGCAGTAAAACATGAGCAGCTTGCTCTCCATCCTCAACCATCTCCTCATGAACAACTTCGCCAGTTAGCTTTACATGCCCAACAACAAGCAAGGCAGCAGCAGCATCATCAACAACAACAACAGCATAAAGCTAAGATGCAAGAACAGCAAAGACGTTTGCAAGAACATCATGAAAAACTTCAATATCAAAGAGAAGAGGAAAAAGACCAAATGCTTTTTGAACAAGAAAAAAGAATTAGTGAAATAACCACAGAAGAAGGAGAGATAGAAAGACCAGAAGAAATCCCTCGCCCCTCTGTTATTGAATCAGCAGGATCTGGGGAATCAGATGCCAGTGAAGACTTAAGAAAGTTACAGTCCATGATACTTCAACTGAACCGTCAAGGAGAAATGAGCCTGAGGTGTCGACTTTGCAATAAAGATGTTGGAAATAAATACTTCTTGAGAGCTCATATGATGACAGAACATGGCATTCTTGGGAATGAAGATGTTTCTGTATCTACTCCTGCAAGTGAAGGAGCGCAAACTCCTAAAACCCCATGTGAACCCAATCCTAAATCTTCATCCCCAACTACACCATCAGGGGAGAACCAGGCCTTTTGCAATCTCTGTAAAAAGGATTTCTTCTCTCGTTATATATTACAACAACACATGCTAAGTACTCATGGTGTGTTCACACCTCCTGCTCCTCCAGCATCTTTTATGGAAAGAATAAGAGCAGAAGTAGAAAATAGAGAGGATAGAAAACCCCAGTCCACTTCACGCTCATACTGTGAAATATGTAATAAGGAACTTTGCAATAAGTACTTTATGAAAACGCACATGTTAAAAATGCACGGCATCAACTTAGAAAATGGAGTTTCTGGTGGGGTAACATGTGATCTATGCAACAAAGAGCTTTGCAGCAAATATTTCTTACGAGTTCATAAGCAAAACACACATGGCTTAGTAGAAGAAGGTAGGGAAGAAGGAGAGGGAGTTGATAGGTCAGAGATAGAATCCTGTCCTCTTTGCCCTCGCTTATTTAAGAATCGGAAATGGTTGAAAACTCATTTAACAAGCGATCATGATGATATAGGCAAGGAAAAATGGCGAGAAATAGAGGCCACTATGGTACCTCGAGAGCCTGCCCAAAAGCGTGGTCCATCCTGCCGTATTTGTGGTCAGTGTTTGCCTGATTTAGTTTCTCTTCAACTTCATGTCATAAAGAATCATGGCACACACGAAAGTATTATGGAATCTGCGCAACGCACAGCAGCATCTGAGGAGGCTAAAGCACATCCTTTGCAGTGTTCATTATGTCCATTCACAACTTCTACACCAGCACTTTTGGTTGCTCATGCACATACCCATGCTCAAGGTATACCATCCCTTCCTGGAGTATTAGGACAAACCATTCCATGTCCATTATGCTCGCAAGCATTACCAAACTTCGAAGCTTATCAGCACCATTTATTGCAGCATCAACTTCAAGGTCTTTTAAAGCCTCTGTTTGAAAGAGAAACATTACCTTCAGATTCAAACGTACAGGGACCATATGAACCTTCACTGAATAACAGTGAGTTTGTAGATGAGCAGACCCAACCAAGAAGACATAAAAAGAGGTGGCGTTGCTCGCAGTGTGGAAGAAAATTCAAATCAAGAGTATTGTGCCTAACTCATGTTCATGCCACACATAACCCAAGGGCTCGAGGAACATGGTTAGGTCGGCCAGCTGTTCAACGCAGGCTATATAAATGCAGGAAGTGTGGTGCAGTTACCAGAAGACTTACTGCACTCCGGCAGCATATAAGAGAGCAACATCGTACAGGACCTAGTGTTCCAACTAGTCATGCTACTCCAACTAAACCAAAAACTGCTGGACGGTTTGTAATGCAACCTTTCTTGTTGAATAATGAAAGTGGTGAAGATGGTGATGGCGAGGAAGGAAGAAATGATAAGCATACTCTTTCTGAATGTCAGTTTGTACCTTCCCTGGTATATCTTCCTGTAGCACGCCGTGTTCAGCATCCTCTAACTGTCTCCTTTAGCCTCACACCAGCGTGAGCTTTGCGTCTATCGGCGCACCATAACTCAGGGTCTTGCTCTTCTACAAAGTACAATCACGGGCTGGGCTCAACTTGAGTTCCACAGCTTAAGATGCTGCCCTGTGGACTGCAGTGCCTTGCTGACTAACACACCATACAGGTGCTACACGTTCGCATTTGTAGGAGAAGTTATTCCTTCTACAGTACGGATGAGATGATATGAAGTGGTTATTGTTCAGCGTGGCCTACTGTTCACCCCGTAATTTCCTCTATATCACTGTACCTCAGTACCAATCAAAACCGGGAGGCTTTCCATTACCTATTTCAAGAGTAGTATCTTGATTCTGATGGTGGGTGGCCTGGGTTGTGAGGGCACGGGATGGGTGGGGGTGTTGGTTGCGTCCAACACTTTGCTATATCAGGTGGACCCCACTGGTTTTGTATATAGATGATAAAGAAGCAGAATGAATTCACAAATGTTTTTCCATTGTATATCTAAAATATATTTCATTTCATAAGTAAAAAGAACTGACATTACATATACAGGTAGTAAAATCAGTATCTGGTACGTCTCTTCATGATAATGTTAACCACTTTTTTATATTCAATCCATCAAACAGCAAAGCATTAACCAAATACATACATAACTACTATTATGTCATTCCAATAAGAGGTGATACTCTAACATTAGATTGCGATGTAAAAAGGCAGCTAAGACCATCTCAACTACCAAGTAAAGGCTTGAAATTATAATTCTATTTTATATAATCAGATATTTTTCCATCATGAGAAAATACATCCTTCATTATTAGCATGATATATAGTATAACATATTCATTTTTTATTCCTAAACACTTGATAATTTCTCGCCAATCTTTAGTTGTAACTTAACAAGCAGAAGTGACTGCGAGGAATATGTGGGTGTCCAGCCAGCTGAAGGGGCCTTCCCCTACCCTGCCCTGTGCCCGATCGTCAGGGATAAACGATAACTCTTCTTTCATATTATTATTACAATTATTATAACTATTATTATTATCTATATGTATATCTCCAACTAAGGTTTAGTATTGTATACAGGTCATTTGGATGTGTGTTAATATTAGTTCAATTATATAACAAATTTAGGATGGACGTTCTTATTTATGGAGTACTTATTTGAGCCTAGATGATAATGATGAGGATGATGATAATAATGATGGTGATGGTTGTCTTTGAAAGTCAGACTGTTCATAAGGTGGCTTTGCTGGTACTTAGTTAAGAGGACTCCAATTGTGTGTTTTTTTTCCAAGGTCTGTGAGTGTACTGTCCACCCGGTGTGGAACTGACTTCGCAGAGACAACCAGTAACGTGTATTGTACAGTATAGTGTAGCTCGTAGCATTTAGTAGCATAGAAACGGCCCTCGTTGTCCAAACTGTGTTGATTGTGAAGAGGCTGCTTGAGTCTCTCTGACAGTTTGTGTTAATTCTAGAGGCCAATGTGGACGTGCAGTATTGTGTACGAGGGAGGAAAAGGCGCGCACAATTAATTCATTGCCAGTGAACAAGTGTCATTGTGATTTTAAAGATTATCAAACAAATTCAGTCGAGAGCTCTAGACACTTTAGGGGTTAAATGACTAAATGAGGAAATGAGATTCCCAGTGTTATAGGGTCTCTAATTCCTTGTTTTAAATCTAGAAAAAGTCTTATTGTTTCGTTTTGTTACTCGGGGTTACAAATGTGAACAGTTACATGTGCTTAAATTGTGGATAAAAGAACACAACGGTTGTATACCAGAGGAACAACAACGATTTACAGATTTTGTTATTCATTATAATATAAAGAAACTTCAGATTCATCTGCTATTTACTACACAATAAGAACTGTTTCAAAAAATTCCGAGAATCATTATAGTTATTTAGCCCCGCTAGCTTCCAATAAAATAAAAGCAAAGTTAAGAAGAGATGAAAAATTCAGTATATAAATGATGACGCTAAGTAATAAATACTTAGTTTCCCAGTAACAAATTGATTACTTCATTCATTTAAATGAATAATGAATTTGTTTAATTTCTAATTTTATTGTATTCCATGAGATCGTCTGAATATCCAATGGCACTTGGTCTCGAAAAAAATGCAGTTAATAAGCAATGAAAGACAGTGAAAAAAAAAGAGGCAGAAATGCCTAGTTCTAGTTCCAGATATTCTGGAATTTATCCCACGTTGCGATTACCTTTTCCCCCTCAAAGAAAATCTGTGTCAATCCATGTCAATTGTCAGCGTAAGGAGATTCCAACGAGGCCATGATGTTCAGTATACCAATTCATGGGTGTATCTGTAAGCACCCATTTTTCTGTGTATATATGGTGTTACTGTATACCATACTGTTACCTATGCTGTGTATATCGAAAGGCTCTGCTGTAACTTGCCAAAAGTTGCTTTTTTTCTTTTCTTGATTCTGACTTCAGAGCAATGTCCTTTGGTTCGTTTTTCTCTAGCAATGGCATATAGAGCCATCCATCATTGCTTTATTGCCCGATTGAACAATGTTACTTTTCCTCCTGCAATGTAAATGCAATGGCGCTTTGTACAGTCAATGTGATTTATTTTCTTTTTTGCTCAAATCTGTGAGTGGATTATATAAAAATGCAACTAATATATTCTGGTCATTCCAAGTCAAAATTGTTAGTATCCTCAATAGGCTGTTTCAAGGTCAGTGAATATGTAAGATTTGTGTTTATAGGTCAGTTCCAGCCTGGGTTATGTCTCGGCGACGGTGATTGGTCAGAAATACCAGGGCGGGACTGGACGCCATTTACCCAGTCGCCCTCCAAGAGAAATTATTTTGTGAATGTAAATTCGAATCCTGTCGCCGTTACCTGCCCAGGCTGGAACATTGTTTACAAATTTTGTTATGTATATTACAATTATTTTTAATACTAACTAGGGTTCTGGATACTCTCTTCTGTTGTAACTACTTTATATTTAATTATTTGTCTACCTGAATTCATTTAAATATGGAGTTAGAAATTATCACTTGTATAATTAGAATTTGTGCCATAGATATTTTATCGACCTGCCATGCCCGTTATTCCTTTTTTTATCATTCTAATTGTTTATTTTCTAGTCATACTAGCAAGCAGAAATCTTTTGATGTAGGTGTTTACCCAATAAGGAAATATTAGCAGACCAATTTGTACCAAAACTCCCTTTTTTATATTTTGTTTTCTTGTTTACGTTGTGTTCTTCCTCGAGATGGCTGGAGAGTGTCAGGACGTTTTAGGGAAAAAAAACTGATTAAATTAATAAATTAATAATTGTCTAGTCAAAGTCGATCACGTTGAATATTGTCACGTTAAACAATGAACGAAAAAAATTGTTTGACAAATTGTTTGTGTTTCCTTTTCCTTTGATGTTGTGGTGGGATTTGGTTTTCCTGAATACTAAGATGAGTTTACTAATAACAATCAACTATAAAATTCTAAATAAATGCTTTTTTTCATAGTAATATGTTTTGTAATAACAGCATTTTCATAATGATTGTTTTCAGTTATGAAACTAAGACTAAAACTTATTTTTCTTTTTGAGCCAAAAAAAAGCAGGCCATGAATTAACTATTCTGAACAAATGTCTTTTCATGGTAAAAGGTTTTATAAAAGCAGCATTTTCATAATGATTGTCTTCAGTTATAAAACTAACACTAAAACTTATTTTTCTTTTTGAGCCAAAAAAAAAAAAAAACCAGGCCATGAATAAACTATTCTAAACAGATGTCTTTTCATGGTTAAAGGGTCTAAAAAAAACAGCATGATTAGAATGGCTGTTTTCTATGTTATAAAAAATAAAACTCCTTATTTTTCCCATCGAAACATTGTTTTGAACAAAGAAGCAGGTCATGAACTTGCATTCGAGTCCAACATCAATAGGATACTCATAGATGGTTCTCAGTCGGAGTACTGACTAAAACCGACAGAAAGAAAGGAGAAAAAGACACAAGTCAAAATAACAAGGTGATAGAAAAAGCACAGATGTAAAAGGGAAATTTATAAC
>NC_090763.1:58321123-58333623 GCF_036898095.1 Palaemon carinicauda
TTCATATTCTAGAAAAAAAAAGGGTTTGGAGAAGAACTAAAGGTCAATGCTCTCAAATTGTATAATTGTCTAGCTGAAATTTGTTTAGTTGATTTAGGAATGAAAAAAGGTTTGTTTTGATAGTGGTAACGAATAGGTTCTTAAGTATTATTATTATTATTATTATTATTATTATTATTATTATTATTATTATTATTATTATTTCAACCAATGCTGCAATCTTGTTCGCAAAAGCATAATCTACAAGGAATTTGGACCCAATAAGTAGAGTTCAATATAGAGAAATAAATAGGCTATATGATATGGTAATTCGGCATATTTTCATATATATATATATATATATATATATACATATATATATATATATATATATATATATATAGTTATATATATATATATATATATATATATATATATATATATATATACATCACCCACGAAAGGCATTTAATACCGAATTCTATCTTGGGAATATATATATATATATATATATATATATATATACATATATATATGAGTACAGTATACGTATTCTCATACGTTCATACTAAAGAAACGCTAGCAACAGGTAATTAAAGTATACCGGTTTCTAGTTTGCTATAAAAAAAAAAATAGCATCCACAAACACTTGCGTATGAATAATTTATTTTCTTCACAAAAGGTTTTACGTACTGTTTACGTTAATACCAATTGTAAAAATTCAAATGTCTAATATTGGCTTCTGACATTATTACATTCAGGAAAAATACGAGAGAAATAATAAGAAGCGTTTCACCTGCGCATTGAATAGACAATGTAACCTTTCCCTGAAAATGAAGTTGATGAAATTACATTTCTTTGTTTTGTGGGAATTAAGAGATGATATCTGTTGTTGTTGTTGTTGTTGTTGTTGTTGTTGTTGTTGTTGTTGTTGTCGGTAGTGGTGTTAGATTTACCAATGTAATCTTTCTTGAAAAAGAAGTTGATGAAATTACATTTCTTTGTGTTGTGGGAATTAAGAGATAATATCTGTTGTTGTTGTTGTTGTTATTGTTATTGTCGGTAGTGGTGTTAGATTAACCAATGTAATCTTTCTTGAAAATGAAGTTGATGAAATTACATTTCTTTGTTTTGTGGGAATTAAGAGATAATATCTGTTGTTGCTGTTGTTGTTGTTGTTGTCGGTAGTGGAGTTAGATTAACCAATGTAAACTTTCTTGAAAATGAAGTTGATGAAGTTACATTTTTGTTTACTGGGAATTAAAAGATAGTGCCTGTTGTTGTTGTTGTTGTTGTTGTAATCCACCAGCATATATTCATATTTACATATACACACATAATATATTTACTTATAAATGTATTATATATATATATATATACATATATATATTCATATATATATTTATATATATATGCATATATATATACATACATACATACACACACACACACACACACACATATATATATATATATATATATATGCATATATATACATACATATATATATAATATATATATACACACACACACACACACATATATATATATATATATATATATAAATGTATATATGTATCTGTGTATGTACCCTCAGTCAAATTATATAGAAGACCGCCTTTAGGGTATATATTTACGATTTCACTTCGCGATTATGGTATTGTTATTAACATTACTTTCAATCTACGATCTTCCATGCAACATTCCATTGTCGCGTTAGGTATGGTGGAGATATATCAAGTTAGTCCATATACTGTAACTTTAATTTCCTTACAACTCGAATACTCATTGACCTTAGAAGTCATAGAGAACTGGATTACTGATGGAAACAAATTATTTGTTTACGCTTCGACGAAGCGTTTCCGGGAAAATTTACGCGGAAGAAACTAGATTGAATAAATAAAAAATACCTAAACAGTAACGGTGAAACAGTAGATATTCATTGCCTTTCGACCCTTCATTATACTTTTAAATCCTCCTTTTAAATTATCCTTTTAAATCACCCATTTAAATCATCCTTTTAAATCAACCTCATCTTGTTTAATTACCTAAATTCATAGACACACCTAAACAGTAATGGTGAAACTGTACAGTAGATATGCATTACCTTTCGACCCTTCATTATACTATTAAATCATCCTTTTAAATTATCCTTTTAAACCATCCTTTAAAATCACCCATTTATATCATCCTTTTAAATCAACCTCATCCTGTTTAATTACCTAAATTTATAGACACACCTAAACAGTAATGGTGAAACTGTACAGTAGATATGCATTACCTTTCGACCCTTCATTATACTATTAAATCATCCTTTTAAATTATCCTTTTAAATCATCCTTTTAAATCACCCATTTAAATCATCCTTTAAAATCAACCTCATCCTGTTTAATTACCTAAATTCATAGACACACCTAAACAGTAACGGTGAAACTGTAAAGTAGATATTCATTGCCTTTCGACCCTTCATTATACTTTTAAATCATCCTTTTGAATTATCCTTTACAATCATCCTTTTAAATCATCCTTTTAAATCAACCTCATCCTGTTTAATTACCTAAATTTATAAACACCACCGGCCTCCACTTCCTCATTTACATGTGCCCTTTGTCTCTCCGCTCCTTCAGAAGAACATCTTCCGGCAGCTCTAGATTCGCCTTTCTATCAGTGGGTATTTTTCAGTATTCGCGCTGCCAATGACAATAATTTTCCGTTTACCCCGTCCTAGTGAGACATTTCTTCAGTATCTGCCTCTCCATTAGTAGGAATCTACATTTCGCTTCATCGACAGTGGGTTTTTTTTTTTTTTTTTTTTTTTTTTTTTTTTTTGCAGTAGATTCGTCATTGGTAGATGCCACTCAGAATTAATTTATCAGTTTTTCTTCAATAATTTGCTTTTCCATCCACCTTTTCCATAATTCGCTTTTCTGCCAACAGACCTTTCTTTTTAAAAAAAATCGATTCTCCATCTGCAGAACTTGCTTTTCAATGATAAAAAAAAATACAGAGTTCGCTTTCCTATCAACAGAAACTTTCTAAAAGAATATCGTTTCTCCATCTGCAGAACGTGCTTTTCAATAAAAGAAAAAAAATTCCAGGATTCGCATCTCTAGCAAAAGACATTTGCTAAAAAATCGTTTCTCCATCTGCATAACTTACTTTTCAACAAAGATAAAATCTCCAGAATTTGCTTTTCTAACAATAGACACTTTCTGAAAAAAAATAATTTCTGCAGAAATTGCTTTTCAATCAAATTTTTTGTTCCAGAATCCTAACCCCCAGAAGTACAATCTTTCCATAATTGCTTAAATTAGCTTATTCATCAGTAGACATACCCCGTAATAAGCCTTCCAACCATTAAAGCTTTTCCCTGACTTTATTCTACCCAACCCAACCACTTAGGCATCGCTTATTCTACCCGCAGCAGTAGGAAGCTCTCCTCCGCCATTAGCGATATAGTTAACACCCCGCCGACGTTATCAGAGGCTCACGTAACTTGATATAGGCCGAGATAGCAGCCAGGAACTGTCGACGATTATTTCAAGGGCATTGTCCTCCTCCCATGTCTTTTGAAGGGGGGCAGAGGGAGGGAGAGGAGGAGGAGAAGGCCAGAGCCCTTTTGAAGAGCCCCTTGTCAAGCCAGGTGGGAAAAAAAAAGAGAGGCTGGGTGAGAGAAAGGAGGGAAGAAGATGGAAAGGGAAGGGAGAGGATGGGAATAAAAAAAAAAAAAAAAAAAAAAAAAAAAAAAAAAGAGGAATGAATAGGCAGAGGGAAACTAGAATGAGGTGAAATAAATGGCTATGAAGTAAAGAAGTTGAAGAATGACAGTACTGCTTTTTTTTTTTTTTTTTTTTTAATGATGTAAAGTTGAAACTACGATTATGAACCCCAGACAAGATATTAACCTAAGTATGTACTATTTATGCAAATGTATACGTACAATATATATATATATATATATATATAGTCTGTGTGTGAGTTTGTATGTATGTGCATAAATAAACACACACACACATATATATATATATATATATATATCTACATATATATATATGTATGTATATATAAATATAAATATATATACAGTACGCACACACATATATATACATATATGTATATATATACAGAGAGAGAGAGAGAGAGAGAGAGAGAGAGAGAGAGAGAGAGAGAGACACAGCAGCTACATTAATTTTTTAATTGCTGTAACATAGACGTGCCATCGACATGCCATTGGTATAGTTGTATGAAATAACTTATGTTACGGAAGTATTATTGTACAGAGGATTCATCCACGATTCAGCTGACACGAATGAATGTAGCCGTTATTATTATTATTATTATTATTATTATTATTATTATTATTATTATTATTATTATTATTATTATTATTATCTATGCCAAAACCCTAGTTGGAGAAGCCGGGATGCTATAAACACAAGGGCTCCAACAGGGAAAAAATAGGCCAGAGGAAAGGAAATAAGGAAAGAAATAAACTACAAGAGAGGTAGTGGACAATTATATATATGCGGAACGAGAGAGAGAGAGAGAGAGAGAGAGAGAGAGAGAGAGAGAGAGAGAGAGAGATTTATGCTATGTTTGATAAAAATTAATAACATGTCATAAAAAGATCAAAAGCCTTCGTTATTTATTGAAAACTCCAAACTTTTTAGCCTTTTTTAATCCTGTATATGATGCTCACGCGCGTGAGGACACACACACACACACGCACACACATACACACAAACGATATATGTAAGAACATATAAACGAAGAAACTCGTAATACATATTAAAAAAAAAAAATCGAATTTAGATGACCACATCGACCAGACATGGAATTTCTTGAAACAAATCTAGACACAAATTGAAGCAATTACTGAAGATTTTATGAAAATCCTTTGGGAAAAACTCGGGGAATTTATATATATATATATATGTATATATATATGTATATGTGTATATATACATACATACACACATACACACACACACATATATATATATATATATATATATAAAGTCTGTACTTTTCATATCTATCAGAATTGTTCAGCATTTGGACCAACAGTAGAACAGTTGAGTAACATTTAACTTGAAATATTGTCTCTACTCACTCATAGGACAGAGAGAAAGGACGACAGAAATAAAGAGAAACGTCAGTTAAAAAGAATAAATTTTCTTCTAAAACTATTACATAAAAAAATTGAAAAATAAACTTGCAATAGTTCGGGAAGGTTAAATTAGAGAAAAAGAGAATGTAATTTATGTGGGCCATATAGGCTACAAAAAGACACTAGGAGAGAGAGAGAGAGAGAGAGAGAGAGAGAGAGAGAGAGAGAGAGGGAGAGAGAGAGAGAGAGAGAGAGAGAGTCCATATGCCTCAAAAAAACAACACGCCACGCTCAGAAAAGTTACCAATTTTTCATTTTTCAGTCTGAGCCTTTTTAGCCTCCTACCCAAACTAACGTTTTTTGGTTAGACAAATTTCACTGCCACACAATCCCTTGCGATCCTTTCCAAAAACTGTGCCAGACGAAAGAACAAAATAACCAGTTAATTGAAAACAAACGCTTCAATACACGTATCAAGTCCGCTTTGCGGCCTGTTACACAATTAAGAACTCGCGCGCTGGCAACACCGCCAGGGCCGATTCACATCAGCGAAGGATTTTTCAAAATTGTGGAAAAAAATCGAGCGGACAAAACAAGTTGAATTAAAACTCGGGAGACGTTATTGTAACAGGCACGTGTGCCGATGTCGGAGGGGGAAATTTTCTTTTGGGCCATATCTGTAAACCTCCCTTCTTCCCTATACAAGGAAAAACCCTCTCTCTCTCTCTCTCTCTCTCTCTCTCTCTCTCTCTCTCTCAACCGCACAATGAAAAATATTTCACACTTTCTATTTTTCTCTCGGTCCTCCCCACATAGAAAACTCTCTCTCTCTCTCTCTCTCTCTCTCTCTCTCTCTCTCTCTCTAGGGGTGCTATACAGTTGGAAATGATGTGTGAGTAGGGGCGTGTCCATATTCTGTGTATTCATGGCTCATCTATTCTTAATGTGCGCAAGTTTGGGTGAACGCGGCACTGGATTTAAGTGGGTTGTGAATTCCAGTGTTTTTGAGAGAAAAAAAAAAAAAAAAAAAAAAAAAAAAAAAAAAAAAAAAAAAAAAAAAAAAACGTAATGTGAATACTATATTATCAGTTATTCATGTAGCGGATTTTTTAATCGTCCAGGATATCTTCTGCAAGATATTGGTTTATTTCTATTTTAGATAAATATTGCGGCAAAGAATTTGTACAATTTTTATCTTTTGAATTCATAGTGCAGCAGGGAATTTGTACGGTTTTTATCTTTTCAAATCATAGTGCACCAGGGAATTTGTACAATTTTTATCTTTTGAATGCATAGTGCATCAGGGAATTTGTACAATTTTTATCTTTTGAATACATAGTGCAGCAGGGAATTTTAACAATTTTTATCTTTTGAATACATAGTGCAGCAGGGAATTTGTGCAGTTTTTATCTTTTCAAATCATAGTGCGACAGGGAATTTGTACAATTTTTATCTTTTGAATGCATAGTGCACCAGGGAATTTGTACAAATTTTATCTTTTGAATACATAGTGCAGCAGGGAATTTGTACAGTTTTTATCTTTTCAAATCATAATGCGACAGGGAATTTGTACAATTTTTATCTTTTGAATGCATAGTGCACCAGGGAATTTGTACAGTTTTTATCATAGTGCGACAGGGAATTTGTGCAATTTTTATCTTTTGAATGCATAGTGCACAAGGGAATTTGTACAAATTTTATCTTTTGAATACATAGTGCAGCAGGGAATTTGTACAGTTTTTATCTTTTCAAATCATAGTGCGACAGGGAATTTGTACAATTTTTATCTTTTGAATGCATAGTGCACCAGGGAATTTGTACAGTTTTTATCATAGTGCGACAGGGAATTTGTGCAATTTTTATCTTTTGAATGCATAGTGCACAAGGGAATTTGTACAAATTTTATCTTTTGAATACATAGTGCAGCAGGGAATTTGTACAGTTTTTATCTTTTCAAATCATAATGCGACAGGGAATTTGTACAATTTTTATCTTTTGAATGCATAGTGCACCAGGGAATTTGTACAGTTTTTATCATAGTGCGACAGGGAATTTGTGCAATTTTTATCTTTTGAATGCATAGTGCACCAGGGAATTTGTACAGTTTTTATCATAGTGCGACAGGGAATTTGTGCAATTTTTATCTTTTGAATGCATAGTGCACCAGGGAATTTGTACAGTTTTTATCATAGTGCGACAGGGAATTTGTGCAATTTTTATCTTTTGAATGCATAGTGCACCAGGGAATTTGTACACTTTTTATCATAGTGCGACAGGGAATTTGTACAATTTTTATCTTTTGAATACAGTGCAGCAGGGACTCTGTGCAATTTTTATTTTAAATAAAGTGTGGCAGGGAATTTGTACAACAGTACATAAGTATTGTCCTTTTTTCCCTGCGGTGAGATGTAGAAATAGGTAGATGAAAGAATATTTCTTATACAATATGATTTTCCTTTTATGTCACTCATTGGAACTTTACCATCTGCAGAATAGCATTTTGTTATCATTGGATTGTAAGGTAAGTCGATAGTTGCTTGAAATACCTTACTTTCGTTTATATACTTGGATTAAAAAATAAAATAGATACTTAAAATAGATAGTATAATTTTCATATAATTTCACGGAGAGCAAAATTAAAAGAAATATTTACAGGGATGATTCCTTTGATAAATGTATCAACAGGAGGATAGTTACTCCCGCACCCCCTCTCAGACTTCCTCTTGTTAATTCTCTCGCGAGCCTGAAACAAGATCAAAAGAACTAGAAACAGAACTTGCTTATCTAGATGAATCCAAACTCCCAATATTTCTAGAGCTTGGGATGAGAATTATAACCACCTGAACAATTTTTCAACATAGAAGAGACAGGTCTTCTTTGGAAGAGAATGCCATCACGTACATTCCTCTTCAAGGATGAAGGGCACAGACCAGGCTACAAGGCGCACAACTTACCAAGTCTGAAAACCCCAAGAATAGCCCAGCGGCATAGTAAGAAATATGAAACCAATTGTTCAAATTGTTCTAAAAGCACCAAAATTGGCACACATGTGGATTAATACATTCTGAACAATTTTGGATATGGAGGCATTCAAGATTCTCCCCGTAGCACATTTGGCGGCCATTTTTCAAAATGGCCGCTATTTACCGTTAGCGTCATTGAATATGTACCATAATTTGTCTTTTTGTGGATGCTAAAGGTGATAAGTGTGCTAGAGGTGATAAGTATTGTACAATTACACATACTTCTGTGCTTACCAAATAATTTGGCTACCATTTCACAAGAAAATGAATTTTACTTTGCAGCGGCAGCGTTGGTGGCAGTGACGGCGGCTGCAGTAATAGTATAGTGTTGATAGTCATGGTGCTTGTAGTAGTAACTTGTGGTAACATGGTGGTGTTTTGTGTCTTTGCAGGTGAGGCAGCAGCAGCACCACCTGACATCAGAGACGCGTTGTTCCAGACTGCAGCCATGGCAAAGAAGTTCCAACTGGTCGATACTTTTGAGCAACGTACTCCCACAACACCTCCTGAGACAAACTGGAAGCTGTGTCTTGTATGTCAAGAGGAGACAACAGAGTCACTTGTCTGCCCAGTACTGTCTAAACGCCGAGACCCTGGGAGTGGATACACGATAATGGCTGCAAACTTGGTCAAATTTGATGAACTCGGAGAACTGCCAAGAACTGTTCAGTTACAGAGACTAGATGAAGGACAAGGTGTTGAGGCGACAATGGTTGCCCACCAGGCCAAGTGGCATAAAACATGTATGCTTTCGAGGAGGACAGTCAGGACTTGCTGGTGCTCGACACAAAGGAGATCGCAGACCCTGCAGTCATAGAAACAGTCCGTAACGCCAAGCAGATTGGCCAAGACCAGTTTGAAGCATTCTCAAAGGAATGCATCGTGGACAGAACCAAGTCCATTGAGGTGGCAATCCACCGGAACAAGCTACCACTGTTTGCGACCAAGAGAGGACCCAATATACCCAAAGGAAAAGAACAGGGTCAAATCTCTGAAGAATGATGTTGCGCTCTTCGCACGATTATATATCGGCTGCCAGACCCGTGATGGGAATCTAGAAGAGTTCTTCAGGCATGAAAATCAGCAATGCCCTCCAGCTTTATCTGACGGAGGGAGACTGTACCTAGGGAGCAAGAGTGACTTGCTGGTGTGCCTTGAAGGCCATGCTGAGCCTCAGTTTGAAGCTCCTACTGTCACTGCTGTTGTCCTCGATGGAGCAGTAATCGTACAGATGTTGAAGCCGGGGTACTGCCAACACGTTCGAGGAATATGCACAGCAAGTGTTCATCCCATACGTTGTACAACGTTTCCAACATGTATCACGTCTTGACCTTGTGTGGGACAGCTACAGAGCAGATTCCCTGAAGGCATACAACCAGAGAACAGCGTGGAAAGGGAGTACGTCGGCGTGTTGTCGACTCAGCAGTCATACCAGGAAATTGGCAAAGTTTCCTGCGAGTTGATAGCAACAAAGTGGAGCTCTTCAGCTACCTCTCCACCATGCTTGCAGAGTCCTTTCAAGAAGAAGGCAAGGAACTGGTCGTCACTGATGGGGAGCAGGTGATCTGTGTTCCACAGCAAGAGGATGTCAACTCACTCGCACCATGCAACCAAGAAGAGGCAGACACCCGCATGATGCTACATGTAGCACATGCTGCACAACATGGTCACCACCAGATACAGGTTCGAACAGTAGACAGTGACGTCGTGGTCCTAGCAGTGATGGTAGTCCAGAAACTACCAGCTGGAGACGAACTCTGGGTAGCCTTTGGGACAGGCAAGAACTACCGCTACATTGCAGCCCATGAAATAGCTTCCTCCCTTGGTCCAGAGAAGGCATGTGCTCTTCCAATGTTTCATGCCATCACAGGGTGTGATACTGTGTCAGCCTTCGTCGGACATGGGAAGAAATCTGCCTGGGCAACATGGAACACGCTGCCAGAACTCACTGATGCCCTGCTGAGTCTGGCAAATGCACCCACAAGCATCCAAGAGGATACAATGCATGTCATCGAGAGGTTTGTCATACTCCTGTATGACCGCACAAGCAAATGCAAGGACGTCAACAAGACGAGAAAGCAGCTCTTTGCAAAGACGAACTCTGTTCAGAACATCCCGCCAACCTACGCTGCTCTGGAGCAGCATGTGAAGAGATCTGCCCTTCAGGGTGGTCATGTCTGGGGCCAGGCATTGGTACCAACGCCCGTGCTCCCTCCACCAACAGACTGGGGCTGGCATCGGAGTGATGATGGGCTCTACACACCACTCTGGACCACACTCCCTGAGGCATCCAAGGCCTGCTATGAGCTGGTGTCTTGCGGATGCAAGAAAGGCTGCAAAAACCGCTGCAAGTGCAAGAACGCTTCACTGCAATGCACTGGTCTATGTTTCTGTGAAGGCGAATGCCAGTAGATTGGGACAGAAAACTTGCTAACCAACATTATGATCTGTAGACATTCATAATTCTGGTGACCAGATTTGAAAAGTTCGGAATCATAATTAACATAGTGTGGCAAAATCTACGTTATTGTATTACATGTATGTACTGCAGGATTACACAAGTACTGTGCCTAGAGACTGGGCTTTTGGTCGACTATATAACTACAATCTGACCATACTGTAAACTTCCCGTACTCTGTGTATTATTTTGACTAGCAATTTTGCCAGCAATTTGAAATAAAAAAGCAACTTGAGCAATTAAAGTGTGTTCCTGAAATCAGGTACTGGTTATTAGAGGTATTATGTCATTGAGTATTGAAATCTTCATCAAATGTCCACTTTTTCCACAAAATGGCGGCCAGTTTGGGGGCCATTTTTGAGAAGATTCATCTAAATATCTGTTAAACATTTATTGATGTTAATTCTGATGTAAAAAAAGGGAATTTTGGCCCATCTAGCACCAAACTAACGACACATAATGAAGTCTATGTAATGACGCTAATGTTAAATGGCGGCCATTTTGAACAATGGCCGCCATATCTTCCTAAGGGCTAATCTTGAATGCCTCCATATCCAAAAATGTTTAGAATATATTAATCTACATGTGTGCCAATTTTGGTGCTTTTAGACCAATTTGAACAATTGGTCTGCTATGCCGCTGTACTAGAAGGGACTTGAGTAACCAGAGGCATTTTATTTTCCAAGGTCTAAAGAGCTGAAACCGAGACTCAAGGAACCAGAAGGATTCGATTCTCCAAGGTCTAAAGAGCTGAAACCGAGACTCTAGTAACCAGAAGGATTCAATTCTCCAAGGTCTAAAGAGCTGAAACCGAGACTCAAGTAACCAGAAGGATTCAATTCTCCAAGGTCTAAAGAGCTGAAACCGAGACTCAAGTAACCAGAAGGATTCAATTCTCCAAGGTCTAAAGAGCTGAAACCGAGACTCAAGTAACCAGAAGGATTCAATTCTCCAAGGTCTAAAGAGCTGAAACCGAGACTCAAGTAACCAGAAGGATTCAATTCTCCAAGGTCTAAAGAGCTGAAACCTAGACTCAAGTAACCAGAAGGATTCAATTCTCCAAGGTCTAAAGAGCTGAAACCGAGACTTAAGTAACCAGAGGCATTTTATTTTCCAAGGTCTAAAGAGCTGAAACCGAGAGTCAAGTAACCAGAGGGATTCGATTCTCCAAGATCTAAAGAGCTCCAGTTAAAACTATCATAATCAGATTACTAAAATTCGAATCGTCTAAAGAATTAGAGACGAGACTTATGCATCCAGAGGCATTAAAATTCCTAGTGTCCAAAAAGATAGACAAGAATTACATACATTCACCGTACAAAGGTCTAAACAGCTTGGAACTATACTTACGTAACCAGAGGCATTAAAATTCCTGTCTAAAAATGGATACGAGATTTGCGTACCTTGAAGCCTTCAATTTCAAAATTCTAAAGAGCTGTAAACGACATTATAGCAACCAAAGTCCTTCAACTTCCCAAAAGAAAGAGCAGCAGATGAGACTCACAAGAGCTGCAGACTAGACTTGCGTAACCAGAGGTATTTAACTTACCAAAATCTAAAGAGAAGTAGATGAAACTTTTTTTGTGGTCTATAGGGCTGGAGATGAAACTCACATTAACAGAGGCAATAAGATTTCCAAGGTCTAAAGAATTGGAGTTTAAGTCTTTGGAATTGGAGTTTAATGAAAGATTGAAAAAAAAAAAATCAAATCAGACAATGGCTAGGTTAAGTAGAGTTTGAAAATCAAATCACCTGAAATTACATATAAATATCATTTTAGTGAGATCTGTGTTACTGTATGGACATGAGTCGTGGTATGACAATGAAACTAACTCCAACAGATTTTGTAGATTTGAGAACAAAGCCCTCAGAAGAATAGGATAGGATTAGAAATAAAACTATAAGAGATTATTCGAGCGCCATATGTGCA
>NC_090763.1:58341123-58353623 GCF_036898095.1 Palaemon carinicauda
TTAATTGTATCTTTATCATTATTTTCTTTCTTGTTATTTTTTCACTATTGGTTAAATTTGTTACATATTTTGAAAAGAATGATATCAATAAAATCTATATAATAATAATAATAATAATAATAATAATAATAATAATAATAATAATAATAATAATATTGATGAAATAACTATTATTATTATTATTATTATTATTAACAACAACAACAACAACAACAACAACAACAACAACAACAACAACAACAACAACAACAACAACAACAACAACAACAATAATAATAATAATAATAATAATCCATCGAGTGATGAAAAGGATTGACATTTTACGCATTCAAATTATAATAACTTTCCTTTCGCAATTAAGGCATTGGCACCATGTCACTAAATAAAGTTGAGGGTTGACGGTTTATTTTTTTCTTCGTATTTTTCTTATTGATGTCGTTAGTATTATTATCATAATTGTTACGAGCCACGTTGAAATCCTAGCTGGATAAGTAGAATTCCAAACAGCATTCAGGTTTCCAGTTATTTATAGTCAATCGAGATTATTCAATTTGAAATTTCCTTTCTTGTGAGATGAATTTGAAACTATCTGAGGCATCGAATTGAGAGGGAAAAAAAAAAAAAAAAAAAAAAAAAAAAAAAAAAAAAAAAAACATTCAAATGAATTAAAAAACTTCAATTTGAAGCAACTTGTGGAGTCGAAATTAAAAAATAATCTATATGAGCTAAGAAGATTAAAATTGAAGCAACTTGTGGAGTCAAAATTAAAAAAAAAATAATTTAAATGAGTTATGATTAAAATTGAAGCTACTTAATGCGTTGAAATTTAAAAATAATGATAATAAAACAAGAAGCTTAACATATGTGATCAAATTATGATTTCTAATACGAATTCAAAATCACAAGGCATTAGAAGATAGCAGTCTTTAATCGGATTGAAGAATCAAAAAAAAAAAAAAAAAACCTATCAAAGAATTTGATTCCTAACAGATGCGTCGCCGTTAAAATTTTGCCGTAAAAACGATAAAAATCCTGGAATAGATGTTTCCAAAGCAATTACCGTTTTAAAATCCGGTATATTGACGTTAAGAAGTGATATTACGGTCACCAAGCCGTAAAAGATAACAAAGAAAGGTAAAATTACGGTCACCTGTATTTTACCGAAATACGGCTGAGAACAGTATATTTTTACGGAGAATTTCAGATTAAAATTACGTTTTCTTTAACAGTGTAGATCTGTTTCCCTTTGGTAACTTTATCTATAGTTGTGTTTCTATTTTCCTTGATTATTCCTTCATTCTATTTAGCATAAGTTTAAATTACGAGAGGCTATCTTTTTTTACGAGACTCAGTCTTGAACTTTCATCAGCTTTTGTTTCCGAATATTTTAAGGCTTCGCAAGTTCCCCCAAAGATGGGCAGGATAAATTTTTTTCATTTTTGGTGTTATCTTTGAAATAGTATTCCTAATATTTGTTACACTAAAATATGGTAAAATGTCTGGTATTATACTGGCATCCATGAGAGGTATAGGAAATTTCATTGAAATTTGAAAAAAATTTATATTTTTGAAAGACGCTGTTGTATTATTAATTTTTTTTCTAATTAGATTATTCTCAAAGCACAATCACATATACTCTGTTCAGTTCCATATAGGAAGCGTGCATTTAGTTAACTGAAAATCAATGGCTTCGCGGCATTCTATGTTTTCTTTTAATACATTGGCTAATAAAATAGTAACCAAATCCCTGAATGTAAAAGCGAGAAGGAAGACTTACCTACCAAGGCCGTACGTTACCATAAGCCTCTTAAAAGATGGAAGGTTTTAAGACTCAGAAAAACAGCAGGAAACAGGGTACAAGAAAATTACAGTGTGACAGGCCGAGAGAAGGTTGTGAACTCAAAGGTAGTGTGAAAGCAACTGAGTTGATTTATTATAGAACACTCTCCTTTAAATACAAAACCTCAAGGCAACAGGAAATTACATGTTCGAGAAACAGACAATGTTACATAGGAGAAACGCAGACATGTTTATTCTGGTTCTTTTTAGTGCGAGGGAAGAGCGAAGATACAAGCATAATATATACAAAATGAATTATGTACGATCGTGTGACACACGGTTGGTACAACAGTAACCAGTAACTGAACAGAGTGAATAAAGGACCACTGATGTCTTCAGTATAAAATTTGTGAAGAGATGGTCAATTGGGTGTTACAACACCGTGTGAAGAAAAGAGAACTTTAACCTAGAGGTAAATGGAACAACGTCCGAAATACTGCAAATGGAAGAGGGAAAGTATCCACGAGAGAGAGAGAGAGAGAGAGAGAGAGAGAGAGAGAGAGAGAGAGAGAGAGAGAGAGAGAGAGAGAGAGAGAGAGAGAGAGTTGGCAAAGGTTTGATTCTCTCTTACAGAAAAAGAGAAAAAAGATATAACACCTTAATAACGCTATTAATGTCTTTTTGAGGATGCGCTGAACAAAGTAAAGTTTCCAAAAGAAAGTCTAAGTGAAGGATTTAACAATTAAGGCGAATAAACAGGATATAGCAGCAGTCAGTCCATCTGCCTTATCAATCTTCCAGGCTCTAGGAATCACACAGGTCGTAAAAGATAATATTGAGTGTTCCACAGGGTTAGAATAGGTCAAACTAGTATCATTAGGAACTGAAATCACACAGAGAAAACCTTACCATAAAAGAAAGCTAGCTATAGATTCAAGGATAGAAGAGTAGAGGAAACTTTGAGAAATTTATTAGGAAAATAGCATTTATTTGTGCAGAAAACATGACACGGATAATCCATCTCCTCTTTGTAAAAGCAAATTTCTTTCTTTAAAGTAAAGAGGTACAGCAATTCCATGCTGATATCAAGAGACCTGAGTGACCACAGAATGAGGGACTAGTGTGACCATTACCTCGGCTGAGGGACAAGAGTGGTCAAACCAAAGGTTAGAGCAAATAGACATTTGCTTTAAAAAGGAGGTCAAGACTTTGCAGACACTAGGTGCCAGGAGTTTGGGGTTCCAGCAACCTAAGCAATAAAAAACTAGCCATATTGCATCAACCTGCCCTTGTATAACCAAGGAGAAAGGCTTATATACCGGCCATAGAAAGCTCTGGAAGCACCATCGTTGCTGTTGTATAGAGTGAAACGGTAAACAACAGGCGGAAGGGAAGTAACAGAAATGAGTGTTCTTGTGACCCACGAGAGAGAGAAATTTTGTATGAGATCACACATTTACTCTTCTGTTATACCGCAAAATGGCTGAATTCTCCCATTACACTGCAAAAATTGCAGAAAATTATCATGTATTATCATTCGAGATGAGTAAGTATAGTCCTCTGTTAGGGGTGTAAGAATAATACCACCCTACGTCCTGCGTGTCATAGAAAGCGACTAAAATGACAGCCGCTACCTTGCAGTCTTGCTTTTCAGCAAAAGGCTATGCACACTGCCAATACCTGTAGAAACGGCTCCGTTGCAGTTGAACTATTTAGTCAAAGGTCAAGACCACAGCCAATAACTGTGGTTGATGACTACAAGGGCATGCGATCGTAAAAACCCTCTACCAAACTATAAACCATGTCTGATTAGAGGGCACATCAGGCAACCGACCCCTTAATGTAAGATCAACGTTAGGAAAAAAAACTATTAGAGCAGAGTAATTTCTGATTTGAAGAGACGATTTGAAAGTACTCCAATGTAGGAAATGATCAAGAAAATCGGATATACGACCACAGTAATCAATAAAGTACCGATTAATTTCTATCAACTAGTTAAGAAGGGAGTTTCTTCCTGCCTCAATGTAAGATGAAAGCTATTCCGTCTCGTGGAGGAATTCTTCTTTTAATCATTGCTTCATTTGGGAATCTTTTTATGTCCTCTTATTGATTTTCATTGACGATCCTGACAATTGATGATTTTGATCATCTCTAATTGGTTTCCATTGGTTCTTCGATGATGACTATCTTTTTGACTGCACCTAATATTATTTTAAAGATTTTTATTGAAAAGAATATCTATTTTTATGAAGAACTTTACTGATAAAAAAAATCTTTGTCTCTATATACATTAATTGTTAGATTAATTTCCTACTAATTTGATTAATCTCAATAGTTCTAGTAATAATTTATATTATTTAGTGATCAAATGATATTCTTTTATTTCAAGTTTTACTGATCTTCATATAAGACTTATCTCTATAATTCATGTTATCACTTTTCTTTTTTTTTTGAGAGGCCTTTCATCTCTCCTTATTGATCATCATTACTGAACATTCTATTTTTGAAATTATTGGTTCTTCACGAAGAGTATATCTTTTCAGTGATCTCAATTGGTGATCCCCCCTTTTTCGCGATTATGCATTCCTTATTCAAACCTGAATATTTTCTTATAGATTTTCATAAGCGATCTAATTTCCGCCGCTAATCTACTGGATATTTTTTTCCCCTTTTCTGGTCTTCATTGAAAGAGCATTTCTTTATCGGTGTACTTTATTTGAATCCCTATTGATTTTTATATCTTGTGCTTATTTTTGTTGTTTATTTATGGCTGGTTTTGTATCATAACAAATTCTTATTTCATTGCGTTTTGATGTTGGTTCCATTCTTTCTTTATTAAGCAGCAAGTTTCATTTTCTTAAAAAAAAAAGGAAAATTTTAGACGAAAGTAAAAAAGAAACATTCAATACGTAGGATTAGTAACTGCAACAAATGCAGCCGTTTCTAGTCCACTGCAGTACCAAGGCCTCAGACGTCCATTCGTGTCTGGTTTTTGGCCAGTTTTCATCACCATGCTAGCCAGTGCGGATTGGTGGTGATGGGAGATTTTGTCTGATAGCTCACAGCAATAAATGCGACTGTTTGTAGTCCACTGCAGTACCAATGCCTCAAACATCATTTCATGTCGCGTTTTTGGCCAATTTTCATCACCAAGCTGGCCAGTGTGGATTGGTGGTGATGGGAGATTTCGTCTGATAGCTAACAGAAACAAATGCTACCGTTCCTAGTCCACTACAGTACCAATGCCTCACACGTCAATTCATGGCTGGTTTTGGCCAATTTTAATCACCGCTCCGGCCAGTGCGGATTAGCATTAGTGGGAGACTTTGTCTGATAGCTCACAGCAACAAATGCAGCCATTTCTACTTCACTGCAGTACCAAAGCCTCAGACGTCAATTTATGTCTGGTTTTGGCCAATTTTCATCACCACGTCGGCCAGTGCGCATTGGCTTGGCATTAGTGGGAGATTTCGTCTGATGGCTCACATCAACAAATGCAGCCATTTCTAGTTCACTCCAGTACCAATGCCTAAGATGTCAATTCGTGTTTGGTTCTGGCCAATTTTCATCACAACGGCAGCCAGTACGCATTAGCATTAGTGGCAGTTTTCGTCTGATGGCTCACAGCAACAAAAGCAGCTGTTTCTAGTCCACTGCAGTACCAATAACTCAGGCGTCAATTTATGTATGGTTTTGGCCAGTTTTCATCACCAAGCTGGCCAGTGCGGATTGGCATTAGTGGGAGTTTTCGTCTGATGGCTCACAGTAACAAATGCAGCCATTTCTACTTCACTGCAGTACCAAGGCCTCAGACGTCAATTTATGTCTGGTTTTGGCCAATTTTCATCACAACGTCGGCCCGTGCGGATTGGCATTAGTGGGAAATTTCGTTTGATGGATCACAGCAATAAATACAGCCGTTTCTAGTCCCCTGCAGTACCAAGGACTCGGACGTCAACTCATGTCTTGTTTTGGCCAATTTTCAGCACCACGTCGGCCAGTGCGCATTGGCTTGGCATTAGTGGGAGATTTCGTCTGATGGCTCACAGCAACAAATGCACCCGTTTCTAGTCCACTGAAGTACCAAGGCCTCGGACGTCAACTCATGTCTGGTTTTGGCCAACTTTAATCGCCATGCTGGCCCGTGCGCATTGGCTTTAGTGGGAGATTTTGTCTGATGGCTCACAGCAACAAATGCAGACTTTTCTAGTCCACTGCAGTACCAATGCCTCAGACGTCAATTCATGTCTGGTTATGGCCCAGTTTCATCAACGCGCCGGCCAATGCGGATTGGTGGTGGTGGGAGATTTCGTTTGATGGCTCACAGCAACAAATGCACCCGTTTCTAGTCCACTGAAGTACCAAGGCCTCGGACGTCAATTTATGTCTGGTTTTGGCCAATTTTCATCACCACGTCGGCCAGTGCGCATTGGCTTGGCATTAGTGGGAGATTTCGTCTGATGGCTCACAGCAAAAAATGCAGCCATTTCTACTTCACTGCAGTACCAATGCCTCAGACGTCAATTCATGTCTGGTTTTGGCAAGTGCACATTAGCATTAGTGGGGGTTTTTGTGTGATGGCTCACAACAACAAATGCAGACTTTTCTAGTCCACCACAGAACCAACGCCTCAAACGTCCATTCATGTCTGGTTTTGGCCTATTTTCATCACCACGCCGGCCAGTGAGTATTGGTATTAGTGGGAGATTTCGTCTGATGGCTCACAGCAACAAATGCACCCGTTTCTAGTCCACTGAAGTACCAAGGCCTCGGACGTCAACTCATGTCTGGTTTTGGCCAATTTTAATCACCACGCTGGCCAGTGCGCATTGGCTTTAGTGGGAGATTTTGTCTGATGGCTCACAGCAACAAATGCAGACGTTTCTAGTCCACTGCAGTACCAAGGCCTCAGACGTCAATTCATGTCTGGTTTTTTGGCCAATTTTCATCACCACTATTGTATATCTATTACCTTATATATATATATATATATATATATATATATATATGCAAATATAATATATATACAGTACAAATAATGCATGCCTATATACATATATTAAATATATATGCATATATATGCATATACTATATGAATATATATATATATATATATATATATACATATATGTATATATATACAGATATTGTTACTGCATATACACTACTGTACATATATATATATATATATATATATATATATATATATACTGTATATATATACATATATATACATATACATATATATATAATATATTTATATATATATATATATATATATATATATATATATACTGTATATATATACATATATATACATATACATATATATATATATATATATATATATATATATATATATATATATATATATATATATATATATATATTTATATATATATATATATATATATATATATATATACATACATACAAGATCAGTTTTTTTTCTGACACCTATAAGCCTCACAAACCTTTACACTTCCTGATTAAAGAACAGCTCACAGTGCGTGATTATGCCATACAGACTTCTTAATCAGTCAACATTAAAGGCAACACGAACTTTTGAAAACCATATCATTTTTATTTCTATTCCCGGTAATCATAGTGAATGAATCCGATGATGATCATTTCATTAATCAACTGATGAATTAACGAAACCAATCAAACTTGTCTACAAAGGTCTTAATCATAACGGGATTTCATTCCATTTCGGAGCTTATCAATTCTTCATGGAGTGGCGTCCATGAAGCTGTGCATTCTTCGTCTCGATAGGTAATAAAGAACAATTTCATCATTTCGAATTACATTTTTCAGGAATTCCTTCGTATTTGCCATTATTTCGATTCTACAATTAACAGGGATTCTTCTGTAGGCCTATTTGCCATTTTTCCATAGACGTATAACGTGCCTATTCAGTCTATGGACTTATAACGTGCATTTTCAGTCTATAGACTTATAACGTGCTTATTCAGTCTATGGACTTATAACGTGCTTATTCAGTCTATGGACATAACGTGCATTTTCAGTCTATAATATTATAACGTGCTTATTCAGTCTATGGACATAACGTGCATTTTCAGTCTATAGACTTATAACGTGCTTATTCAGTCTATAATATTATAACGTGCTTATTCAGTCTATGGACATGACGTGCATTTTCAGTCTATAGACTTACAAGTGCCTATTTATTCTATTGACTATTAACGTGCCTATTCAGTCAATAAACTTAAAACGTGCATATTCAGTCTATTAATAGACTTATAAGTGCCTATTCAGTCTATAAACTTATAACGTGCATATTCAGTCATTAGAATTAAAACGTGCCTATTCAGTCTATTGACTTATAACGTGTCTATTCAGTCTATAGACTTATAACGTGCATATTCAGTCTATAGACTTATAACGTGTTTATTCAGTCGTAAAAGATTTTAGAGATAAATAACTTAGTTTGCTTCAGAGACCCAAGAAAAAAATCAACGACTCTTATTCTTCATGGCGGCGTAAAGGTTAATAATGATAACAATTATATCTTTTCAATTTTACATTTTCCTGCAATTTTTCTGTATTTACCATTCATCTTCCATGTGTCTATACAGTCTTCGATGCTTTGAATAGATAAAAAGCAACGAAGGTCCGGTAGAATTGGACTTACCTTACGCCAATTAAGTCTTATATGGTTTAACTAGATAAAAAAAAATAGCAACGACGATTTTATAGAATAAAATTGCTTGGTAATAACGTAAAAAGTAATTCAAAATTTAGAATCCATACCAGTTCTAAATTATCTCCAATATATATATATATATATATATATATATATATATATATATATATATATATATATATATATATATATATATATAAAAGCTTACACTTTATATGGCCTGACTGGTAATCGCCAAACTGAGGTTCGAGTTCCGCTCAAACTCGTTAGTTCCTTTGGTTGCTGCAACCTCATAATCTTTGTGAGCTAAGGATGGAAGGGTTTGGGGGAGCCTGTAGGTCTATCTGCTGAGACAACAGCAGCTATTGCCTGGCCCTCCTTGGTCCTAACTTGGTTGGAGAGGGGGCTTGGGCGCTCATCATATGTATACATGGTCAGTCTCTAAGGCATTGTCTTGCTTGATATGGCAATGTCACTGTCACATGTCTCTGTCACTCATGAGCGGCCTTTAAACCTTTAATATGCGCATCTGATGGACATGGTACATAGCAGGCAGAGGGAATATGCAATAGAAGTATGAATTAAAATTGATGAAATTAAAAGACCTGAGAGAGAGCATACCTTCGTCAGCAACAAGACTGCCCCTCCCTCACCCTCGGAACCACATCTGGATTAAGAATCGGATTGAAACTTATTCCAGATTCGGATTAACTTGAGAAATGATTTCCGTATTTGGATCTCCCTTGGAATCACAGCAAGCATTTGTTTATTTTGGAATCACATCCATACCAATATATATCATGAAATCGCATCCGGATTCGGATATCTCTGTAACAGCATCCAAGTTTGGATATCTCTTGGAATCGAATCAAGATTTAAATCTCTTGGAGTCATTTTCAAATTCGAATCTCTTTTTGAATCACATATAGATTCGAATATTTCTCCGAGTCACTTCCAAATTCAAATCTCTTGGAATCACATCTGAATTCCTATCGCTTGGAATTGCCTCCAGATTTGGACCTTTCTTGGAATCGCATTCAGATTCGAGTCTACTTTGTAATTACATGCAAATTTTTATCACCTATGAACAAAGCATTAAGAAGGCTATTGGGATTTAAATGGCAGGACAGGATTAGAAATGAAACTATGAGAGAGATTACTCGAGAGCCATATGTGGATGAAATCATGGAGAGGGGTAAATGGAGATGTTTTGGGCATGCTCTTCGTACTCCCCAAGAGCGATTAGTTCACCAAACTTTCATCTGGGCTCCACAAAGCACTAAAAGAGTTGAAAGATCCAGGCCTACATGGCTTAGGATTATGAAGCGTGATGTAGGAGACGATGAATGGCGAAGAATTGATTTAAAGGCTCAAGATAGAGACGACTGGCGAAATAAAACAGAGGCCCTTTGCTTCAATGGTGTAGGAGGAGGTGAGATTTATATATATATATATATATATATATATTTATATATATATATATATATATATATGTTACCCAAAGCGCTGTTTAGGGATCACTGCCCCGAAAAAGTGGCCAAGAGTTGGGTCGGGTGCTATATACAATGAGCCTTTTTAGACCTTCCCAACAAGCCCTAGAACACCTCTTAATTGTTTGTGGTCCCTGAGATACACCTATCCCTTATTTTCACGTCCTGTCCCTTATACCTTGACGTAGTGCACTAATCTTCTCCACCGCCACACTTAGGACCTAAGGACCTTTCCAACGAGCCCAAGAACACCACTTTACACCTTGTGGTTGCTGAGATACGCATACCCCTTATTTTTGTGACATCGCGTCCCTACTCCTTATACCTTGACATAGTGCACCGACTTTCCCCACCGCCATATTCAGGACCTTGAGACCTTTCCAACAAGCGCAAGAACATCTCTAACTCCTTGTGGTTGCTTGCATACCCCGTAATTTACCGTTTTCGCGTCCCTGACCCTTATAGGGAGGGGTATGCCCATCCTCATACCCCTATACGCGTCAGGACCTCCAGACCTTTTCGAAGAGCACTAGAACACCTGTTAACTCTGTGTAGTTCCTGAGATACGCTTACCCTTTATTTTACCGTTTTCGCATCCTTACTGCTTATAGGGAGGGTACGCCCATCACCACACCCCCTATACGTAGCGGGACCAAGAGACATTTCAAACGAGCCCAAGAACACCTCTTAACTCCTTGTGGTTGCTGAGAAACTTTTACTTTAAAAAGTCTATGGCTTATGCTTTTTTTTCATCAGTTAATATAGGACCTTACGGCAAGACATCTAGGAAAGGAGAAGATATTGTTTTTTGGGGGGTGAGGAGCCTTGTCAAGCCCTTGAATATATGTATTTATCATCATAAGCAGTTTCTAGTCCACTGCAGAACAAAGGCCTCATACATGTCCTCCCATGATGATGATGATGATGATGATGATATATCTTTGGAATCGCATCCTTCCTGGAACCACATCAGGATTCAGATTCCTCCAGGAACCCCATCTGGGATGGGATCCCTCTTGGAAGCGGAGTCGTATTTGGATTCATTTTAACATTCAATTTCTTTCAGGGGCCCTAACCCACATCTAGAGATACACAGACGAAATCATTACTAGGAAGAGAAGTTGGGAAGTGTTCAATACATTGCAAGCTCCTTAGGACACAAGTGAAGCTGCAATGAAGGCTCTTGCCACATGTTTTGCTTCTCAGGTCAATAAACATTTTGAGAGGATCTATCCAAATTTTCTTGTAAATTCCAAAACATGAGTCTTTTTATAGTTTATATGTGGCATATCTGTTTTTGACGTTAATAGTTTATATATGACATGTCTGTTTTGACGTTGTTACTTTTTTAGAATGATTTATTGTTAATTTATTCACTTCATTTATTTATTTCCTTATTTCCTTTCCTCACAGAGCTATTTTTCCCTATTGGAGCCCCTGGGCTTATAGCATCTTGCTTTTCCAACTAGGGTTGTAGCTTGGATGGTAATAATAATAATGATAATAATAATAAAGACAAACGATATAGACCCTTGATATAAAATTTCGCCATTTTAGCACTGATGAAGTTTGAAGTATATTAAAAGTAATGCGTGATTGTTTAGTTGGTTTAGATTAAGCAAGTCTTATCACAGCACATGTCTTTACCAACATCACCCAACCTCCCCCCCCCCCCCCTCCAATCGAAAAAATAAAACGAAAGAGTTGCGCCAGGGGACATGATAGAATTATCTGAATTGTTGAAATTGCGGTTCAGTATTTCGTCAACAGGCAAACCTAAACATGAATTTGAATTGCAAATAAATTATACATACATACATACATACATACATGCATAAATATATATATATATATATATATATATATATGAATATATATATACACACACACACACACATATATATATATATATACTGTATATATATTCAATGATAAGCCATGCAATGGAACAGGTAGTAATGCCAGAGAAAATATAATCAAGGATCACTGTCACATTCACCCTTGAACTGATGAATCAAGGATGAACTCCTGGTGCAGTTAAACTTCCAAAAGAATAACCCCTTCATTCACCTACGGAGACAACATACAAAAATATATCTATCTATCTACCATGGCACTTCTCCCAATTTTTTTTTTTTTTTGGGGGGGGGGTCAGTCGACATACAAAAAAAGAACAGTAAACTTTTAATGAATGCTTGACAGTCACTATAATCTTTTAAATTTCTTCCATCATTACTTTCCGGCAAATATAACAGCGTAACGTAGAAAGATGAGAAATATATAGCAAGAGTTTTCTACCTCACCGTTCGACACTCTTCCCTAGGCCTATAATTCCGGTTTCTTTTCTATCTCCTAAAATTTCAAGATATGATCCTTTCTCTTCTTTTTTTCCGCATCAACTCTCTCTCTCTCTCTCTCTCTCTCTCTCTCTCTCTCTCTCTCTCAACAGCAAAGGGAAACAGTGGCGGTAGTCTCTTCTCCTCTCTCTCTCTCTCTCTCAACAGCAAAGGGAAACAGTGGCGGTAGTCTCTTCTGTTGAAGGTTCGGCCCACCAACACAATGGG
>NC_090763.1:58358623-58366123 GCF_036898095.1 Palaemon carinicauda
ATAGCAAAACCCAACAAATAAGGAAATAAATACTAAGAACTAAATGATAAAACTCTAAATTGAAATGCACTAAGAAAAAACATACGAACTAAATAATAAATGTAAACAAACAGAACAAACAACATATAAACCACAGAGTTGATTTCATTGTTTTATGACTGTAAAGTGGACGTAAATTATTATTATTATTATTATTATTATTATTATTATTATTATCACACTTCATCATAAAATTTCCAGTAGAAATTAAAAGAGGCAATAAACTTTCGCTTTACCTTTGGTAAATTTCAGAAGAAAATCCTTAACGCAAATACACCCAATTCTCCATGTATTATTTCACGTATACATTCAGGGAGGCCCTGACATTTCGTATTCATATCAATATACGTCATACAGGGTAATTAACATTTTTCTATGCACTAATGAGCTTCATACGTAAATTTCTCTTTTTACTGCAACTGTTTAATATCGTTCAGAGTTATCAACAATCAATACTACTACTACTACTACTACAATAACAACAACAACAACAACTACTACTACTACTACTACTACTGCTACTACAACTACTACTACTACTACCACTACTACTTTTGAAAGGCTAATAGGATAGAAGTCACATGTAAAGGGAAGATGGTATATAAAATATAAGTAAAGGTTCAATTACTACGAATTTCCCAATTTTTATCTATAACACATCCACAGACACACACACGTGCGAAAAGACAAACACAGGTATTTATGTGTGTGCGTGCGTTTTTGTGTGTAGGGCTTTATACATACACATATTCATACATATATGTGTAAAAATCACGAAAATTAATACTTGAATTCTATATATATATATATATATATATATATATATATATATATATACATATATATATATATATATATATATATATATATATATGTATATAAATATATACAGTATATATATATATATGTATATATATATACATATATACATGTATATATATATATATATATATATATATATATATATATATATATATATATATTATATATATATAATAACAATTTATTTGTCATGCGGAATGAAATATTACTCGAGGAACTAGTTCCTCTTTGCATAGTCCTAAAACCAAAGGGGAACATAAAAAAAAAAAACATTAAAACTAGGCCGATCCAGTTAACTTTTACATATATAAAATTGGCGTCAAAACAACTAAGGTCAGCTACTGCAAAAAAAAAAAAAAAAAAAAATGAGGTCAACTTAGAGCATTACTGAGTCGCCTCCGAGCGACGTCTTCTGAAGGATTTGTGTGATTGATCAAAATCCATCTGACAACGAAAGAATAAAAAACTGGAGGAAATATGGATGAATGTGGAAATATGGAAAAACAATTTTTCTTCCCTACATCTATATGAGACTCAGAGCCGAATGGATCACCCGCGAGAACTAGAAGAGAAGAAAATAGAATATAGAAGTATTCGATGATAAGTTCTAGAATTTACATTTTGTACGGATACATATTGATTTGGAATTTACATCTTGCACAGATACATATTTGGAATTTACATCTTGCACAGATACATATTGATTTGGAATTTATATCTTGCACAGATACATATTGATTTGGAATTTACATCTTGTAAGATTCATATTGATTTGGAATTTACATTTTGTACAAATACATATTGATTTGGAATTTACATCTTGCACAGATACATGTTGATTAGGAATTTACATCTTGTACAGATTCATATTGATTTGGAATTTACATCTTGTACAGATTCATATTGATTTGGAATTTACATCATGTACAGATTCATATTGATTTGGAATTTACATCTTGCACAGATACATATCGATTTGTAATTTACATCTTATACAGATTCACATTGATTTGGAATTTACATCTTGCGCAGATTCATATTGATTTAGAATTTACATCTCGCACAGATTCATATTGATTTGGAATTTACCTCTTGTACAGATTCATATTGATTTGGAATTTACATCTTGCACAGATACATATTGATTTGTTATTTACATCTTGCACAGATACATATTGATTTGGAATTTACATCTTGCACAGATACATTTTAATTTGGAATTTACATCTTGCACAGATACATATTGATTTGGAATTTACATCCTGCACAGATTCATATTAATTTGGTATTTACATCTTGCACAGATACATATTGATTTGGAATTTACATCTTGCACAGATTCATATTGATTTGGAATGTACATCTTGCACAAATTCATGTTGATTTGGAATTTACATCTTGCACAGATTCATATTGATTTGGAATTTACATCTTGTACAGATACCTACTGATTTGGAATTTACATCTTGTACAGATTCATATTGATTTGGAATTTACATCTTGCACAGATACATATTGATTTGGAATTTACATCTTGTACAGATACATACCAATTTTAATTTACATCTTGCACAGATACATATTGATTTGGAATTTACATCTTGTACAGATTCATATTGATTTGGAATTTACATCTTGTACAGATTCATATTGATTTGGAATTTACATCCTGCACAGATTCATATTGATTTGGAATTTACATCTTGCACAGATACATAATGATTTGGAATTTACATCTTGTACAGATTCTTATTGATTTGGAATTTCCATCTTGCACAGATACACATTGATTTGGAATTTACATCTTGCACAGATACATATTGATTTGGAATTTACATCTTGCACAGATAAATATTGGTTTGGAATTTACATCTTGTACAGATACATATTGATTTGGAATTTACATCTTGCACAGATACATGTTGATTAGGAATATACATATTGATTTGGAATTTACATCTTTTACAGATACATATTGATTTGGAATTTACATCTTGCACAGATACATAATGATTTGGAATTTACATCTTGTACAGATTCATATTGATTTGGAATTTACATCTTGTACAGATACATATTGATTTGGAATTTACATCTTGTACATATACATATTGATTTGGAATTTACATCTTGCACAGATAAATATTGATTTTGAAATTACATCTTGCACAGATACATATTGATTTGGAATTTACATCCTGCACAGATTCATATTGAATTGGAATTTACATCTTGTACAGATACATATTGATTTGGAATTTACATCTTGCACAGATACATATTGATTTGGAATTTACATCTTGTACAGATTCATATTGATTTGGAATTTACATCCTGCACAGATTCATATTGATTTGGTATTTACATCTTGTACAGATACATATTGATTTGGTATTTACATCTTGTACAGATTCATATTGATTTGGAATTTACATCTTGCACAGATACATATTGATTTGGAATTTACATCTTGTACAGATTCATATTGATTTATTGACCCTTGTCTTGGACAAAACGTAGCTTTAACATCCCAGTAAAACAATTGTATCAAGTCCTTGTTCGTATGAAAGAGAGAGAGAGAGAGAGAGAGAGAGAGAGAGAGAGAGGGACAACTTTAATGATGAGAAAAAAGAATATCCTACAAACTTGCTAAAAAACTAACTGGACTAATTCGATATAGAATTTTTAGTTTATCCTATTCGTATTTCTTTACGATCCTCGTTTTTAAAGATAAATCAACGCAATATAATTCTAGGAAATATAAACTTATTAAGATGAGAGAGAGAGAGAGAGAGAGAGAGAGAGAGAGAGAGAGAGAGAGAGAGAGAGAGAGAGGGGGGGGGGGTGGTAAAATGAAGAAGTATTTCCCAACAAAGGGTAACTGATTGTATCAAATCAGTTCGAAAAAGATTTGCAGAAAACATCCATTTATACAGTCTAATACGCTTGTCAAGTAAAAATATAATATAGTATTCCAGTAAATTCATTTTTGAAAGTACAAAAGAGAGAGAGAGAGAGAGAGAGAGAGAGAGAGAGAGAGAGAGAGAGAGAGAGAGAGAGAGAGAGAAAGAGATAGAGAGAGATGCTGGAATGAGACAGGGAAACCAAGAGGGTTGTTTTTAAAGGGGGCGTGGTTTGAATGTGCCTAGATGATAGGGGAAAGCCGCATGATACGGGAAACGTTGGAAAGACAGAGAAAGAGTAATAGGTAAGAAGAAAGAAACATTGAGAGAGAGAGAGAGAGAGAGAGAGAGAGAGAGAGAGAGAGAGAGAGAGAGAGAGAGGGGTCCATCGCAATATGTTACCACCGGACCATCTCAAAAGCTGTCGAGGCGTCATCATCCGTGGAGAGGGAGAAGGGGGCCCGCAGATAAGGGAGCGGGGAGGGAGTGGGGAGGGGAGTGGGGAGGGGAGTGAAAGGGGAGTTGATGTTCAACTTTGATTTGATGACCCCCAAATACCCTCCTCCTTCCACTCGTCGCGAGAGAGGAGGAGGAGGAGGAGGAGGAAGACGAGTTGACACAGATGGATTCGCTGGAAGCTGGAAAGTTCTTGATCAAGTAAAATCGACTAAAATGATAAAAAAATATGAAATATTTTGTTAATAAATGAGAAACGATTGGTTTTCAAGATGTGGAATGTACGGTCAAGAATGAAATGACTAATATATCTTAAAACAAGGTTATAATCCATGTCTTATATATGACAAGGATTCACAATAGGTATGGTTTTGATCATGCTTTTCATGTCGATTATAGCAGTACTTTTGAAGATATCTAAAAAAATAGATTAGGTTAACAATCTTAGGTTAGCTGCTTACTGAAGACACAAAGCTATAAATAAAAATACGTCTATCAAAACTAAAGCGAATTTCTATCTTGTCCATGCAAGTTCTTTTCCTATTGTCATTTTGTAATTTAGACTTAGAAACGTGTTCATACTATTTTGAATGGACTTGTGACATCTACCAAGTAAGCCCCCCCCCCCCACCCACCCCCCACACCTTGCACGGACCATATCAAGGTCAACAACAGGCCTCCCACGACTGCGATTCCAGATAACAAGCAAGTTAGTCGACCAATCGTCAGATTGGTTTGTTCAGCAGCAATTGTCCCCGTTCTCTTAAACAGCGTACATTTTTCGCCCTGTTTACCAAAAGAAACTTTCCAAGCTATGGCACTGATTTAGTCTTTTCTCTTCTTTTTATTTTATTTTTTTTTATTCTTACACTTTGCACGTCTCCTATGGTCTCTGATTCTTGCATTGCACGTCTCCTATGGTCTTTGATCCCTACACTTTGCGCGTTATTATAGTCTTTGGTTATGATACATTTCACGTCCTCCTAAGGTCTTTGATTCTTACACTTTTCACGTCCTCCTATGGTCTTTGATTCTTACACATTTCACGTCCTCATATGGTCTTTGATTCTTGCACTTTTCACGTCCTCATATGGTCTTTGATTCTTACAATTTTCACGTCCTCCTAAGGGTTTTGATTCTTAGACTTTTCACGTCTTTCTATGGTCTTTGATTCTTGTATTTGTTCATGTCTCCCATGGTCTTCGATTCTTACACTTCACACGTCTTCCTATGGTCTTTGATTCTTACACTTTTTCACGTCCTCCTATGGTCTTTGATTCTTACGTTTTTTCACGTCTTCCATGGTCTTTGATTCTTAAACTTTACACGTCTTCCTATGGTCTTTGATGCTTACACTTTTCACGTCCTCCTATAGTCTTTGATTCTCACAATTTTCACGTCCTATTATAGTCTTTAATTCTTACGCTTTTCACGTCCCCCTCTGGTCTTTGATTCTTACGCTTTTCACGCCCTCCTATAGTCCTTGTTTCTTACACTTTTAACGTCCTACTATGGTCTTTGATTCTTACAATTTTCATGTCCTCCTTTAGTCTTTGATTCTTACAATTTTCACGTCCTCCTAAGGTCTTTGATTCTTACACATTTCACGTCCTCCTATGGTCTTTGATTCTTACGTTTTTCTCGTCTTTCCTATAGTCTTTGTTTCTTACACTTTTCAGGTCCTACTATGGTCTTTGATTCTTACGCTTTTCACGCTCTCCTATAGTCTTTGTTTCTTACACTTTTCCCGTCCGCTATGATCTTTGATTCTTACATTTTTCACGTCCGCTATGGTCTTTGATTCTTACACTTTTCACGTCCGCTATGGTCTTTGATTCTTACACTTTTCACGTCCTCATATGGTCTTTGATTCTTACAATTTTCACGTCCTCCTAAGGGCTTTGATTCTTATACTTTTCACGTCCTTCTATGGTCTTTGATTCTTACACTTATCACGTCCCCCTATGGTCTTTGATTGTTATATTTTTTCACGTCTCCCATGGTTTTTTATTCTTACACTTCACACGTCTTCCTATGGTCTTTGATTCTTACACTTTTTCACGTCCTCCTATGGTCTTTGACTCTTACATTTTTCACGTCCTCCTAAGGTCTTTGATTCTTACACATTTCACGTCCTCCTATGGTCTTTGATTCTTACGTTTTTCTCGTGTTTCTATGGTCTTCGATTCTTATACTTTTCACGTCTCCTATGGGACTATCACCGTTGAAGCCACGCCCAACTTTCAAGTTGAAAAGAAGAAATAAACAAGACGTTGTTCAACATGCCATGACTCCTAGCTCCTGTACTTGCGTAAGCGAGTAAGCTAATGATAGCAGATAGCCTCACATACGCACCTGTCCCTTAAATAATATTGATTTTTTTTTCACCATAAATTCGCTGACGCCTTAATGTCTACTTTTTACAGCTGCTTTGATTTCCTTTCTGCATTCTATTTCGTTCTATTTCCATAAATAGAAACTTTTGTAACTAAACTAACAGCAATTATGTAACGATGCTAAGATGGAATACTGTGGCTGGATCATTTTTTTCATGTTTAAATTTATATGTTTCAATGCACGTTATCTAAACTAAGCTTTTAAGAAGAAAAAGAAGAAAAAAAGACGATGATGAGGGGGGATGGGGAAGACAAGAAGGACAAGGAGAAGGAATAGAGGGGAAAGAGAAGGGAGTGGAAGAGGAGGGGGGGGATGATGAAAGGAAGAGGAGAAGAGAGGAGTGAAAGAGGACAAGGAGGGGGAATGTTAGATGAGGATGGAAAAAAAAGATGGAGTAATGAAAGACTAGGAGGTTAAGGAGAAGGTAGAGGAGAAAAGATGATGATGATGATGATGATGATAAGGAGGGAGGAGAAAGAAGAGGAAAAAGGGAAATGAGAGATAGGAAAAAGGGGGGTACTAAGAAAGATGATGATGAGGAGACGCACGTGGTGCAAGAGGAAGAGATGTGAGAAGGAAGGAGGAGATAAAATGAAAGTGGAGGAGGAGAGTATTAAGAAAAAATGAAAGAAGATATCAATGATGAATACTAGTATGAGGAGTGATGAAATAGGAGAAAGGGGAGAAGGAGGAAGACGAATGAGGAAGAAGAAGAGGAGGGGAAGGAGGAGGAGGAGGAGACAGGGGAGAATGAGGAGAAATTAAAGAGGAGGTGGAGGAACGAATGGGGAGAAGGATGAATGAATAAAGATGAAGACGAATGAATGAGGATGGATGAATGTGAATAAGTTGGAATGAATGAGGAGGAGAGACGGATGAATGA
>NC_090763.1:58371123-58373623 GCF_036898095.1 Palaemon carinicauda
GCGAAAAAGTATAATCCCAAAAACGAGAAAGTATAATTCACGGAAAAACGAAAAAGTGTAATTCCAACAAAAATGAGAAAGTATAATTCAAGGGAAAAAGTGAAAGTATAATTCAAGGGAAAGCGAGAAAGTATAATTTAAAAAATAAAAAAGTATAATTCAAGGGAAAACTAAAAAGCTTAATTCCAACAAAAACGAGAAAGTATAATTCAAGAGAAAAAGAGAAAGAATAATTCAAGAGAAAGCGAAAATGTATAATTCCAATAAAACAGAAAGTATAATTCAAGGGAAAACGAGAAAGTATAATTCAAAGGAAAAAGGTAAAACATAATTCAAGGGAAAGCGAGAAAGTATAATTCAAGGGGAAAACGAGAAAGTTTAATTCCAAGAAAAATAAGAAAGAATAATTCATTGAAAAACGAGAAAATATTATTTCATGGAAAATGAGAAAGTTATTATTCCAGGGAAATGAGAAAGTACAATTCAAGGGAAAACGAGAAAGCATAATTCAAGGGATAACATCAAAGTGTAATTTCAGTTAGACGAGAAAGTATGATTAAAGGGAAAGCGAGAAAGTATAATCCAATTGAAAACGAGAGTGAAATTCCAGGGAAACGCGAAAGTATAATTCAAGGGAAAAAGAGAAAGTATAATTAGAGTGAAACCGAGAAAGTATGATTCAAGGAAAAAAAAGAAAGTTTGATTCAAGAGAAAAGAAAAAGTATAATTCCATGGAAAATAAGAAAGTAAAATTCAATGGAAAACTAAAAGCATAATTCAAAGGAAATGAGAAAGTATAATTCCAGGGAAAACAAGAAAGTATAATTCAATGGAAAATGACAGAGTATAATGCCAAGGAAAACAAGAAAGTATAATGTCAGAGAAAACGAGAAAGTATAATGCAAGGGAAAACAGAAAGTATGATTAAATGGAAAACGAGAAAGTACAATTCAAGGAAAAACAAGAAATGTAATTCCAGGGGAAAACAAGAAAGTACAATCCCAGGGAAAACGAGAAAGTATATTGCCACGGAAAACGAGAAAGTATATTGCCAGGGAAAACGAGAAAGTATATTGCCAGGGAAAACGAGAAAGTATAACTCAATGGGGAAAAGAGAAAGTATAATTCAAGGAAAAAGAGAAAGTATAATTCAAGGGAAAAGAGAAAGTATAATTCAAAGGAAAAAGAGAAAGTATAATTCAAGGGAAAAGAGAAAGTATAATTCAAGGAAAAAACGAGGAAGTATAATTCAAGGAAAAATGAGAAAGTATAATTTAAGGAAAAACGAGAAAGTATAATTCAAAGGAAAAGGAGAAAGTATAATTAAAGAAAGAGAGAAAGCATAATTCAAGGGAAAATGAGAAAGTATAATTCAAGGGAAAACAAGATATATGACACATTAAATTTCTAAGTCACAGAAACAAAATTGCGTTCCCATCATATATCTGTCTGTCTGTGCCTAAGTGTGTCTGTTACTCAGCCATCCAAACACCACTTTTCGATTCAAACATTTTTTTTCTATTCTCTCTCTCTCTCTCTCTCTCTCTCTCTCTCTCTCTCTCTCTCTCTCTCTCTCTCTCTCTCTCTCATATGTAAAAATAATTACATTATTAGTCATTAACTATTTATAATCAAAACTTAAATTTTCACACTTAACTTATTCATGTCCGTGTCAGAGAACTTGAATATGCTCCCAGCATCACTGTATTGATGATCATGCTCTAAATCATCGTAAGGGGCGATTCGTTTTTATATGCTCTCTCTCTCTCTCTCTCTCTCTCTCTCTCTCTCCTCTCTCTCTCTCTCTCTCTCTCTCTCTCTCTCTCTCTCTCTCAAACTCGCAATATTAAGTCTTTCGTATGAAACAGTTATCTAGCACATGATGTTTATAACATTATCCGTTTTTATAACTGAAAAAGACTAATTTTATCCTCTTATGTATTTTCTTAAACAAAACAGGTTCAAGAACTATGAGGACATTTAGAAATTATCCTTCGCAAGACGAAGAAAATAATAAATATTCCTTACTTACATCCTTGAGACGGGATAGCAGCATCCTTATCAAACAATGATGTCGAAGGAAAAATAGTTAACGAGTTGGAGGCTCAGAGGAGAAAGTGGGGTCCGCAAGGGTTTATCGGGGGGAAATTTAGGGTTGGCACCTGGAGGTGCACAGGGTATGTTGGGGTTTAAAGGAATTTTGAGGGGAAAAGTTTCATCAAGGGTTTTTTGGAGAAATGGTGAGGATTTGTGTGTGGTATGAGAGAAAAGGTGGGGATTTTAAGGTGATATGGAGAAAAACGTGGGGGATGTAAAGGTGGTACGGAAGATAAGGTGGGGATTTAAAGGTGGTATGAAGGAAATAAAGGGAATTTGAAGGTGGTATGAAAGAAATAAAGGGAATTTGAAGGTGGTATGAAAGAAAAAATGGGGATTCCAAGGTGGTGTGAAGGAAAAAGTGGGGATTTGAAGGTGGTATGAAGGAAAAAGTGGGGGATGT
>NC_090763.1:58382029-58394529 GCF_036898095.1 Palaemon carinicauda
AATTTTTTGTTAATAAATGAGAAACGATTGGTTTTAAAGATGAGGAATGCACGGTCAAGAATGAAATGACTCGAATATATTTTAAAACAAGGTTTACCTTTGACATTATAATCCACGTCTTATACATGACAGGGATTCACAATAGGTATGGTTTTGATCATGCTTTTCATGTCGATTATAGCAGTACTTTTGAAGATATCTTACAAAAAATAGATTAGGTTAACAATTTTAGGTTAGCTGCTTCCTGAAGACACAAAGCTTTGAATAAAAATACGTCTGTCATAACTAAAGTGAATTACTATCTTTTCCATGCAAGTTCTTTTCCCGTTGTCATTTTGTAATTTAGAATAAGAAACGTGTTCATACTATTTTGAATGGACTTATGACATTTGTCAATAAGCCGCCCTCCCCCCACCCAACCCCACACCTTGCACGGTCCATTTCAAGGTCAACAACAGGCCTCCCACGACTGCGATTCCAGATAACAAGCAAGTTAATCGATCACTAGTCAAAGTGGTTTGTTCAGCAATTGTTCCTGTTCTCTTAAACTGCGTACATTTTTCGCCCTGTTTACCAAAAAAAGTTTCCAAGCTATGGCACTAATTTAGTCTTGTCTCTTCTTTTCATTTTTTTTTTTATTCTTACACTTTGCACGTCCTCCTATGGTCTTTGATCCTTACACTTTTCACGCCCTCCTATGGTCTTTGATTCTTACACTTTACACGTCCTCATATGGTCTTTGATTCTTGCACTTTTCACGTCCCGCTATGGTTTTTTATTCTTATATTTCTCACGTCTCCCTATGGTCTTTGATTCTTACACTTTTCACGTCCTCAAATGGTCTTTGATTCTTGCACTTTTCACGTCCCGCTATGGTTTTTTATTCTTATATTTTTCACGTCTTCCTATGGTCTTTGATTCTTACATATTTCTCGTCCTCATATGGTCTTTGATTCTTGCACTTTTCACGTCCCGCTATGGTTTCTTATTCTTATATTTTTCACGTCTTCCTAAGGTCTTTGATTCTTATACATTTCACGTCCTCCTATGGTCTTTGATTCTTGCACTTTATACGTCCGCCTATGATCTTTGATTCTTATATTTTTCACGCCTCCCATGGTTTTTTATTTACACTTTATACGTCCTCCTATGGTCTTTGATTATATTTTTCATGTCTCCTATGGTCTTTCATTCTTACACTTTTTACGTCCTCCTATGGACTTTGATTCTTACACTTTTTACGCACGCCTATGGTTTTTTATTCTTATATTTTTTCACGCCTCCTATGGTCTTTGATTCTTGCACTTTTCACGTCCTCCTATGGTCTTTGATTCTTGAACCTTTCACGTCCTCATATGGTCTTTGATTCTTACAATTTTCACGTCCTCCCAAGGGCTTTGATTCTTAGACTTTTCACGTCTTTCTATGGTCTTTGATTCTTACACTTATGACGTCCTCATATGGTCTTTGATTCTTGTATTTTTTCATGTCTCCCATGGTCTTTGATTCTTACACTTCACACGTCTTCCTATGGTCTTTGATTCTTACACTTTTAACGTCCTATTATGGTCTTTGATTCTTACATTTTTTTTTTCACGTCCTCCTATGGTCTTTGGTTCTTACAATTTTCACGTCCTCCTAAGGTCTTTGATTCTTACACATTTCACGTCCTCCTATGGTCTTTGATTCTTACGTTTTTCTCGTCTTTCTGTGGTCTTTGATTCTTATACTTTTCACGTCTCCTATGGGACCATCACCGTTGAAGCCACGCCCACCTTTCAAGTTGAAAAGAAGTACACAAGACGTTGTTCAGTATGCCATGACTCCCAGCTCCTGTACTTACGTAAGTGAGTAAGCTAATGATAGCAGATAGCCTCACATCCGCACCTGTCCCTTAAATAATATTGAATTTTTTTTTTTTTTTTACCAAAAATTTGCTGACGCTTTAATGTCTACTTTTTACAGCTGCTTTGATTTCCTTTCTGAATTTTATTTCGTTCTATTTTCATAAATAGAAACTTTTGTAACTAAACTAACAGCAATTATGTAACGATGCTAAGATGGAATACTGTGGCTGGATCTTTTTTCATGTTTAAATTTATATGTTTCAATGCACGTTATCTAAACTCAGCTTTTAAGAAAAAAAAGAAGAAAAAAAAGACGATGAAGAGGGGGGATGGGGAAAACAAGAAGGACAAGGAGAAGGAATAGGGGGGAAAGAGAAGGGAGTGGAATAGGTGGGGGGGGGGGGGGAAGATGAAAGGAAGAGGAGAAGGGAGGAATGAAAGAGGACAAGGAGGGGGAATGTTAGATGAGGATGAAAAGAAGAGATGGAGGAATGAAAGACTAGGAGGTTAAGGGAGAAGGTAGAGGAGAAATAATGAGGGATGATGATGATGATGATGATGATGATAAGGAGGGAGGAGAAAGAAGAGGAAAAAGGGAAATGAGAGATAGGAAAAAGGGGAACTAATAAAGATGATGATGAGGAGAAGCACGTGGTGCAAGAGGGAGAGATGTGAGAAGGAAGGAGGAGATAAAATGAAAGTGGAGGAGGAGAGTATTAAGAAAAAATGAAAGAAGATATCAATGATGAATACTAATATGAGGAGTGATGAAATATGAGAAAGGGGAGAAAGAGGAAGACGAATGACAGGTGAGAAAGAAGAAGAGGAGGGGAAGGAGGAGGAGGAGGAGGAGGAGACAGAGGAGAATGAGGAGAAATTAAAGAGGAGGTGGAGGAACGAATGGGGAGAAGGATGAATGAATAAGGATGAAGAAGAATGAATGAGGATGGATGAATGTGAATAAGTTGGAATGAATGAGGAGGAGAAGAATGAATGAATGAGGATGAAGAAGAATGAATGAGGATGAATGAATTTGAATAATGAGGAATGAAAGAGGAGGAGGAGAAGGATGAATGAATGAGGATGAGGAAGAATGAATGAGGATGGATGAATGTGAATAAGTTGGAATGAATGAGGAGGAGAAGGATGAATGAATAAGGATGAAGACGAATGAATGAGGATGAATGATTTGAATAATGAGGAATGAAAGGGGAGGAGAAGGATGAATGAATGAGGACGAAGAGGAATGAATGAGGGTGGATGAATTCGAAAAAGGAAGAATGAATGAGGATGGGGAAGAATGAATGTAGATGAGGAAGAATGAATGTGGATAAGGAGGAATGAATGAGGATGATAAAGAGGAATGGATGAGGATGAGGAAGAATGAATGTAGATGAGGAAGAATGAATGTAGATGAGGGAGAATGTAAATGAGGAAGAATGAATGTGGATAAGGAGGAATGAATGAGGTTTGTAAATCCCCTACAAACCATAAACAAACTAATCACCTATGGGCTGCAGTGTTGCAAGAGCCCGTGCCTCGAGACAAGGACCAGGCAATCTATAAGCAAAGCAAGCAACTCCAAAGCACGAAAACTGCAACTGTGTTACATACATACATATACCAAAGGCACTTCCCCCAATTTTGGAGGGTAGCCGACATCAACAAGAAACAAAACAAAAAAGGGGACCTCTACTCTCTACGTTCCTCCAGCCTTAAATTCATGTGCCGACTACTGTTTCCGCATACATTCATTGTTTTCTTTTACTTATATTAACAGCACCTACAGTATGTGATCTGTACCAACTGTGTGTCACACGATCGTACATAGTTCATTTTGTGTATATATCATGCTTGTATCTTCGCTCTTCCCTCGCACTAAAATGAACAAGATTAAACATGTCTGCTTTTCTCCTCTGTAACAGTGTCTGTTTTTTAAACATGAAATTTCTTGTTGCTTTGAGCTTTTGTATATAAAGGAGAGCGTTCTATAATAAATTCACTCAGTTGCTTTCAACCTGCCTTTGAGTCACAACCTTCTCTCGGCCCGTCACAGATCCATTATATCAAATCCAACCAATGGTGACCTCATGGTCAGCCGACTGTGATGTCATAAACAGAGTGAATAAAACTATTTTGCTAACAATTTCATCTTGAAATTTCTCAATTATCAGCAATTAAACATGTTTTATAATTAGCGCCTCTAAGAAAAGAATTGGGGTTACAAAACAAAATAACTTTCTATATATGTATGTATATAAGTGTGTATGTATGTATTTATGTATGTATGCATACAGGAGAGTTCTAATGAGAAAGATATACAAGTACGAAAAGAATGAGAGCGAAGCAATGTTAAGATATTATCAAATCAATCAATCAAGTTTCAGCCTTAAAATTGAGATACAGCAGGAAATTACTACTACTACTACTACTACTACTACTACTACTACTACTACTACTACTATCTCATTCATAATGCGAAGACCGTGAATGTCGATCCAAACCTACTCCTTATTCCCTTTACTGAGATAGAGTAAAAGAAGAAAACCGAGCCTTTACTCTTTTTTTCGTTCAAAGGAAAACAAATAAGTCATAACAAGCAGTAAATTGGGACTCGGCTCGCTGTCCTTGTGGAGAAAAAATCTATAGGCATATTTGCATAAATATTCATCTACGTTTTATGTGCATAAAAACACTCTTCCATATGTGTGTATTATTTATGCCCAGTTTTCTGTATAGAGGGTATGTATGTATATATTTGTAAATATATTTACATATAGCTAAGAGTCCATATAGATCTATATCTATCCATCTATCTATCTATATACATATATATATATATATATATATATATATATATATATATACACACACATATATATATATATATATATATATATATATATATATATATATATATATATATATACATGTGCACATATAGATATGTGCGTATATATAAGTACATATATATGTGTACATATATATTATATATATGTATATATGAATATATTTATATCAATATCTATACATATATATTGTGTGTATATATATATATACATACATATATATATATATATATATATATATACATACATACATATACTATATATATACATATATAAATAAATAAATATATATATAAATATATATGCTGTATATGTATGTATGTATATATATATATATATATATATATTTAAATATATATATATATATATTATATATGTATGTATATACACATATATACATAATATATATATATATATATATATATATATATATATTATATATGTATGTATATACACATATATACATAATATATATATATATATATATATATATATATATTACATATGTATGTATATACACATATACATTATATATATATATATATGACTGTCAATACATACGGATGATCATGTGACTTCTACTATACAAAGACAACACTTAATCTTCAACAGGAAAAAAAACGAAAATCCTTTCCCTGTTCATTTACATTTATTCTGCCAGTTGCACAATTATAAGTATGCTAATACTTTTTAGTAAGTATATACGATTTATAATTATGTATAATCTTTTGTATGTGTATATATATTATATATACATGTATATAAACTGCAAATAGTAATTTATGCATACATTTCGATGGTCCCTCAGCCAAGAAAACAAAATTTACATATACGAAATTTGTCAAAATCTGACCACTCTCCCTTAGCGATCCATACCCGATGACGGCTCATGAATGTCTAAAGAGAACTGCTCACGGACTGATAGAGAGAGAGAGAGAGAGAGAGAGAGAGAGAGAGAGAGAGACTTGTTAAGTGCAAGTGTTTTTACATAAACAAAATATACTTTATCCTAAAAAAAATTTTAGATCGATGTTATTAGTTGTAAAGAAATACACATTTTAATTAATTTTCACATTTTGAGTTTCTGTTTAAGTCATCATTAAGTAAAAGGGAAAAATCGACTTTCGATATGTGAATGGAGGTGCCGGACTTATGGCTGGGCTTGCATGAGGGGGGGAGAAGGGGGAGGAAGGGGGTAGGAAAGGGGGGGAGGCAAGATGGGTTAAGGGCAAGACAACCCATACAAGGGGAACTGAATGACATCCCCCAAAAACCCATGTTCACCCCCAGAATAAACCATGGGTCTTCTCTCTCTCTCTCTCTCTCTCTCTCTCTCTCTCTCTCTCTCTCTCTCTCTCTCTCTCCTCCTACTTCTCATTCAAATCGCCTCGCCCCGATATCCATGGAGTCTTCAAGATGAATAATCTTTCTTTGAGATTTTTTGGGGAAAGATGCTATACTTGAACTGAATATAAATTATGGTATAGTCTCAATAGCAGCTTCGTTGAGAGAAGAAACTGTTCGGATTTACATGTCTCCCGGGCTTCTCTCTCTCTCTCTCTCTCTCTCTCTCTCTCTCTCTCTCTCTCTCTCTCTCTCTCGGACAGACACACGCAAAAACGCACATGCGGCGATGGAAGTTGGATGGAAATCTTGCTTTATCTATTGGGGGGGATAAAGATATTGGATATCTTCTTAAGTGTATGTATATTTATATATATATATATATATTATATATATATATATATATATATATATATATTATATATATACATATATATATATATATATATATATATATATATATATATATATATATATATATATATATATAAATATACAGTATATATATATACATATATATACATACATGTATATATATATATATATATATATATATATACATAATTATATATAAATGTATGAATATATATATGTATGAATATATATATGTATAAATATATATACATATATATATATGTATAAATATATATACATATATATATATGTATATATATATATACATATATATATATATATATATATATATATATATACATATATATAAGTAGGCCTATATAAACAAATATATTGCTGGAAGATTATAAATCATATCTGCATGAATTACCTTTATATTCTTGTTAAAGAAACATTTAAATTTGAAACTGTGAAGTATTGAATTTTTTATAAATTGTATTTTATCCTTAATTAAGAAAAATGTCCAAAAGAACTTCAATTAAAAAATCCTGTCGAAAAGCACAAGAAGTGAGAAGATTTATCTTTTAAATATTTTCTCTATATACTTTTTCTGTATGAAAAGTTATATGTAATATGATCACATCCGATACCAAAATACGTTATCCGTATGCATTAATTCCAGGACGAGTATATATAATTCAAGGGAAAACTGGTAAGCATAATTCAAGGGAAAGCCAGAAAGTATAATTCAAGGGAAAGCGAGAAATCATAATTCAAGGGAAAACGAGAGAATATAATTCCAAAAGAACAAGAAAGTATAATTAAGGGGAAAGCGAAAAAGTATAATCCCAAAAACGAGAAAGTATAATTCAAGTGAAAGCGAGAAAGTATAATTCAAGGGAAAACGAGAAAATGTAATTCCAAAAAGCAAGAAAGTATAATTAAGGAGGAAGCGAAAAAATGTAATCCCAAAAACGAGAAAGTATAATACAAGGAAAAACGAGAAAGTGTAATTCCAACAAGAATGAGAAAGTATAATTCAAGGGATAAAGTGAAAGTATAATGCAAGGAAAAGCGAGAAAGTATAATATCAAGAAAGTATAATTCAAGGGAAAGCGAGAAATTATAATTCAAGGGAAAACGAGAGAATATAATTCCAAAAGAACAAGAAAGTATAATTAAGGGGAAAGCGAAAAAGTATAATCCCAAAAACGAGAAAGTATAATTCAAGTGAAAGCAAGAAATTATAATTCGAGGGAAAACGAGAAAATATAATTCCAAAAAACAAGAAAGTATAATTAAGGGGAAAGCGAAAAAGTATAATCCCAAAAACAAGAAAGTATAATTCAAGGAAAAACGAGAGTGTAATTCAAACAAAAAAGAGAAAGTATAATTCAAGGGAAAAAGTGAAAGTATAATTAAAGGAAAAGCGAGAAAGTATAATTTAAAAAATCAAGAAAGTATAATTCAAGGGAAAAAGTGAAAGTATAATTAAAGGAAAAGCGAGAAAGTATAATTTAAAAAATCAAGAAAGTATAATTAAAGGGAAAACTGAAAAGCGTAATTCCAACAAAACCGAGAAAGTATAATTCAAGAGAAAAGAGAAAGCATAATTCAAGGGAAAGCGAGAAAGTAAAATTCCAATAAAACAGAAAGTATAATTCAAGGGAAAACGAGAAAGTATAATTCAAAGGAAGAAGATAAAACATAATTCAAGGGAAAGCGAGAAAGTATAATTCAAGGGAAAACGAGAAAGTTTAATTCCAAGAAAAATAAGAAAGAATAATTCATTGAAAAACGAGAAAATATTATTTCATGGCAAATGAGAAAGTTATTATTCCAGGGAAATGAGCAAGTACAATTCAAGGGAAAACGAGAAAGCATAATTCAAGGGATAACATCAAAGTGTAATTTCAGTTAAACGAGAAAGTATGATTAAAGGGAAAACGAGAAAGTATAATCCAATTGAAAACGAGAGTAAAATTCCAGGGAAACGCTAAAGTATAATTCAAGGGAAAAAGAGAAAGTATAATTAAATGGAAACCGAGAAAGTATGATTCAAGGAAAAAAAAAGAAAGTTTGATTCAAGCGAAAAGAAAAAATATAATTCCATGGAAAATAAGAAAGTACAATTCAATGGAAAACTAAAAGCATAATTCAAAGGAAACGAGAAAGTATAATTCCAGGGAAAACAAGAAATTATAATTCAATGGAAAATGACAGAGTATAATGCCAAGGAAAACAAGAAAGTATAATGTCAGAGAAAACGAGAAAGTATAATGCAAGGGAAAACAGAAAGTATGATTAAATGGAAAACGAGAAAGTATGATTAAATGGAAAACGAGAAAGTACAATTCAAGGAAAAACAAGAAATGTAATTCCAGGGAAAACAAGAAAGTACAATCCCAGGGAAAACGAGAAAGTATATAGCCACGGAAAATGAGAAAGTATATTGCCATGGAAAACGAGAAAGTATATTGCCACGGAAAACGAGAAAGTATGTTGCCAGGGAAAACGAGAAAGTATAACTCAATGTGGAAAAGAGAAAATATAACTCAATGGGGAAAAGAGAAAGTATAATTCAAGGAAAAAGAGAAAGTATAATTCAAGGGAAAAGAGAAAGTATATTTCAAAGGAAAACGAGAAAGTATAATTCAAGGAAAAAACGAGGAAGTATAATTCAAGGAAAAATGAGAAAGTATAATTTAAGGAAAAACGAGAAAGTATAATTCAAAGGAAAAGGAGAAAGTATAATTAAAGAAAAAGAGAAAGCACAATTCAAGGGAAAATGAGAAAGTATAATTCAAGGGAAAACAAGATATATGACACATTAAATTTCTAAGTCACAGAAACAAAATTGCGTTCCCATCATATATCTGTCTGTCTGTGCCTAAGTGTGTCTGTTACTCAGCCATCCAAACACCACTTTTCGATTCAAACATTTTTTTTTCTATTCTCTCTCTCTCTCTCTCTCTCTCTCTCTCTCCTCTCTCTCTCTCTCTCTCTCTCTCTCTCTCTCTCTCTCTCTCTCTCTCTCTCTCTCTCATATGTAAAAATAATTACATTATTAGTCATTAACTATTTATAATCAAAACTTAAATTTTCACACTTAACTTATTCATGTCCGTGTCAGAGAACTTGAATATGCTCCCAGCATCACTGTATTGATGATCATGCTCTAAATCATCGTAAGGGGCGATTCGTTTTTATATGCTCTCTCTCTCTCTCTCTCTCTCTCTCTCTCTCTCTCTCTCTCTCTCTCTCAAACTCGCAATATTAAGTCTTTCGTATGAAACAGTTATCTAGCACATGATGTTTATAACATTATCCGTTTTTATAACTGAAAAAGACTAATTTTATCCTCTTATGTATTTTCTTAAACAAAACAGGTTCAAGAACTATGAGGACATTTAGAAATTATCCTTCGCAAGACGAAGAAAATAATAAATATTCCTTACTTACATCCTTGAGACGGGATAGCAGCATCCTTATCAAACAATGATGTCGAAGGAAAAATAATCAACGAGTTGGAGGCTCAGAGGAGAAAGTGGGGTCCGCAAGGGTTTATCGGGGGAAATTTAGGGTTGGCACCTGGAGGTGCACAGGGTATGTTGGGGTTTAAAGGAATTTTGAAGGGAAAAGTTTCATCAAGGGTTTTTTTGAGAAATGGCGAGGATTTGTGTGTGGTATGAGAGAAAAGGTGGGGATTTTAAGGTGGTATGAAGGAAAAAGTGGGGGATGTGAAGGTGGTACGGAAGATAAGGTGGGGATTTTAAGGTGGTATGAAGGAAATAAAGGGAATTTGAAGGTGGTATGGAAGAAAAAGGGGGATTTCAAGGTGGTGTGAAGGAAAAAGTCTGGATTTGAAGGTAATATGGAGAAAAAGTGGGGGATTACAAAGTGGTACAGCAGATAAGGTGGGAATTTGAAGGTGATATGAAGGAAATAAGGGGAATTTGAAGGTGGTAAGAAAGAAAAAAGGGGGATTCCAAGGTGGTGTGAAGGAAAAAAGTGGGGATTTGAAGGTGATATGGAGAAAAACGTGGGGGATTTGAAGGTGGTAGGGAAGATAAGGTGGGGATTTGAAGGTGGTATGAAGGAAATAAAGAGAATTTGAAGGTGGTATGAAAGAAAAAAGGGGGATTTCAAGGTAGTGTGAAGGAAAATGTGGGGATTTGAAGGTGGCATAGAGAAAAACGTGGGGGATTTGAAGGTGGTAGGGAAGATAAGGTGGGGATTTGAAGGTGGTATGAAGGAAATAAAGAGAATTTGAAGGTGGTATGAAAGAAAAAAGGGGGATTTCAAGGTAGTGTGAAGGAAAATGTGGGGATTTGAAGGTGGCATAGAGAAAAACGTGGGGGATTTGAAGGTGGTAGGGAAGATAAGGTGGGGATTTGAAGGTGGTATGAAGGAAATAAAGAGAATTTGAAGGTGGTATGAAAGAAAAAAGGGGGATTCCAAGGTGATGTGAAGGAAAAAGTGGGGATTTGAAGGTGGTATGGAAAAAAAAAAGTGGGGGATTTCAAAGAGGTACAGCAGATAAGGTGGGGAATTAAAGGTGCTATGAAGGAAATAAAGGGAATTTGAAGGTGGTATGAAAGAAAAAAAGAGGGATTTCAAGGTGGTGTGAAGGAAAAAGTCCGGATTTGAAGGTAATATGGAGAAAAACGTGGGGGATTTCAAAGTGGTACAGCAGATAAGGTGGGAATTTAAAGGTGGCATGGAAGAAAAAAGGGGGATTTAAGGGTGGTGTGATGGGAAAAAGTCCGGATTTGAAGGTGATATGGAGAAAAACGTTGGGGACTTCAAGGAGGTACGGAAGATAAGGTGGGAATTTGGAGGTGGTATGAAAGAAAAAAGGGCGATTTCAAGGTGGTGTGATGGAAAAAGTGGAGTTTTGAAGGTGGCATAGAGAAAAACGTGGGGGATTTGAAGGTGGTATTGCTGTAATATATTGGCATCTGAAGGTGATATTGCTTTTAAATGTTGGGATTTGTGATATGGAAGATTAGGTAGAGATTTGATTAAGGTATGAAGGAAAAGGTGGATTTCGATGATGTTGGTATTAAGGAAAAGACAATTTTGATGTTGGTAGGAAAACATTTGGAATTAGAATGTGGTATGAAGGAAATAAGGTGGGGATCTGAAACCCCTTTCAAAATTGGGGTTTAAATTACATATGGAGAGAAAAGTAGGTGAGATGGGAAATGATAAAAAGTGTGTGGTTATGAAAGTGGAACAAAAGTGGGGAATTGAAGACGGGAAACCTGGAGAGGTAAAAAAAATTGGGTTTTGAAAGTAGGTATGGAGGAAAAGGGGGTTGGAGAAAAAAAAAAAAAAAAAATTTAAGGAGGTCGGGGAAGTAAGTATGGTTTGTGGAGTTCGACCACAAAGAATATGAAAAGATATAAAATAATTGAATCAATATTTATCACAAGTCCAGCACCGGAAATGTTAATTAGTCATGTCATCAGATTATAAGCTTTATAGTAGTTCGGTTATATACTAATATATTCTATTAAGACATTAGTGACTTACAATATCAACCAATTTATCATTAAATCACGCCTGTTTTACATCTGATATAATCGCCATTTGTGGAATAGATTTACTAAAATATTTCCAACAAATCTGAAAAAATACCTTTTAAATATGCCCAATTGGCAAAGTCAATGCCTATATTGTATTATGTGGCATTGGTTGTAAACATACTTTCATCCCTGGTCGAGATAATAGTAGATATGTAAGAAAAGGTTTTGAATATTAAAGCAGTTTCAATGGTCAAAAGAATAGGTGGATGTCACCAGGAGAAAGCAACCATTGTGGCATTAATACCTTATGCAAACATTCTGTTGAAGGGCTAAACTGGAATAAGTCCTTGAGGTAATGTTTGAGATTATATATACGTAAAAAGAGTAAAAGTTATGAAAAGAAATCAAGAAGAAATGGCAGAATAGGAATTCTGATAAAAGTAACCATAGCAATGTCAACTGAAAAAAATAGTATAAAGGAAACAATAGAAAGGAAGAAAACACACAGGCAAATATGACCTCAATAACGGGTTAACTTTACTTTTGCTGGCATCCTCAACTATTTTGAGTCAAGA
>NC_090763.1:58397029-58402029 GCF_036898095.1 Palaemon carinicauda
AGATCTTTATCATTATCTATTTTTTAAATGCTGTTAAGCTTATTATACTGATCTTTTTAATAAATTTCATTATGATTATACTCACTTGAAATTAATTAAAAAGATCATTAAAATAAGCATAAAAGCATTTAAAAAAAAATCTTTATCATTATCTATTTTTAAATGCTTTTATGCTTATTATACGGATCCTTTTAATAAATTTCAAATGAGTATAATCAGAATGAAATCAATTAAAAAAATCAGTATAATAAGCATAAAAGCATTTAAAAAATAGATCTTTAACATTATCTATTTCTTAAATGCTTTTAAGCTTATTATACTGATCTTTTTAATTAATTTCAAGTGAGTATAATCAGAATGAAATTAATTAAAAAGAGCAGAATAATAAGCATAAAAGCATTTAAAAAATAGATGATGATAGAGATCTATTTTTTAAATGCTTTTATGCTTATCATACTGACCTTTATCGTTATTTATATACAGAACTAGTGTACGCGACCCGTTAAAATGATGGCTAAATATTTAGATAGATATGCACACATACGTACACACACACAAACTCGTAGCTCCTTCTAACCCGTCTCCCTTTCATAAATACAACACGGCAGTTGTGGTTTCCGAGTGTAACTCTTGGGGTAACCACCTTTCATCAGGGTATGACATCTCCCTCTCCCCCTACCAGAGGGACAGGGAGAGTCCAAGTAGTCACACGTATGGAAATGCCACTGAGCGTGACCAGAAAGAGTATATATATTTATTTATATATGTGTATATATACACTGTATATATATAATTATATATGTGTGTATACATACATACACATACACACATTATATATACATACATATACATATACTATATATATATATATATATATATATATATATATATATATATATATATATATATATATATATACATACACTTGCTCTTTGTTATATTGGAGAGATATCTTAATGCTTCCATAACAAAAAGTCAAAACAACGAATTTTTTCAATATATAAAATTTGTTTTATTTTATTATGGCTTTCATATATCCATGAATCTTTCTCTACTAAATACACCAAGTTACAAAAGTCGTCTAAAGAAATAGCTTGTAGTAAATACTGGTTTGGTTTTTTCCGTACATTTATGTAACTATTTTGTAAGAATAATTAATTTCAAATTTCCTTTTTGAAATATATTCATCTTATAATTTCCTTTACTTTCCAACTAATTTCTCATGTTAACGATGTGATAATCACTTTACATTTTTTTATTAATTCGGGGAAAATGTGACTGTGACTCATTATCTTAGTTGAGAGAGAGAGAGAGAGAGAGAGAGAGAGAGAGAGAGAGAGAGAGAGAGAGAGAGAGAGAGTGAGGGCGTATAAGCAACTGCTTTTTATTAGTCAGATTTAATCGCGTTATGTTCATTAAAATATATCTTTTATTATAACTCGTTATGTTGGGCCATAGATACAGTATTGTAATATTTTGAATTCACAAACGTTAATGAAAATAGAGAGAGAGAGAGAGAGAGAGAGAGAGAGAGAGAGAGAGAGAGAGAGAGAGAGAGAGAGAGAGAGAGAGAGAGTTTGTGTGTGTGAGTGCGTTTTATGGTAGCTTTTACCAATATTCATGAAATATCTATAATGCAAAAATTCCACGTGCTAGATTGCTATTTCTCCATAACATATTTTGTCCGACCTTAAAAAACTGGAAAACTTATTAATTTCTCTCTCTCTCTCTCTCTCTCCCCTCTCTCTCTCTCTCTCTCTCTCTCTCTCTCTATACACATCGGTCTATCTTCTGAATAAACTTTCATTTCCCTTTCCTTTACCCCTACCATCCACCACCCACTTCCAATTTTCGAGAAGATTCATAAATTTCCAAAAGTGAAAATGAAGTTGAAAAAGATCCCCTGGCCGTGGCCTCATAATCGACGTGAGAGTGAAGTTAGTTAAGCGGTCGCCACATTAACGAAGAGATTGTGTGTATATATTTTTTCAGAAAATTTCCTCCCTTGAAGATTTTTTTCACCACTCGGCGCTCTTGCCCGGCACCCCTGCTTTGATAAGGCCTTGCCACACGCCGTCGGAGAGAAGCTAAATTTTCTCATTTTTCCGACGTGTATTCAAGTTCTGATAACGTTTTGTTTTCATGTTATAAATCAGTATTTCGCGTTTTCATTATTGTTGTTGTTATAAGGATAAAGACGTTTGTGAAAAGAGTTTAAATAGCGACTTGGAGCGGTGAACCGAGCGTGGCGGCGTGTGGCAACCCAGGCGCATTTTACACTCCTCAGCCAGCTTATTAATAAAGTGACCAACGCCATTAAGGCACCATAAAGTTTAATAGGATCATTATATGCGTGCTGCCCGACTGCCCTCACCCGCCGAGAATTAATAATGGCCAGATAAGACCACTTTCACTGACCACTTTTGGTGATGGCGACCAACGGGGGTACCACCTCTACCCGACCTACCATCCCCCCACCCACCCCCTCTGCCCCTTGACCAAACAACAACTGATTTTTGGAAATTGGGGGAAAAACGGGAGTGATAGTGACAGGGAAGTGTAAGTTTTGAGAAATGTGGAAAAGGGGTGAGAACGAGAGACTGTTAGATATGATCGGCCCTTGCTATATCTAGTTACGCTTACTTAACAAAATGACTTTGGTGTTCTTCAAGCACTTGCTAAGGGAGATTGGTTCTCGAGATGTTCAACAACTAGATGTCTTTTTAGTAGTGATAATAATAATAATAATAATGATAATGATAATGATAATGATAATGATAATGATAATGATGATGATGATGATAATAATAATAGAAATAATAAATAATAATAATAATAATAATAATAATAATAATGATGATGATGATGATAATAGAAATAATAATAATAATAATAATAATAATAATAATAATAATAATAATAATGCTTTAAATTGTAATCACTATACTGTGCTATCCTCATCATGATTTTGATGCAAATTATTAGAACCATTATGAATGATTTTAAAATAAGTTGAAAGTTGCATTTCCTCATATAAAATTCAATATATTATTATTACTATTATTATCATCATCCTCATTATTATTATTATTATTATATAATAGCTTACACTCAGCTTTACTGTATAACGGAGTTCTTTCTCTTCTAAAATCTAACCGATATCAGATTTGAAAACCTTTGCATTCGATTGGGACAATTCATCCTAAGGGTCACGAACGCACGTACACACACAATAATATGTGTATCTATACTTACATCTATATGTAGCCTATGTATGAATGTATGTATATTATTTATATATATATGTATATATATGTATATATATATATGTGTGTGTGTGTAAATTATATATATTTATATATACACACACGCATATATATATATATATATATATATATATATATATATATATATATATATATAACTAAAGGGATTGGTAAGGAAACTTTAGACCAAGGAAATATATATATATATATATATATATATATATATATATATATATATATATATATATATATACTCAGGAAGATCAGATGGAGTTGGAAGAGAAGGGGTAAGAATGATGATGACACCAAGAGCAGAAAGGGCATTAACCGAGTGGAGAGTTGTAAATAGTAGATTGTTACTAGCAAAGTTCAAATCAAAACAGTGCAATATGAGTATTATAGTTTTTTATGCCCCAAAAAATTATTCCCCTGAAGAAAGGGAAGATGAATACTTTGAAGCACTGCAGAGTGTAATAGATGAGATCCCAGAGAGAGATATGAAAACTGTGATTGGTGACTTCAATGCTAAAGTTGGAAAAAATAATCAAGGGATAGGGAATGTGATGGGTGTCGAGGGTCTTGGCGAAGTTGTAAATGAAAATGGAGCATATTTCATAAGTTTCTGTTCAGCAAACAATCTTGTCATTGGAGGTACTCTTTTTCAATACAAAAACATCTACAAGTATACATGGACTTCACCATGTGGTAATTACAAAAATCAGATAGATCACACTGCCATTAGGAAAGAGAGAAGGAGGACTCTGAGAAATGTAAGAAGCTAAAGAGGTGCCTATATTGGTGATCACCAGTTCCTCATTGCCACACTGAAATTAAAACTGAAAGCATAAAACAGAAAAATAGAATACCTAGGTTTGATACAACTAAGCTTTTGGAAGAAGAGCACAGAGAAACAGTTGCAATTGAATGTAGGAATCGATTTGCAGTCTTAGAGACTATAAGACCCGAAGACCACACAATTAATGAAGAATGGTGTGATAGTAAGAACATATATCAGTCAATTGGTAGTGAAGTCTTAGGACATGCATTTACAAGGAGAAAACCATGGATATCAAATGATACTTGGGATACTATAAAATTTTCGAGGAAGTAATGTAAATTACAAAGTAGAGCATGCTAAATATTCCAGTATTACTAGTGAGGTCAAAAGAAAAGAAAGGAATGACTGGAGAGAATATTTAGACAGTAAAGCAGATGCGACTGACAAAGCTATGAATTCAGGAAGTGGCTATGGTGTAAGAATTGCTCACAGAATTATTAATGAAATCTCGACTGGGCCAAAGAAGAAGAAGCGTATACCCATCAAAAAGAGAGATGGATCTGTTATAACAACAGAATATGAAGAAAGACAACGTTGGATGGAACAATTTAGTGACGTCATGAATAGGAGATATGATGGGAATAATTTGGTTAATATACCTGAAGCTGGTGAAGACCTTGATGTGCCCATGGATGAATTCAGTGTGTTTGAAGTCGAAGCTATCCTAAAAAACTAAATAGATGGAAAGCCCCGGGATACGATGGAATAACTGTCAAGATGATACTTACAAGATTATTTTGTACAATGTAGCATGAAGAGGCAAAACCTGAAGAATGGGAGTTAAGAGTGTTGGTGAAAATAGCAAAAAATGAGACCTGACTGATTACAAAGATTACAGAGGCATAACACTAACGTCAATTGTTAAGAAAATATATAGTATGCTTATTCTAAAGAAA
>NC_090763.1:58412029-58417029 GCF_036898095.1 Palaemon carinicauda
TTGCCAGTTCGCTGATGATGACCTCGGTTTGCTCTATCGAATACCCCTTTTAGATCGATGAAGATTTTTGTGGTTGTGTTTGGTCCTGTCATGACCCAATGTATGCAGAACTGGGTGCTCTTTTCTTCAATAAAACCATACATGTTTTGTATCTATATAGATTGAGAAGCGTTCAAATTCACACCAAGAACGGATAAGATGAATGGCCATGGAATGGGTGCGGAATAGCTGATGTTTCAGGATGAAGCAGTGCTGATTAAGAATAATGAAAATAAACTACAGAAACCAGTGAAAGTTTTAAACACGGTAAGAGCAATAAGATTTTGAATGTAAATTGAGCCAAGGTGGGTTGTGAAGATAAACGGAAAGCAGATAAAACAAGCAATGAATGCTTGTGCAGAGGAAGGAAAATAATTATCCTTTTATTTTAGACATTTGGCAGAAAATATTTTAAATAATAGTAAGATGAAAAAAATAAGTGATTGACAGATATGTAAAGCAAGAAAATCTGGAATACTTATTGAGGTTAAGGTTGAATGTATTATGAAATGGTTGTTAAACCATTCCTCTTCTATAGAAGTGAAGTGCACTTCTTGGAATATTAGGTTTTGAATTTGTAGAGATGAACTGCTACCATAATATACTCGAAGGAATTCTTTAAAGAATAAGAAATGAGGAGATACATTAAGGATGAATAGAGAGTAATGCTCATGTGAGAGCTCGAATCAAGACGGTTTCTTAGTGGTTTAATCATGTCGAAAGAATATGGAGGAGAGAGTTAGTAAATGACAAGAATTTGTCAAGAAATATTGGGACTAGGAAAGAGAGGAAGACTAGTACAGGTATCAATACCCATGGGGAGATGGTAAGATTAAGATAAGATGCTTATGGCACATAGTGTACATACGAGGTTCGATGCATTTTTGATGAGCTCTCTGTTTAAGTTTATGAGTGTCATGGGTAGATAGAGTAGTATTGAAGGAATTTGTTATTAAAACAGAGAAACTTATTTATTCCCAAAGTGTAAGCAGCGAGACGAGATTCGACTACTGTAGTGTTTGATCAAATCTGTCATCAATTCACTGTCGTCAGCATTTTGGAAACAGAGCCTCGACTAAGAGTGCCTGCAGCAATAAAGGAACTATCTTGTATGCACCAAGATGACATTGTCTTAATCAGTGGAGTCAACATAATTTTGAAAAACCGATCATCGAGGAATATACTTGTTTATGAAAAATGTCATCACGGATGGACACATGACACACTTTTATTTTGGCCTTACACAAGATCCAGATTGCATCAGAAATTTGTTCTAGAATTTCTATGGCGAGATCGAAGTGGGCGTTTTTGAGGAAACCAATCATGACATAGAATTGTTCAAAAAACTCCTTATATGGAAATGTCAACTGCCCATTGTAATTAGCTCTCCCCATACATGGGTAAATAAACTTCAAGAACAGACTGTCTAGCAGAGATAGGACAGGACATAGGACAAGAGAGGAACGGTGTCCGAACCAAATAAAAACCACGTCCTGACGAGATAAGAAACACAGAAGACCAGAAGTCTGATAGAGCCAGTGTCCAACCTTCCCTTCAGACGACAAACGCCTATCTCCAAAATCCTGTTATGGCTGAGAAGAAGAAACGAATCAAAGCAGCCAGCCCTCCCTGTTTGTGACGAGAAGTAACCAACACTGCATGCAGCCTGGCCTAAGTTCTACACTAACATCGAATTCTTGGAGAAGGCTTCTGATGTCCCAACTTAATGTCACCCTTTCTGTGACGTCTTCGAATCCGAAGTCATCGTGCCAGTTTCACCTAAACTTCAGCTACCCTTCTGTTACGTTCTCAAGCCTGAAGCCTCCGTACCAGTATCATCTCAGCAGCTGCAGAAAACTATTCAATATAACTTAAGTATTTCTACTTTACGCGCTGTTCCCCCCTTTTTTAATAAGGTTTTGATTGATTTGATTTGTCAGTTAGGGTAACAGAAGAAATATCATTGGTTTTGTGTATAAGTTTGTGAATGGACGTGCGTTTTATTGAGTTTCTTTTTATATTAATTTTCCATGTTTTATTAGGTTGTTGTCGAAAATATTTATTTTAAATATTAAAAAAATCTGTAATACAAGGAGACTAATGTTATAAAAGTTTTCTGGACAGGAAGTTCATGACTCATCCAAGCTTCAGCAGATACAAAAAAATAAATGTGAAAGTGACTGTACTCTTGTCTAGTCTCGAGTCACAGTTGTAAGTAAATAATATACATAAATTTTATATATATATATATATATATATATATATATATATATATATATATATATATCTATATATATATATATATATATATATATATATATATATATATATATATATATATATATATATATATATATACTGTATATAATAGATATAGAGATAGATGTAATTTGGCAAAGGGGCTAGTTTACTTATTAAAACAGTATTTTAGCATCAACCATCATCCCCCCCCGGGCCAAAGAAAGCTAAATCCTTTTTGTTGACATAACACTGCAATCTATATATAACACCAGTTAAGATAGCTTACATCCCAAGTAAACCCATTGGGTGTAGATGGTCAATCAGCCGAGGGCACGCACCCAGCACACGTCAGGGGGAGCATCTCTCACCCCTTTTTTTTCACCCTTTATTCCTCCTCAAAACGCGGTCCTCGTCGACATCGATAGAGGTAAAGCCACTTTTTATAAGCCTTCGGCAGATGGTCAAGGACACTGATGGGCTAGTTGTGGCCCCAGATGTGGAATCACGTGGGAAGTCTTTCTTTATGCGCTGTGCCGGAGCCATCCATGCCAGTGGCCCACCTGCCGTTTTGAAGGATTCCGGCGCGCGCGGGAAAATTTGTGACATTGTCACAATCACGCGTCAATGGCTTTTTATTTATCTTTTTTTTTTTCGTTTGGGTGTATTCTCTTTTTTACAGTTTTTGTACATTTAGAACGTTTGCTATTTTTCTTTTTTCATACGTTTTAGTATTTCCCTGGATGTAGCCGTTTCCAATCGATTGAATTTTCTATTTTGATGTAACATATTGCTACATATGATATTAGCGAAGAGCAAAATAAACAATATCACTAGAAAGACAATCTTCAAGTAATGAGAGGACGAAGGATATACAATTTCTTATTACAACTAAATAAAAAAAACACACTTGCATATTGCCACAATACGAAATAAGACTTTAAGAAAATAAATTGAGTGTGACTTCTGACATCTGCGTTGAAACTGTTCTAGTTCTCACAGGAAGCAAGGTAAGGCTTATCAATATTTTTGGTTAAGATAAAAAAAAATAAAATCAGAACAACATTTGAAAACTTGGAATAAAACAGATGGAGTGTTTTCGGTTAATTATTCTCTAAATAAAGACGCCTATTTAGGGTTTCTAGGTATAAAACTATATTTTTATCAATAAACATTTTCTCCTTGCGTGGGGCACTGTATTATTATTATTATTATTATTATTATTACTATTATTATTATTATTATTATTATTATTATTACAAGTGTACGCGGCCCATCAAAAATGACGGCTAAATCTCTAAAAAGATATGCAGACACGCACATTCAACCCAATCCTTTTATATAGGTTAAACTATTATTATTATTATTATTATTATTATCATTATTATTATTATTATTATTATCATTATTATTATTATTATTATCATCATCCTCCAATACATATCCCTGGTTGGAAAAGTATAATGCTACAATTCTAAAGGAAAAAAAGCCCAGTGAGGAAAGGAAATACCAAATGATATATATATATATATATATATATATATATATATATATATATATATATTTATATATATATATATATATCTATTTATATATATATATATATATAATATATATATATGTAGTCATGAATAAAGGATATACAGTAACAATGTTAAAATGGACCAGTCATATATAAACTATAAAAAAACGAAACATGTTGACCTGTTCAACAGAAAATCATTTGCAAAAAGTTTAATTATCTACAGACAGTAGATCTGTAGATCTTTGCCTAACCTAACCTATCCCTTCGTTCCCAAGTTACACCTACTTTTCATCCCTCAGATTTCTCCTTCCCTTCTGGTGACCTACGTTTTCAATTTTTACCTAATGGTTTTCGTAGGGCTCTGCAAGCCTATTGGAAACGTTCCTGCCTCGCGATCTGCCAGACTGGGGTTCAAGTTCCGGTTATTATTATTATTATTATTATTATTATTATTATTACTTGCTAAGCTACAACCCTAGTTGGAAAAGCAGAATGCTATAAGCCAAGGGGCTCCAATAGGGAAAATAACTACTTGTAGTGACTGCAACCTCTCCATTCTTGTGAGCTAAGGATGGGGGTTTTGGGGAGCCTGTAGGTCTACCTGCTGAGTCATCAGAAGCCATTGCCTGGCCCTCCTTGGTCCTAGCTTGGGTGGAGAAGGGGTTTGGGCGCTGATCATGTGTGTTTATGGTCAGTATCTAGGTCATGTAACAGTCCCTTGCCTCTGCCATTCAGGAGAGACCTTTAAACCTTTAATAGTGCAACTGAAGGGGTTTTCTCCAGTTGCATCCCACCGCTGAATGGCCTCTCTGGCCCCAGAGGAGGCTATATGGCTTATATTCATAAATTCAATCAATCAGTTGATATGAAAATGCCTTTTTCGAATTTCTAATATACACTCCTCTTTTTAAACTTACGAGATAATTTAAAAATGTTATATTTAAGACTTATGTTTTTCTATATTTTACTTAAATTTAATTTTAGATCGTATGATAAATAAATTGCCGTTGAGCTTTTAATATAAATAAGTCTTGCTCCATAACAAAATTTAAACAATTAAACCAGGTCAGGTCAGGATAAGGATAGGGAAGTGGGGAATAAGGGATAAGGAAGAGTACCCCTGGATACAATCCAGTTTATAACCCGAAGGCAGGTACTCGTTTAATTCAATTTTTTTTTACTATTCAATTAATTGATA
>NC_090763.1:58427029-58529529 GCF_036898095.1 Palaemon carinicauda
CATGTGTATTGTGTGCAAAGTATCAATATAATAATACCAATTTCCTAATATCGTAAGAGGGTCTGCCCCTCTCTTTAATTCTTCTCCTGTACTTCTCTTTCTCCCTATTTCTTAAATCTTTCCCATCCCGAGTACCTGCCTTTGAGCTATAAACTGGATTGTATCCAGGGGTACTCTTCCTTTCCCCATATTCCCCACTTCCCTATTCTTATTATTGTTGTTGTTCCATGTAATTAACCACCTAATGGACAAAAACAAGAAAATAGGACAAACCATTTTTAGTGTAGAGAAAACTTTTGATTCTGTCAAAACTTCAGCAGTAATGAAAGGCCTTCAAAGATAAGAATATATTGCTCTTTTGTTAGAGAAAGAAATCTCTTAAATTATTCATAACGTGTCTAGAATTTTCAATGAATTAAGATTTGGCAAATGCAGAAATTTCTTTAATGAAGAATACCTTAACAACTCAAGATTTTTAGATGGCAGTTTTAATTAGTGAAACATGGGAGGAATTGCGAAAAATGATAGAAGATTTGAATAGAAAAAGCAGAAATGTACAACTGGAATGTTCAATGAAAATGCAGAGAAACAACAAATAAAGGTTATGGACGAACCTATAGAGATTCTTAATGCATATATGGGAGCAATTGCGAAAGATGATAGAAGATTTGAATAGAGAAAGCAGAAATGTAGAACTGGAATGTTCAATGAAAATGCAGAGAAACAACAAATAAAGGTTATGGATGAACCTATAGAGATTCTTAATGCATATATAGACATATCATGAAATATGTCTGTATATTTCATGATACAGACATATGAAGTGAGACTCGATTCAACCTGCATCGAATTTATAAAGAAAAGACTAGATTATCAGAATTGACTGTAAATCAAATAATGCTATCATATGATGTATTTTATGAATATTTAAATGTAAAGAATGATAAGTATGATAAATTCTATATAATTTACTAACTGAGTTTAATTTTACTAAATGATTAGTGCTGTACTTGAGAATAAAACCAAGATTGGAAATTAAACTTCAAGTTTCTATCCAATAACTTAAAAAGACTATCTTTTGCTGGAGACCAAACCGGAGAAAATGTTCAAGATAATTGATGAATTAAATAAATTTTCTCAGGAGGAAGTGTCTACAAAAATCTTAAAAACCTCATTTATTGCCATTTTTGCGTAATAAAAAAATAAGGCAGGAGGTGTGTTTAGAAATAGGGGGGCAAGCCAGCCTCAACTTGGTGCCAGTCCCAAGCCCGGGTAAATGGGGAGGGTTGGCGGCAGGAAAGGCATCCGGTCATGAATAATTAGCCAAAACCAATATGGCCAGTGGAAATTGGGAACATCAACCCCACATAAAAGTGGGAAAATATGCAGACAAAGAAGAAGAAGTTTAGAAATAATATTTGCAATCACGAGTGATATCTCGAATTTTTAATTGAATATAGAGTAAAAAGAAAAAACACTATCGGTGGTCTACGTAAATGAATTCTATATCTTTGACCTATTATTGTCAATTCTAAGTTGAGTTTTGTTACGGTCCAATTCATCGCCCATAATTTGCACAGTGCATGAATTTCAGCAACTACAGATCTCTACTCAGGATATGGGATAAACGTGAAGCGGGTAGCACAATCAGAAAACAAGTAAACAAAATTGCTTTCAAGCAAAATGACATATCCTGTATATATATTATACATATGATAAAAAATAATAATGGACCAAGGGCGCTGCCCCATGGAACAAAACATATATTCTTGTAATTACAATACCCATCAACAACTAATTACATTCTCAAACCTTGAAATTCAACAGTAATACTGTAATATTATCCACTCATTCTCTTTTTGAAGAAGTTTAAATAATATCCCCAGCTTAACACCTTCAATATTTTGTTTCCTCTGAATACTAGATATTTGACTTTCCAACAAAACCCATTTATGTTCTCTTGGAATAGCCACATCAAAATACTGACCCGTCTATAATCGTCTATAATGACACTTTCCTCACAGCTTTATATCTCCTCTTTTCCAGCTTCACTTTCTGCAAAAACATCACACCTAATTCATATCAACATTTTTCTAGTAATTCATTATCATTCAACAACCATACTTCACGTCTTTAAAGAGGAGATAGTTCAAGAAACCACTCACGCACTTCACAGTCTCTATGACCCCTTCATTTCTAACTACCTTCTTGGATTCCAGTTCTCACGATTCACAAAGACTCGCTTCGTTTACTCACGCATATTGCTACGAGCCAAGGAGATTGAATCAAACCTCACTCCTAACACACCCAATACTTAAACTTCTATTTACCCTCAACATGATGCATTCCTATATCCATGGTGAATAATCCACGCATATCAAACTTTCAATATTTCTTTACAACTTAATGAAATTCATCTTTGCTTTTACCAGTTGCTAATTCTTCATTGAAAATTCCTACCACTTTGAACTCTTCTGAAACCCCAATTTAGGTCGGTCGCATATTTTTCTAATCCCAATATTCACTTCAGTGTTGAACAGCTAGGGGAACATCACCTAACTTCGACAAAAGACCCTTATTGCACTAAACCATTCAATCTTTGTTTCCTAATTGCACAAGATCATTACCTGTTCTTAATGTTATATGTACCCAGACCACAATATTAAATATCTATCAATTCATCACAAGCTTCCCTATACCTACGGTATTTACCCTCGTTTTCATATCCCAAATTTCTCTTACAATTCTCATACATTATCTCTATCAATACAATTGAAAACTGTATTATGAACACGTGATAACGATAAAGGTTCAAGATGTTACTGACCTTGAGTTTGTCCTCACGATCCATCGGCGGAGATTCCAGGAAATGTAGGAGATTACTGGCTATTTAAGCCAAACATGATCATTGGAGACCTGAAAATAAGAATAAACATTAATTAAAAATATAAATACAATTATTTCTAGAATAAATGCTTTTGAATTAATAATGACATTACAATATTTTATAGTCGAGATGGAAATCGTACAAATATTCAAGTTTCACAACCCCTACGTAAATCCACATATGCGTAATGGTTCTATTAAATCCAACCTATACGCCCTTTTCCATTATGGTGTATTAACCTTCCTGCTCTCAGCAATTCATGTATGATGACGCAGCCAGCCTCAAGCCCTTTTCAACAGAGTTCAAAAGTTTACCTATGCAATACTGAGTCGCCACCTCTCTTACCACTTAATATGCTCCCTTTTTGGCTACCAGCATACTCGAACAGGTGTCTCGTTAACGGTTTTCTAGTATTTAGTTTATGAAAATCTACAATTTGTATGAGAATTTGGACGATAGACAAAAATTCCTCCTGTAATTAATAGGACAAGATTTTTCGTCCGATCAAGCTATTCCGAAGAAATTTTTAAATTTTCCTTTTCCTTGTTTCGAGTATTGTTCTCCTGTCTGGTCTTCAGCTACTGAATCTCATCTTAAATTGCGGAAAAAACTTGCAGACAATTAAATTTTTCATTCCTAATTTAGATATTAGTGTCTGTTTCCCTCGTTGTTATTTTTTATGTATGTTGCGTAAGATTTGCAATAATTCTGACCATTCTTTGAAATCGGATCTTCCCAGACAGTACCATCCGGTACGTAGTATTAGGTATGCAGTCAATTATAAAAGTCTTGCTTTCTCCATCATAAAACTCAATACTACTCAGTATTCTAAAAGTTTTATTCCAGCTGTGGCAAGATTGTGGAATGATCATCCTAATCGGGTAGTTGAATCAGCAGAACTTCAAAAGTTCAAACTCGCAACAAATGTCTTATGTTGAACAGGCTTACATAAGTCCTTTTATAATTTATATATTAAATATATGTTGCCATTTTGTTAATGTTTTCAAAATTTTTTATTCCAAATTTTTCATTACTTCTTATATTGTTTATTTATTTCCTTATTTCCTTTCCTAACTAGGCCATTTTTCCCTGTTGGACACCTTGGGCTTATAGGATCTTGCTTTCCCAACTAGGGTTGTAGCTTAGCTAGTAATTATAATAATGATAATCAGGCACTTGAATCGTTCCAACTCAAGAAATTCAAACTTGTTAGCGTATGTTTTATATGTTGAACAGGCTGACACAAGTCTCTCTTCGTAGTTTATATAAGACTTATATCCTAACGTTGTTACTGATCTTAAAACTCGTACATTTTATAATCATTATCTTTTACTTCTCATATAGTTTATTTATTTCCTTTCCTCACTTATTTTTTTTTCCCGTTTAGCGCACCTGGGCTTATAGCATCCTACTTTTCCAACTAGGGTTGTAGCTTAGCTAGTCATAATAATACGTCCGGGAGCCACAATTACAAGCCTCATCAGGTACAAATTTAAAACATAGATAAAGGAAATAATATACAAAGCACAACTACATACACAATTATAATGAAAAGTTGTAATAAAGAACTATTAGGAAAAACTATTTGAAAAAGTATCGCGTTACCTATTCTATATAGATCAAATATCATAGATTTAACAGAACTTGAAATACAAAAATTACAAAAGATAGAAAATAGGGAATTTAGGAAAATATTAGGTGCCATTAAGAAAATAGCTACTACTGCATCAAGATTGTAGAACAAACTCTCACTAGATATTCTAAAGACGGAAGATATTTAGATTTTCAAGAAAAATCTAGACTTTCATGTCTCTTATGTGCTTCGATAATGTGGGTTTAACAACGCAGAATACCTTGGAGTAATCATGGATGATAGACTGACAATGAATGAACATATAAATAATATGGTAAGAAATTGTAACTATCATATTAGGAACATAGCATTTATTAGTAAATACTTAGATGAAAAATCTATGGCCATACTCATTAATCACCAAATATTTTCAAGAATTGATTACTGCAACTCACTGCTCTATGGCTTACCAAATTATCAGCTGAAGAAAATTCAGAGAGTACAAAACAGAGCCGCTAGATTAATAAAAGGACTACACAATAGGGAAAGAGTTACCCCTGCACTACATAAGACACATGAGTGACAAACATAGGCTATCTGAACCAAGAACAAATAGTAAATTTGGTGAAAGGGCTTTTAGCTACTGTGCGCCTAAACATTATAATAAACTGCCAACTGAAATGAAGGACCTTAAGGGAGCAATTGAATTTAAGAAGAAACTAAAGACATTACTTTTCACAAGATCATATAATTTGGAAGATGCTACAATCAAAGAATTGTATAAGTTATAATGAAAATGTTTCGTTAGATAATTGATATGGACCCGCCCGAGAAGTAGTTCACTCGACTTCAGTGGAGGGTTGGATTTAAACCCAAAACAAGTAACAAGTAAAGTATACGACAACAATCTTGCAGTGCTATAATGCGTAGGGTTTCCCTTTGTAATAGTACCAGGTAAACAGCTCTTAAGATAAGTAAATATCAGCATTGTTTCAAGTCTATGCTTCACGAGTAGCCCCGAAATTTTGAAATTATTTAGAATATGCAAATAAGAAATCTTGGGTTAGAGTTCTAGTGCTTGAGGGTACCCTCGGGAACACTATTTTATCTTATTTATCTTCCTCTTAATTTGTTACGGTTTTTATAGTTTATATTATGACATATTTATTTTAGTTTAGTTACTGTTCTTAAAATACTTTATTTCAATTGTTAATTACTTCTCTTATTTCCTTTCCTCATTTAGTTATTTTCCTTGTTGGAGCCCCTGGGCTTATAGCAACCAGCTTTTTCAACAAGGGTTGTAGCTTAGCAAGTAATAATAATAATAATAATAATAATAATAATAATAATAATAATAATAATAATAATAATAATAATAATAATAATAATAATAAACGTTTGAGACTTTCTGTGACCTAAGCTATGACTTGAAAATCTAAAACTAACATACAATAAAACAAAAACAGAAAAGATCACAAGAGTTTTAACGGATATATTCAGCACAAGAATATACTGGGCCCAATCTTATTTTGTATCTATACTATTGGTCTGTCAAAAATACTACGAAGGCATGGAATGAATTTCAAACTATTTGCAGATGATACATAATTCTACTTCTTCCTATATGATATAGACGACACTACTGAAACTCTAAACCGAATTCTTGCCAGTGTTAAGGAATGGATAACAATCGAACAACTAGAATTAAATTAATATAAAACTGAGTTTATGGTGGTAAGAAAGAAAACAGCATATTCAAACAAACATAAATAACAACTCTGTCCCGATATCGAGTAAAGTCCGTGATATAGGCGTATTTCAATGCCCAAATAAATATGTAGTAAAAAAAATGCTGGTTATCATCTTGCCCCCCAAAAAAAAGCGCCTTGTGGTAAGCTGTGTTTGAACATTCTGTAAAGAAACTTGTGATAATCTGTGTTTGAACATTCTGTAAAGAAACTCGTGATAAACTGTGTTTGAACATTCTGTAAAGAAACTTGTGATAAACTGTTTAAACATTCTGTAAAGAAACTTGTGATAAACTGTGTTTGAACATTATGTAAAGAAACTTGTGATATCCTACGTTTGAACATTCTGTAAAGAAACTTGTGATAAACTGTGTTTGAACATTCTGTAAAGAAACTTGTGATAAACTGTGTTTAAACATTCTGTAAAGAAACTTGTGATAAACTGTGTTTGAACATTCTTTAAAGAAACTTATGATAAACTGTGTTTGAACATTCTGTAAAGAAACTTGTGATAAACTGTTTGAACATTCTGTAAGAAACTTGTGATAAACTGTGTTTGAACATTCTGTTAAGAAACTTGTGATACACTGAGTTATTACCGGGATTGACTATTGTAACTCCATCTACTACAATTTACCAAAAGGACATCTTACGAAATTACAGAACAAAATAAACAGAGGAGCATGACTGATAGAAGGTGTCCTACCCCAAGAAAGAATCACTCCTATACTATCTGATTTACACTGGCTGCCTATTAAAACAAAAATTAAGTTTAAAATATGTATAATAACCAATCAAGTTATCCATCAAAATATCTAAGAGAATTGTTACATATTGTGCAGCCAAAACGTGTTGACACGAGAATAGTTACAGATGATTTCAAACTATTTGAACACAGATACATGTCTACTGTAAGCTCCAGATCCTTTAAATATGGGGCCCAGAGACTATACAATAAGCTCCCACTAGACAGCCGAAAGACTAAAGATATTAAGGCTTTCAAGAGGAAACTGAAGACTTTCCCTTGTTCTCTAAGTACTTCGATAGTGTCGATTTGACAATAAACGAGCAATACGCGGTGTGAAATGTTGAATGCTTTCAAACGAACATGATAAAATGACTGGAGGTCCTGTAGTGAGTTGGGTTCCCCTGCTGTACAGGACCAGAAAAGTCGCCCTTAAATCAAGTATAGCAAGTAATATTGAAAACAGTGAAAATTAAATACATTACCTTCTTTACATTAGTCTTCAAGCATCTGGGTACTTAATCACTTCACGAGTACATATTTATCAAAGCAGAGCCATTGCAAGCTCCTCGTGTCGTTACCTCTTTAGATCCTAGGCTCTAAGGTCTATAGGCCTTGTTAGGATCTTCAGGACATGTGTGAAAGCGATGTGTAGGGCTAAACTACGTGAAGGGCATTCAAAGGCAGTCTTCATGTTACCCAATAATCCTGCAATGAAAATTCTATATTAATGTCATGCTTGAAATGTTTAATCAAACTCTGGCAGTTATTTCAATCATATTCCTAAATAATTGATAATTACAAAACAGTCATGTTACACATTCCTGCAATAAAAATCATATATTGTTGACAAGCTTAAAATGCTTAATGAAACTCTGGCTATTATTTCAATCGGATTCGTAAAATTCCTAAATAATTGATCATTACAAAACAGTGACAAAATTAATTTCTGTTAGTTTCTTAATCTGGATGAAAAACTCTAAGCAAAATGAGGTTCCCACTTTTTCGAAATAAGAATGAAACTCTAATTGTTTCTAAATATCCTTCGATCTTCACTATCCATCTTTAGTGGTATTCGAGTTGTGAAGTAACCGTGAAAGAAATCATAATCTATAGTCCATTTCTTTTGGAGAGGCAGATTTGCACCGACTCGCAACGGTGCCCTTTTAGCTCGGAAAAGTTTCCTGATCGCTGATTGGTTAGAATTATCTTGTCCAACCAATCAGCGATCAAGAAATTTTTCCGAGCTAAAAGGGCACCGCTGCGAGTCGGTGCAAATATGCCGCGCTAAAAGAAATTGACTATAGTAAGCTTTTCAAACCTCCATGAAAAGTTAGAAAATCCTTTTCACTTATTTTTGTTGGATTTTTTGATTTATAAATTAGGACTAGAAACCCTGGCACTAAGGCCTGGGAGGCCATTCAGCAACAGGGGATACAATGCAGTTGCTGTTGAAGGAAAGGTTACGAGGCTGGACAGAAAGATGGTAGGAAGAGAAGCTTAGTAGAAGAATAAAAAGTGGGTGCAGTAAGAGGTCGACAGGACGTTGGAAAAGCCTTTAGGTCAGTGGTTCACAAACTGGGGGAAATTTCCCCCTGGAGGGAAATTTGAAGCTTCCAGGGGGGAAATAATTACACTACCTACTAACCAAAACAAGCGGAAAATGTCCTCATAGTACGTGCGGCAATTTGTTGTTAGCCATTCAATTGTGATATGATCATATCATATTTCTCACTGACATGATATTCAAGGGGATAATTGGAATATCATACCCATTTCTGAGACAGGTGAGTGGGCATGAGGGCTGGGCGGGGCATGAAGGGGGAAATCTGGATGGTTGAACTGGGTGCAGGGGGGAAATGACAGAAAAAAGGTTGGGAACCACTGCTTTAGGTAATGTATACAGTGCAACATTTTAAGATGCACTGATAACAATTGCACCCCCCCCCACCCCCCACCCCCACCCCCACCCCACCCCATTTAGAAGGCCCCTGCCATTAGTGGAATGGAGGGTAGCGTATATGAAAGGAGGTTTTAATAACGAACAAAAAGTGAACTCGCCAATTATCATTATTATTATTACTAGCCCAAGCTACAACCCTAGTTGGAAAAGCAAGATGCTATAAGCCCAAGGGCTCCAACAGGAAAAAATAGCCCAGTGAGGAATGCAAATAAGGAAATAAATAAATGATGAGAATAAATTAACAATATTCATTCTAAAAACAGTAACAGCGTCAAAACAGATATGTCCTATAAAAACTATTAACAACGTCAAAAACAGATATGTCATATATAAACAATACGAAGACTCGCGTCAGCCTGGTCAACATAAAAGCATTTGCTCCAACTTTGAACTTTTGAAGTTCTACCTGATTCAACTACCCGATTAGGAAGATCATTCCAAATTTTACTACATGATATAAGACCAGTAATACTGAATGACACCGATAGAACATGGCACATAAAAAACCCAACGAAAAAATCCCCTGGAAATGTAACGTAAACCTTAATTATCCTTATTAAATGCGTAAAAGTTGTTAAAATTGTCAGTCCGCATGTACCATTTTACTTATGTGGCTGATCATGGACCATAAAATTAATGTTATGACTAATACGACGCGTCACAACCTCATTCTATAAGCCAAGAGGTTTTTTATTTTATTTATTTGTTTTTAAGCCAAAAAAACTTGAAAGTAAAACTGCAGATTCTTGCACAATTTACTTTGGAAAAGTTGTTAAAATTGTCAGTCTGCATGTAACATTTTACTTTAATCAAGGACCATAAAATTAATGCTATGAATAATACGACGCGTCACAACCTCAGTCTATAAGCCAAGAGGTTTTTATTTCATTTATTCTTTTTTTTAAGCCAAAAAAATTGAAAGTAAAAGTGCAGATTCTTGCACAATTTACTTTGGATGCATTGAACCCAAGTTGTTATACGATGATCACTTAATTTAGAAACACAAAGCAGTCTACTGTCTAGTGTAATCGTAAAGCAGTGTGTATTATTATTATTATTATTATTATCATTAATATTATTACTTGCTAGGCTACAACCCTAGTTGGAAAAGCAGGATGCTATAAGCCCAGGGGCTCCAATAGGGAAAATAGCCCAGTGAGGAAAGAAAACAAGGAAAAATAAAATATCTTAAGAACAGTAACATTAAAATAAATATTTCCTATATAAACTATAAAAAACTTTAACAAAACAAGAGGAAGAGAAGTCATAAAGAATAGTGTGCCCGAGTGTACCCTCAAGCAAGAGAACTCTAACCCAAGAAAGTGGAAGACCATGGTACAGGGGCTGCGGCACTACCTAAGACTAGAGAACAATGGTTTGATTTTGGAGTGTCCTTCTCCTAGAAGAGCTGCTTACCATAGCTAAAGTGTCTCTTCTACCTTTACCAAAAGGAAAGTGGCCACTGAATCATTTTAGGTTTTAATTTAGAATTTAACATATTTGTTAATTCTGTGTATTAGTGTAACTGAAAGTAGCCGTAATGTATGGTTATTGTGTAATGTAATTTCATGAACAGGTTAAAATCCGTTCTTACAAGCCCAATGACAGAATACTGTAAGCGCGAGAAAAGTTTCAAACAATCACGAAAGCTGGTCACAAAAACCCAAAGAACAGTCTTCTCCAAGCCCGAAAACAAATTACTGAAGAAATTACATTCTTAAAATATTATATAATGATCATTACTTCTCTTGTATTTTGTTTATTTCCTTGTTTCCTTTCCTTACCTTACTGGGCTATTTATCCCTATTCGTAAGCGCGGCCAATCCGGGTAACTGAGCAGTCACGTGACTTCCGCACGTGGCGCAGTGAAAACAAACCACACTGCAATGTGGTGCTGCATGAACGGTCGTCAGTTAAAGCTAAATTATTCGCCATTATGCCATCATCATGTGTTATTTTCAACTGCAAGAATCACAATATGATGCAAGGAAAGATGTTGCATTTTTACAAGTTCCCCAGTCGTAGCAGAAGCCCGGATAGGAGGGATAAGTGGCTTGCAGCATGCCAGCAAATGAACCAAAATGGACACAAATGGTCCCCACCAAAAAGAGTCGGGTTATTTGTAGTGAACACTTTATCATTATTGTTTATCATCATTTTTAACTTGCAAGTGTTGCTAGAAGTTAGAACAGTTGTATTTTATATCTTATTACTCACCTGAAGCATTTAACTTTATATTGTAACGTGTTTTAGCAGCTCCATTCAAAGAATTCACGTAATCGTAAGCCATTGCTCTGGTTTGTTTTCACTTTGCTTGATTCCCGCGCTAGCGGTCACGTGATCGATGACGTCAGCTCGCGCTTACGAATTTGGGCTTATAGCTTTTCCGACTAGAATTGTAGCTTAGCAAATAATAATAATAATAATAATGTACCCTGTAAGCAGATTGGTGTAATTCGAGAAGTTTTAATGTAATTTGAAATAGGTTAAAATCAGACAGCAATGTCTTGTGTGACTGCAAGCAATCCTACGTAAAATGTAGTTTGAAAGAGCAATGAAAAAAAAAATAAACAAATAAAAATATCACTAATGAGTAGTGTGAAATTTCACTCCTTAATACAAGGCAACATCGAAGCATAGATTTATTTTTCAAAAATAGCTCCCTATTTAGTAATTTCTTATCTCCAATATAAAATCATAATTGTTCACTATAATATTAAAAATTGAAAATTAAACCAAATCGCAAACGAATATATTGAAAAATTTAACTCATCGCCTTACAAAAAAAAAAAAAAAAAAAAAAAAAAAAAAAAAAAACCCGAATTTGAATAACAGAAAGCAACCATACTTTATATCCGTAGTCTCGATAATTTTAATCCTTAAGAAAATCATTTTCATTACGAAAAAACGTGTGAAAATATATTGTAGACTTTAAAATCTGAATCAGATGTTAAAAACTCAATGAGATCATTGCCCAAGCAAAATAACATACGAACTTGAGATCAATTCACGATAAATTGTTCATCAAACTCAAGATTAAAGATAATACAGATTACGCCGTATGATGCTTTAAATACTTAAGAATATACCATCATTTCCTCCTACGCCTATTGACGCAAAGGGCCTCGGTTAGATTTCGCCAGTCTTCTCTATTTTGAGCTTTTAATTCGTCTCCATTCATCATACCTATCTCACGTACCATAGTCCTCAGCCAATCTTGTAGGTTCTGCAAGGACCATGGCTTGTAGGACAAGGAAAACAGCCCTTAAAGTAAGTAAAACATATAAATAAACTATTCAGTACGTACCCAAAAGCAGTACCAACAATAACAGGTCTCCGATGAATCAAGGTCTATATATAAATCTCAGTAAACAAAACCGCACTTCAAACGAATTAGAAACAGAAGCATACACTTCATGAATTAGTTTACACCTGCACTTTCGAAAACCCGGCGATTGACTGACGCTTGGTTTGATAAACAAAGGATTTGTATCGGTGAGCGTTGTCTGCCGAGGAGGGTTTGAATGGACGCCGGTAGGTAGTGTAAACAACCGGTTCGAAACTAGCACTTGGGTAGTTTAACTAGCACCGTCGAAATTCTTCTTTGAAATTTCTTTTTATTAATGTTCTTTTCTCAGACTTCCTTTTTATTGAGCTGACATTGAGAAAATTTTAAAGCTTAATTTGTTTTTTATTGTAGGCCTACTTTCTTTGCGGACCTTTAAAATTAGTGTAGATCTGGGGTTGGTGAATCCCTTAATAGAGATTTAGCTAAAATTAGTGCATGGTGCAAATTATGGGGTATGAAGTTGAATCCTAACTAAACTCAAAGTATGATTGTAAGTAGGTCAAGGATGGTGGCTCCTCAACATCCGGATCTCAGTATTGATAATGTTTCTTTAAATTTGTATGACTCTTTCAAAATTTTAGGCGTGATTCTTGACAGCAAATTTACTTTTGAGAAACATATAAGGTCTGTGTCTTCTTCAATTGCACAAAAAATTGGCTTATTGAGAAAGTCTTTTAAGATATTCGGTGATCAATCTATTCTGAAGAAGTGTTTTAATTCTTTTATTCTACCTTGTTTTGAGTATTGTTCTCCTGTCTGGTCTTCAGCTGCTGATTCTCATCTTAATTTGTTGGACAGAAACTTACGGTCTATTAAATTTCTTATTCCTAATCTAGATATTAATCTCTGGCACCGTCGATCAATTAGTTCATTATGCATGTTGCATAAGATTTTTCATAACTCTGACCATCCTTTACATTCAGATCTCCCTGGACAATTCTATCCTGTTCGTAATACTAGGCAGGCAGTTAATTCTAATAGCCAGGCCTTCTCCATCACGAGGCTCAATACTACGCAGTACTCTAGAAGTTTTATTCCAGCTGTGACCAAGTTGTGGAATGATCTTCCTAATCGGGTGGTTGAATCTGTAGAACTTCAAAAGTTCAAAGTTGGAGCAAATGCTTTTTTGTTGACCAGACGGACATGAGTCTTTTTATAGTTTATATATGACATTTTTGTTGTTGACGTTGTTAATAGTTTATATATGATATATCTCTTTTGACATTACTTTTTTAGAATGATTTATTGTTAATTTGTTCTCTTCAGTTATTTATTTCCTTATTTCCTTTCCTCACTGTGCTATTTTTCCCTATTGGAGCCCCTGGGCTTATAGCATCTTGCTTTTCCAATTAGGGTTGTAGCTTGGATAGTAATAATAATAATAATAATATTTAGGCTAAGGGCTAGCAGAAATGAGTACAAACCGTTAAATTCAAAAGCCGCGTTCCTCTATAAAAGTTTTTTCTTACACATCTTGCATAATGAATACCCTAGCAGATTATTATCGATTATGATATTACACCTTGGTCTCCCATAAGACGCCTTCTGCACGAAATACCGACATAGTGAAATATTGTTTCATATAAATTCATTGAGTAGGCCTAAAGTAGTTAAGTAGTTTACACACACGTGTATATATATATATATATATATATATATATATATATATATATATATATATATATATATACATATATATACATATATATATGTATATATATACATATATATATATGTATATATATATATATGTATATATATATAAATATACATATATATATATATATATATATATATATATATATATATATATATATATATATATATATGTATATATATACATATATATATATATACACACACATATATATATATATATATATATATATATATATATATATATATATATGTGTGTGTGTGTGTGTGTGTGTGTGTGTGTGTGTGTGTGTGTGTGTGTGTACTAAAGTAGTTGAATAAGAGTGACCATAGCTAGGAGGATTCTGTAGAGGCCTTTCGTTTCTCTCTAGTCCCACCCATCGATGAACAATAAATCGGCTCAATTAAACTTTATTGAGAATTCTGACGATGTAATATTTTCTGTGAGAAATTCAGTTATTAATTTTCTCTCTAGTAATTACGTTTTTCTTCTGGGAAGCTGCTCTATCTTATCGTCAAGTTCAACTAATTACAATCTGAAGTTATACTTTATTTTCCCGCCATTCTAATGTTGCCATAGAGAATTCTTAAGACGAACTTAATTGCATTGAACCAACCTCAGGCGTCGCAGTATCTGCGGTCATTGATATCTAGCATAAAGTTCGTGGACTGGACTGTAATTTGTCTCTCAGTACTTAAGTGAATAACATAGACAGATGATTGGATATCATATCAGAAAAATTACTTTTGTAAAGATATATCTGGAGGAATGTTCTGCTAAGAAAATAGTATTACCCGTGTGTTGAACAAAATTTATTACTACAACTCTACCCGTTGCAAACATGATAAACAGAGGAGCAAGATGGATAAAGGGTGCTGCACCTGAGAAAGAATTATCCCTTCACTGGTTGAACTATGCAGGCTGCCTAATAAAGCTAGAATAAATCTTAAAATATGTGCAATGACTCATCAAATTATAAGAACTGACTATCTTTCAGATACTAGTCTGCAGTAATTTACTGCGCTCGGTCTAGAAAATTTAATCCGAATTTGATTCCATTTTAATTTTTAATGCGAATGGTTTCATAAGGAAAGTCAGTTTATGAAGAATATTCCCTTTATTATTTAGCATGTCATTTGTTACTGATCAGAATTCTATCCTCCTCCAGGTATTCCTGTCGCAATATGAATGAAGAAAATGGGACTTTTTTTTTTTAGTTGGGATGTCCTGGCCGGAAATCAAATGTATCATACATCAGGGTTCATGCAACCTTGTGCAGCATTCTGCTGCAACAATGTACTCTATTAATAGTTAGTTACTCTACGCATGGTATAGATACAAATGTGAGGTAATGTACTACTGCTGGCTTAACATATTTACATGTAATAGGTGTATGGATTTCTCGCGAGTTCTTGGAACATGCTTGTGTGTTGAACTACGAATTAGGAACAATACCTGCCGTACTACTGGGCACAGATGTCAGAACTGTCCAGCATACATCCGGATGTGTACAGAGAGTGCCTGCAAGTGTGCACTTTCTTACAAACTGCCAAACGACACCAGCCTTGCCAGTGAACTGAACAGCACAGATACCTACAAGCTTCAAACCTGTTCTAACCAGGTGACCCCAGGCTTCAGTTTGAGCTTGGGGCTCTGACGATGATAGCAACAAAATATTCGATGATGAACTTTAAGAGTAACATTAATTACTTCATGTTTACTGGGTGTGTGTAACTAGGTAGTAGCACATTTCCTCCATTGAATAATCTGTGACACTTTAATTAATCAGTTCTAGCAACGAAAGTATTAGCTTTATTAAAATGAAGATAATCGAATTGAACGTAGTTTAGAGTATTGATGAAATCAAGTCAACATAGACAAATATTTCAACAATATCAATATGCAATTTGTGGTATTTCCTTGATTAATGATACTGTTGGAAACGTCACTGCCTGAAGACGATCTGGGGTTCGAGTTCCGCTCAAGTCCAATGGTTTCTTGTAGTGTCTGTAACCTCACTATCCTTGGAGCTAAGGATGGGGGAGGGGGAGCCTATAGTCTACCTGCTGAGTCATCAGCAACCATTGCCTGGCCCTCCCTTGTCCTAGCTTGGGTGGAGAGTGAGCTTTCGTACTGATCAAATGTATATATGGTCAGTCTCTAGGGTGATATCCTGCTACCTAGGGTATTGTCACCGACCCTTGACTTTGCCATTCATGAGTGGTGTTTAAACCTTTAATTATAAAGCTTAATGTAGCCTTTTGTCAAGGTTCATTATTCTATATTTATCATTAGGAAAATAGCGAGACATGGTAATATCACAGGAGAAATAAATTGGTAAAGGTGTTCAGAAAGTATCATGTGTATAGTGGTGTATGATTTTATTACTACTATTAAGCTACCATTATACAATAGTTGCCATATCAAAACATAAACTAAAGACACATAGCTTGTCAAAAATTGCAACCAGACTTTGCCCAACCAGATCCTACGATGCGTGAATTTTGAGCCTTGCCCATGGATTACAAAACCAATATAATAATTGCCTTCCTTAAAAACGGTTACAAAACTTGAAGTTCTCTTTCCCTCTTAATTTTTCATGCAACCATGAAGCGTGGAATGTCTAATATGGTCTTCATTCACTTTTTTTTTCTTGTTCCTTCGAAGTTGTTCAGAGTTTCAAAGTTCACGTGATTTCTTAAGAGGTTATTAATGAGTTTCTTGAAGTCTAAGAGGATTTTTTGAAGGTGACTCGAGGAACTTCGCAGAATTTGAGAGTATTTGATCTTCGACAACTCCGTTATTCAGAGACGTCTTCGAAACGTTGTGTATATGCAGAGACTGGTTCGAAAGAGAAGTCACTTTTTTTTTGCCCTTTTTTTATTATGAGCTATGAACATGTTGAATACAGTAGGAAACAAGAAGAAAAAGAACATTTTGCTTGAGTTATATCTATGTGGCTTACTAATAGAGTTAGGGTTAATTCTCAGCGGTTTATGATGAACATACATTAGTTTAATAGCTTACTCGCGCGCGCGCGCACACACACACACACACATATATATATATATATATATATATATATATATATATATATATATATATATATATACATACATACATATATATATATATATATATATATATATATATATATATATATACAGTATATTATATATATATATATATATATATATATATATATACATATGTGTGTACAGAAGTCGAAAATAGGTCTTATGTGTTTAGGAAACTATCAATAGACAGTTTTTTTTTATAATGCCCTAATAGACTTTATTCAAGCTTAATTTTCTACACGGTTTAGGTCAAGATTTACCAAAGGACTTTGTTCAATATATTCCTTTATCTGAGCCGTAAATAAGGTTAATCAATAATTGCTCACAGAATATCTCTTAAAGCTCAGAATCTCCTAAGGAGGTTGATTATGGTTAACTGTTAACTCTAGAGGCGCCGTTGCAAAGGCCATACCTCACCCCTGCACCTGAACCTCCTTTGAATCTCCACTAAAACATAATCAGAAAAAGTATTAATAATGGGATTTAAATATTTTTCAACGTAAATTCTAATAAAATGTACTTTCATATGATGGTTTTGATTTAAAATACTTATGCCAGCATTTATACTTAAGAGTCCAATTATTATTATCATTATTATTATTATTATTACTAGCTGAGCTACAACCCTAGTTGGAAAAGCAGGATGATATAAGCCCAGGGGCTCCAGCAGGGAAAATAGCTCAGTGAGGAAAGGAAACAAGGAAAAATAAAACATTTTAAGAAGAGAAACAATACTAAAATGAATATCACTTTATAAACTATAAAAACTTCATCAAAACAAGAGAAAGAGAAATAAGATATAAGATAGAACAGTGTGTCTGAGTGTACCCTCAAGCATGAGAACTCTAACCCAAGACAGTGGAAGACCATGGTACAGACTTTATGGCACTACACAAGATTAGAGAGCAATGGTTTGATTTTGGACTTAGCCTAAGTTTTTTGAATAAATAAAGTAATTATCCAACATAGGTATACGTGAATGTTCAGTAAAATGTACTTCAAGATGTAGAAAGCATTTATTTAAAAAACATTTTAGTTCTTCCTCTATCTATGCATAAGAGCACGACATGGTACTTACGCGTATGTTATCGATAACAATATTTGATTAAAATATAAATAATGAAAAAGAGAAGTATCTTTGACGCACAGGTTATTTTCCAATAAGTCTCATGTATTGCCAGCAAAGAAACTTGAGACCAGAAACCGCCTGTTAACATCATTAAAAGAATTCTGAAAAGGTATCTCTTCGAGGGAGAATTATCTCCTTTGACGAGCGAGAACATTTTCTAGGAAATATTTATCAAAAGAAACTGTTGAAAGTCGATTGTTACATCGACTGCTTTTTATGAAAATAACTCTCATGATTTCTCAACTGGAAAACTTCCCTGAGACCAAAGACTATCCGAGTTTGACTTGCGGGAGAAAAACTTTAATTAGAGAAGTGTGTTGGTGGAGGAGTGATGAAATCAATGTTCTTTAGTATAGCCGCAGGAGATACGAATTGTATGATTGAGTCATTACTGTTACAAGTTGAATGTCCCTTGATATTCGTTTGGATTTAATCTCCAGTTTGAATCATGGAATCTTTTATCAAAAGTATTTAGGCAAGCTCAAGTCGAACTTTTACGGGCTGCCCAGCGGCAAGAGCCCGTGTCTTACATAAGGTAATGCAATCTACACACACAAGTCGAACTAGGAGCGTTGGTGACAATGGCAAAAAATAACATCTGACTGGTTGCAATAATTACAGAGGCATAAAACTTCCGTCAGTTATCATGAAAATCTATAGTACTGTATGCTCATTCTAAGGAGACTAGAGAGAATCATGAAATCTTTTATCAAAAGTATTTAGACAAGCTCAAGTCGAGCTAGGAGCGTTGGTGAAAATGGCTAAAAATAAGATCTGGCTGATTGCAATAATTACAGAGGTATAAAACTTCCGTCAGTTATCATGAAAATCTATAGTACTGTATGCTCATTCTAAGGAGACTAGAGAGAAAGATTGAAGAAAAGCTGAGAGATGAACAAGGCATTTAGTTAAGCTCAAGTCGAGCTAGGAGCGTTGGTGAAAATGGCTAAAAATAAGATCTGGCTGATTGCAATAATTACAGAGACATCCACTTACGTCAGTTATCGTGAAAATCTATAGTACTGTATGTTCATTCTAAGGAGACTAGAGAGAATCATGAAATCTTTTATCAAAAGTATTTAGGCAAGCTCAAGTCGAACTAGGAGCGTTGGTGAAAATGGCTAAAAATAAGATCTGGCTGATTGCAATAATTACAGAGACATCCCACTTACGTCAGTTATCGTGAAAATCTATAGTACTGTATGCTCATTCTAAGGAGACTAGAGAGAATCATGAAATCTTTTATCAAAAGTATTTAGGCAAGCTCAAGTCGAACTAGGAGCGTTGGTGACAATGGCTAAAAATAAGATCTGACTGATTGCAATAATTACAGAGACATCCCACTTACGTCAGTTATCATGAAAATATGTAGTATGTTCATTCTAAAGAGACTAGAAAGAAAGATTGATGAAAAGCTGAGAGACGAACAAGCAGGATTTATAAAAGGTAGTTGTACTGATCAAATTTTCATTATAAGACATGTTATAGAGCAATATGTAGAATAAAAATAAGATCTGACTGATTGCAATAATTACAGAGGCATCACACTTCCGTCAGTTATCATGGAAATCTATAGTACTGTATGCTCATTCTAAGGAGACTAGAGAGAAAGATTGAAGAAAAGCTGAGAGATGAACAAGCAGGATTTATAAAAGGTAGAAGTTGTACTGATCCAATTTCCATTATAAGACATGTTCTACAGTATTGTGTAGGATATAAAAATCCACGTTTGATGGCATTTGTGAATTATGAAAAATCCTTTGATAGTGTGCACCGGCCAATCTTGTGGAGAGCCCTGCGTTATTATGGAGTTCCTCTTAAATATGTAAATTTGATTATGTCTGTCCATGAGCATAGCAAATGCAAAAGTAATGTCAATGGAGCCCTATCAAAGGAATTTCGAGTGAACAGTGGAGCACTCCAAGGGAATGTTGTCACCAATGTTGTTTATCCTCCTCGTGGATTCTGTAATGGTGGGGAAATGATTGGACTGGACTGGTAACAGGAAATTAGCTGACTTAGAGTATACTGATGATGCTGTCCTTATTAGCAGAACCCCTCAAGACTTGCAAAGCTTGCTTACTAATATGCATGAAATATCACATGAGGTTGGGCTCAAGATAAAAAAAAGAAAGAGATGATGAGAATGAAATATGCAATATAAGATGAAATATCATTGGAAGGAGAAAGGATTTAATGAAGTAGAATCCTTTGAATATTTAGAAACTATGATTTCTAATACATGGTCTTTTGAATTGGAGGTTAATGAAAGATTGAAAAAAAAAAATCAGACAAGGGCTGGGTCAAGTAAAATTTGAAAATCAAATCGCCTGAAATTGCTTATAAAAATCTAGCTATATATCAGTTTAGTGAGATTGGTGTTTCTATATGGACATGAGTCGTGGTATGACAATGAAACAATATCCAACAGATTAAGTAGATTTGAGAACAAAGCCCTCTGAAGAATATTGGGAGTTAAATGGCAGGACAAGATTAGAAATGAAACTATAAAAAGATTACTCAAGTGCCTCATGTGGATGAGATCATGGTGAGGGGTAGATGGAGATGATTTGGTCCTGCTCTTCGTATTCCCCAAGAGAGATTAGTTCACCAAACGTTCAGCTGGGCTCCAGAAGGCACTAAAAGAGTTGGAAGGCCCAGGCCTACATGGCTGAAGACTATGAAGCGTGAAGTAGGAGATGATGGACAGAGAAGTATTGATTTAAAAGCTCAAGATAGAGATGACTGGCAAAATCTAACCGAGGCCCTTTGTATCAATAGGCGTAGGAGGAGATGACGATAAGCTCTGGTAATAATGGCTGCGTTACAGCAACAGCAATAACAACAAATGAAACCATTTCCAGTCCAATGCAGGACAAAGCCATCAGACATGTCCTTGGTCATGTCTGGGGTTTGGCCATTTTCATCACCACTCTGGCCACTGCGGATTGGTAATGGTGGGAGACTTTAGTCTGATTGCTTACAGCAAACAAACCTAGTATGGGTGGCCCTGACTACCACAGCTTTGCTAATCATAGTTATAGGCCTACAGAAACCCTTTTCACCACGTTAAGATATTCCCACTCAGAATCGCAGCGTTAATTAGACCTGAAAAAAAGTTATTACTTTACTTTAAGAGCTTTTTCCTTGGCCTTATCAGGCGAGAGCTCTACCACAGGACCTACAATATCGGTTTATCGTATACATTCTTAGCTATTTAGAGTATCACACAACGTATTCCGTGGTCATTGTCAAATCCACATTATCGAAGCACTTAGAAAAGAAGAAAGTCTTTCAGTTTCTTCTTGAAAGCCTTAATACGATTATGGAAACCAATTTTGTATAAATGGTAGGGTAGTGGTTGGATAAGAATGATGATTTGGGGGATATAATAACGGAAAAAAAACGAGAAAAATCTACCAAAAAATGTAAGCTGTAATGTTTATGGCGGGAAGGCTACGAAGGTTAGTTGACAAATTTTTACTTTACAGCCAATTCTTAATGTAAAGAAGAGGATAAGTGTATTGGAAAAGCTTACCGCAGAGATATGGTCATATTGAAAATGAATGTAAGTTCAAAAATTTGTGGTCATGAAACGTAACAATTTACTTCGTGTTTCATCTAATGAATCAGCTGTTTATACTTAACACATGGTAAATTCGTTATGATGCAAATTGGATATAACTAAACAAAGTAGCCTCACGTAGAGAAGTCTTTGGATATCACAATATTCTTTGAAGTAATAGCAACTTGTCATAGATTGCTGATCATCTTGCGGTTGCAAAGACTCAATTAGAAACAGTATTCTCGCATTAAACTTTCAATTCTTCGAAGTAAGTAGACGGAATAAACTATTATTGAAGATTTGATAACGTAAAGTTGGGTACGTAGTAAGTATGACCCCGTAAACGTTATTTAAACATAAGAATTTGTGATAACAAAAGAGGTTACCCAGATAAAGAAACACTTAAACAGTAAAGTATAAAAGCATAAAAAAATCTAAAGGAGGTTTCTATTTAGATTAAAAAAAAAGAATTAGTCTTATGATAGCGTCTATCTTCCATCTTTTTTTTTTTTTTTTTTTTTTAAAGCAGAAATAAAAAGCGCATCAATGCTATTGGGGTGTATTCTCTATTCCAAAAGTAATTCTGCCATGTTTACGAAATCAGTAGGTCACTCACGCCTGCCACATTACTTACTCTAAAGCGGGGTTTACACGGGCGAGCAGCTCGTCGAGCCCGGTTGTCGAACCTATTTGTAGAACGGCTCGAAGAGCTTTCAGACAGTACATCGAGCCTCAGTGTGCCTCGTGCTAAAACAACGTCAACATGTCTCTCGACCAGGACGATTTGATAGCCATTGCTTTAGCAGTGGCACTAAGAAGGAAAAAAAAAGAGAGAAATTTTCATATACCAACTTGCTTGTTGCTTTAAAATTAGAGCCTGATGACTGGCGCAATTATTTGCGTATGGATGAAGACACGTAGGCCTACATTGATCTACCGAATCGTGTCAGCCCTTTCATTACTATGAGGAAGGCCATAACTCCACATGAAAGACTGAGTGTCCGCTATTCCTTTGTTTCTGGCTACTTTATTGGAATAGTCTTTTGATTTAACTTTCCATAAAGCTGGATGAGCTCGATATGCATGTATGAAATCAAGTACGACTTCCTTCTCATTCTTACTTTCATTAATGGCAGCAATTATGCATTTCTTTGATGATGTTTCCTCTAGCAGGTTTGAATAACAACTGAGGTTCGATGCTCGACACCCGTTCACACGTTCACACCGTTCGTCAAACAATGTAGCTCCGCCCACAAAAGTCAAGATGAGCCTGACTTTCATCGAGCCGCTCGACGAGCGCGCTCGACAACCAAATAGCCCGTTTACACGCTCGAACATCAATTCAAACACAGGGTTGTCGAGCCAGGCTCGATGAGCTGCTCGCCCGTGTAAACCCCGCTTAAGGGCTGATTATTTGCTCCTGTACTGTCCTTACAATAGGGGAACCATACTCTCTATAGGACCTCCACGGTTCTTTTATGTTCATTCGGGAGCATCAAACATTTCGCAATGCGTATATAATTGTTCGCTTACTGTTAAATCAACACTAACGAAACACTCGCAGAACAAGAAAGTCTTTATTTTCTTCTTGAAAGTCTTAATATCTTCAATTATTCGGATGTAAAATGGGAACTTATTCTATAGCCTCAGGGCCACGTATTTAAAGGCGTTGGGGCCTACAGTAGACACGTATCTAGGTTCCAATAGTTTGAAACCATCTGAAACTATTCTCGTGTTAAGCGGGGTTTACACGGGCGAGCAGCTCGTCGAGCCTGGCTCGACAACCCTGTGTTTGAATTGATGTTCGAGCGTGTAAACGGGCTATTTGGTTGTCGAGCGCGCTCGTCGAGCGGCTCGATGAAAGTCAGACTCATCTTGACTTTTGTGGGCGGAGCTACATTGTTTGACGAGCGGTGTGAACGTGTGAACGGGTGTCGAGCATCGAACCTCAGTTGTTATTCAAACCTGCTAGAAGAAACATCATCAAAGAAATGCATAATTGCTGCCATTAATGAAAGTAAGAATGAGAAGGCAGTCGTACTTGATTTCATACATGCATATCGAGCTCATCCAGCTTTATGGAAAGTTAAATCAAAAGACTATTCCAATAAAGTAGCCAGAAACAAAGGAATAGCGGACACTCAGTCTTTCATGTGGAGTTATGGCCTTCCTCATAGTAATGAAAGGGCTGACACGATTCGGTAGATCAATGTACGTGTCTTCATCCATACGCAAATAATTGCGCCAGTCATCAGGCTCTAATTTTAAAGCAACAAGCAAGTTGGTATATGAAAATTTCTCTCTTTTGATCTTTTTTTTTTTTCCTTCTTAGTGCCACTGCTAAAGCAATGGCTATCAAATCGTCCTGGTCGAGAGACATGTTGACGTTGTTTTAGCGCGAGGCACACTGAGGCTCGATGTACTGTCTGAAAGCTCTTCGAGCCGTTCTACAAGTAGGTTCGACAACCAGGCTCGACGAGCTGCTCGGCCGTGTAAACCCCGCTTTAGGACGATTTGTTGGTTGTCCAATATGTAGCATTTTCCTTTTAGAAATATGGACATCATTTTGATGTTTACCCATTGGATTCAATAACCTAAAGCGGGGTTTACACGGGCGAGCAGCTCGTCGAGCCTGGCTCGACAACCCTGTGTTTGAATTGATGTTCGAGCGTGTAAACGGGCTATTTGGTTGTCGAGCGCGCTCGTCGAGCGGCTCGATGAAAGTCAGGCTCATCTTGACTTTTGTGGGCGGAGCTACATTGTTTGACGAGCGGTGTGAACGTGTGAACGGGTGTCGAGCATCGAACCTCAGTTGTTATTCAAACCTGCTAGAGGAAACATCATCAAAGAAATGCATAATTGCTGCCATTAATGAAAGTAAGAATGAGAAGGAAGTCGTACTTGATTTCATACATGCATATCGAGCTCATCCAGCTTTATGGAAAGTTAAATCAAAAGACTATTCCAATAAAGTAGCCAGAAACAAAGGAATAGCGGACACTCAGTCTTTCATGTGGAGTTATGGCCTTCCTCATAGTAATGAAAGGGCTGACACGATTCGGTAGATCAATGTACGTGTCTTCATCCATACGCAAATAATTGCGCCAGTCATCAGGCTCTAATTTTAAAGCAACAAGCAAGTTGGTATTTGAAAATTTCTCTCTTTTGATCTTTTTTTTTCCTTCTTAGTGCCACTGCTAAAGCAATGGCTATCAAATCGTCCTGGTCGAGAGACATGTTGACTTTGTTTTAGCACGAGGCACACTGAGGCTCGATGTACTGTCTGAAAGCTCTTCGAGCCGTTCTACAAGTAGGTTCGACAACCGGGCTCGACGAGCTGCTCGGCCGTGTAAACCCCGCATTACGTAGAGAGTAAGATGACAGTAAGAGAGAAATGAGTTTAATTTGACTGTCCTAATTTAAAACATCAGAAACTAAATATCTGAAACAAATAATCTTTAAAGAAATTTGACTGAATTTTGAAACTGCTAAATTCATCGAGTCGTGACACTTTTAAAAATTACAAACTTTAACTTCCAGAATATAATTACCATTAATCAACCCTAAACATTTCTATCCAGCTCTATATACTTACATTTAAAAATCAATGATACTGGCCAAATTACCCAAAAGTAAAAACTGAATATGTAAAATCTTTAAATTTTTTTGAAGAGTTTCTGAATGTTGCCGACAGGTAGTGCAAATAAATAAGATAGAAAGCAATTGAGCTCCAACAACCATACGAAGAAGATAGTGCACAAACAGTTGGAAAATTCCTTTTTTTTTTTGTGAAGAGAATATTGAAAATAAGAAAAGTATACTACAACAAATGTGGATGAAAAGAGAAAAACTAGTGAAAATAAGGAACACACAAAACTAAAAGACACAGAAGCGCCGTTGTAAAGGCTATGCCTCACCCCAGAACCTGAACCTGAACCTGAATGTGTTGTTGTTACTGTGTTTCACGGCCCATGGTCTCTGTCATTCAGGAAAACAAGACCAACATTATAGTAACTTTTGAAGGCATTATTAGTTTGAGTTTTGATTTCTAGTGTACAAGATAGTGTCATATCAATACAATTTTACCGTGTTAATCAAAATGGAATCGTTGGGCTACGTTGGAGCTTAAACCAGGTAAACATTTTGCCATTGCCTGACTAGTGAGAGTAAAGTGAATTTCCTCATCTTGAATTCTTAATGACTTATGTTGGAAATGGCCTTTTCTCATAATTCAATGTTATAAGGACCATCTATTGAACTTGCTAACTTTGTTTTTCCATTATCGTTCATGTTAAGTGAACTGTTGGTCTTGAGAGATTTGTAGCCTAGTCCTATGTCTGAATCTATTTACGGAAGGTAGTTCGTTACTGGTTAGGCCTTCGTTGAATATCAGCTGCAGGATTCGGTAAAGTTGTATTGTATTACATGGTGTGATTTCGAACAGAAAATATGTTTTCCTATAGCAAATAACGTGATTTAACCGAATTTGACCTTCATTTCAACCGCAAACAAACAGATCAACCAAATCGACTAACTTTAAGTTGCCGAATTGGTTGCTGTTATTGCGGATGAAATGAAGGTGAAAACCGGTATAATCACGTTATTTTCTACAGGAAATCATATATTTTCTGTTAAAATCAGCTGCAGGATTCTCCCTATATCTTTGTGCGACCAAATGGTCATTTTGTGGAAGTGGTCGTGCTAACAGCTGCTAGGGGTAGGTATTTTCTGTGCAAGTGGCAAGCTAAGTTAGGTACTGGCTGTTTGTGGAATTTGTGGCAAGTTGTAGGTTGTCTAGATGTAAGCTGGAGGATCCTATTTTGGTCAGGGTAACTTTGGATATGGGATGTTTGCAGCCTAGTGTAAAATGTTTAAAGACCGCTCAGGAATGGCAAAGGGCAGTGACATTGCCGTATCGAACAGGACAATGCCCTAGAGACTAACCATATATACATATGATCAGTGCCAAAGCCCCCTCTCCACCAAGCTAGGCCAAGCAGGGCCAGGGAATGGCTGCTGATGACTCGGCAGATAGACCTACAGGCTCCCCCAAACCCCCCATCCTTAGCTCACAAGGATGGCGAGTTTGCAACGACAAAAGAAACTAACTAGTTTGAACGGGGCTCGATCCCCAGTTTGGCGCTCACCAGTCAGGGACGTTACCACAACGGCTACCACAGGAAATTGGTTATATGAGGCTATACATTTACTGAAATTTGGTTTAGGGAACCTGTAGCTATAACCTAGTGGTAATGATAGTGGATGTTAGGTGGTGGCTTACCTAACCTAGTGTTGCTAAACTAATTTTAGTGGGGTATCCTATTAATACTGAAAGCTGCTGCAGGTGGTGGTTAGGCTAGCGGAAAACTCAGTAAAAGTAAGACTGGAACAGTTGTTGAATTTGTGAACATTCGATCTACATAGTAGAGACTTGGCAACAAATGGCATTAATAGATTTGCGTGTTTGTCATCAAGCCATCAGCAAATCCATCACCTTATATAGAATTACTATTAGAGGTTGTGTATATTAACACATAAAGGATGGACTAGCATGAAATAGCATATTTTTTCTATTTGCCAATGCAAAGTTAGGTTAAGGTTTTTAGATTAACTGTGTATATGATTTTAAATTGCAGAGTATGTGTACTTTATTGAAGTCTACAATTATGTATTCAAATGTCCTAATTAAAGCTAAGACCAGTTAAAGAGGACTTTTTTTTTTAATAATGTAGGCACAAACATTAGAAACAAAAATTATGCTAAATGCAGAAAAAAAAGCAGAGCATATTTGCTGAACCTAAACCTTTCTAGTAGGCCTATTTGTAAAACCAGATTAAGACATAGACAATACTAGACCATTCACCACGGTAAAATTGTATTGTATTACAGGGTGGGATTTCGAACAGAAAATATATGTTTTCCTATAGCAAATAACGTGATTTAACCGAATTTGACCTTCATTTCAACCGCAAACAAACAGATCAACCAATACGGCTAACTTTTAAGTTGCCGAATTGGTTGCTGTTATTACGGACGAAATGAAGGTGAAAACCAGTTAATCACGTTATTTCCTACAAGAAAACATATATTTTCTGTTAAAATGGTTAAATATAATCACTTTTGTCATATATGTTGTGTTAAAATATTTAAATATAAGCACTTGTTCAATGGTGTCACTTCACTCACGAATGTACTTCGAACGATAACATTAGCAACGTTACCAATGATACACAGTGTTACCAACGTTGACGGGGATTGTTCTTGTTGCAAATGCTACGGTAATATTACTGGTTACACAATATATAAAAAGTACAAAAAGGGTACAGAACCTAACGAAACCACCTAATCTAACCTTGTAGTATGACAGGTCACAAACCTCGGGTATTTACTGAGAACGGTAAAATTCTCTACCATACGAATGATACACAGGGTTACCAACGGTACGGTGACATTACTAGCGATAGTAATGTTAGATATTTCCATACGTATTTTAAATAATTTTTCCATATAAGTTTTACACTATATAAAAAGTACAAAAAGGGTACAGAACCTAACAAACCCACCTAACCTAATCTAGTAGTATGACAGGTCACAAACCTCAGGTATTTACTGAGAACGGTAAAATTCTCTACCATACGAATGATACACAGGGTTACCAACGGTACGGTGACATTACTAGCGATAGTAATGTTAGATATTTCCATACGTATTTTAAATAATTTTTCCATATAAGTTTTACACAATATATAAAAAGTACAGAAAGTGTACAGAACCTAACAAACCCACCTAACCTAACCTAGGAGTTCTCAGGTCACAAAACACATATAATGACTTTTGAGGAATGACTTGCCTTTATGCAGAAGACGTCGAAACTTGCGGGTCACGGGAGGGTGAGACCAACGTCTTAACTACTATGGCTGGGATGTGGATGGTTGTGGGACATCGGTGTCTTGTGGGTCTAGGGGGTCCATTGGCTGTTGCTGTATCGGAGGGTAGAGGCAACTGGCAGTAATGAAGAAGTGGTGCAATAACATATGTTCTGGGTAGTAGTGGGTAAAAAAGAACCTTGAAAAATATTGCTTGAAATATTCAGTCTTCATTCCAGGTCTCTGTACCCACTCCTTCACTTCTCTCCAGAGACGTTCTATATTTTGTGTATGGATGGTTGCGTCTTGGGGGTCAACGAAATGTTCAGAATGATTAATAGTTTTATGTTCGTAACCAATTTCCGAAAGAGAGTTGTAGGGAGACCACTTATCACTAATAATAACACTACCAGGCTTGATATATTTCTGAATGAGGGGAATTAGAGTAGCAGAATCACGTTTAGTAGAAAGGGGGAAAACTAAAGGGATGATGAAAAATTTCTTTGATTCACGTTCAGTACCCCCAAAGACCCATATGGCACTTAACGGTCTACCACGGTTGTATTTAGCTTTTCCAAAATGTGATTCGTCTATTTCAACTATTGCTCCATCACCACCAATCGCCTCTTGATTATCGAAGAAGTATTCGGTAACCTCGGAACAGAAACTTCTCCAATCGACACTAGTTTTGGAGGATATATCGATATCCTCCATGAGGGTATCATGGTTCCAATGTTTATGTAAAAAGTGGTTTGCAAATAATATTATCTTCCATGGGGGTAGGCGACTTTTTTCCAAAAATGTACCTTTATAAGAAGTAACTGTATAACCACAACGACGTTTCTTTTTGGTTTTAGGTATTTTGGTTTCGGTATTACAATAAAACTCGTGAATGTCTTTCCTGTAAGATAGGAGGGAACGGCACTTGGGGCACTGTAAATGTTGAGGAATTACATTGTGTGCTTTCAGGAAATTATCAACATTGGATGAAGAATCATAAAAATCACCATGGAATTTAGCAAATGCTTTTAGGTACGGAATACTGCAGCCGTTACAAGTTTCTATAACTTCCTCCAACGCAAAATACATAAAAATAAATTTCACTTGAAATGACGGACACCTCACTAGGTCAAAGGTTTCCAGGGAAAAGGCTTTGGTGGGAGGGGTATGAACAGACTACTTAAAGAGATAAAGGAAGGGGGTTGGGAAATATCAGTTGACAACCCCCTTGTGTAAACTTTGAATACGTATCGGTTCGTGATTGGTGAACGGAAAAACAACGGAGTCTAGAGGGTAAACATGAATGAACTGGATAGGGAAACATGTCCAGAGTAAGTATTTATGTGAAACCGGGGAGTGACAAGGAAATAACAAAAGAAATAAACCCAATATAGGAAGATAAAATGAAAGGTATGATAAATAATATTGAATGGGAATATAAACAGATGATTTTATAAGGTAAAGGATAATAAAACGAGTAATTCTTGGGTCAAAAGTAATATGTATAAGGGGGTATTACATAACTAATCAAGTAATAGACCTGAACAGAGCTGGTAGAGAGACGGAGAGTTACATTTCACGGTTAGAGAAGAAGAAATCCTATTGGTGGAGGAAAAGCCTCTGCGCAGGGGGGGCGGGGTTTTTGCTCAGAAGGTCGAAAATTGGTATGCACGTACGTACGTACGGGTGCTAATGTTAGCATGGAATGCTAATATTTGATCTACATCAGACGTTGGCAGCACTGGTTACTGTATATTTTCATGAGACATAGTCTTTGCAATGGCGCCTCCCAAGTTTATCCAGCTATACTGTTTTGTATATTCCTCCGGTTATTATAAATCCAAGAAGGTAATGTATAGAGAAGAAAATGTTTGTTTTACGATTATACATTTTTTCTCCAGTATGTTTCCCCCACCCAAAACCCCGAGTTCCCACTGGGGGTCCCCTATTACCGTAGGATATAGGTATATATATACTTCTGAAACTGTTCATTTGCGACGGGAACGAGTGTCATTTTCGAAGAGAGCGTATTTTTTTCTATAAGAATAAGTAGATTTTTTACTAGGTTACATTGCCCTGTAATACACTACAATAATACCTTCACCACTATAAGTTCTCCTCTCTTAGTTTAGTCTCAAACACAGTTCCTATTTTGGATGTGTGGTGTAGAATGCCTTTCATCTACTTAAATTATATTGGCAAAATACAACCAAACCTTAATGTACCTTTTATGTTAAAATTCTTATTAGGATTAACCATACTGTATTGTAATGACCTTCGTATTTGAGTGAGTAATTAAAATAAATGCTAGAAGCAAGAGGGTTGTATGATGCGAGAAAATAAATGAGCAAAAATAAAAAAGTATTAGCAAGAACATAGGTAGTGTACTGTATGTATAAATAGGAATTACTGTAATACAAATGTATGGAAAATTAGATGGATTATAGTAAATCAATAATACCTGAGCCCTGCGGATACACTGAGCGGGTACTTGGTATGCATAGGGCTTTTATAGGTGGGATTTCTGGCCATCCCTTTTATTTATGCTAGTGGTACTGAAAGCTGCTTTAGGTGGTGGTGATTATCCTAGTGGTACTGAAAGCTACTGTAGGTTGAAGTGGTTAGCTTAGTATTAATGAAAGCCAATGCAAGTGGTGGGGTTAGCCTAGTAGTACCTAAAGCCACAGCAAGGGGTGGCAGTTGTTAGCATAGCGGAACAGAAAGCCACCGCAGATGGTGGTGGCGGCTTTTACTATAGAGGAACGGAAACCCGCTGTAGGTGGTGGTGGCTGTTATCATAGCGGACCACAAAGATGCCGTCGGTGGTGGTGGCTGTTACTTTAGTGGAACAGAAAGCCGCTGTAGGTGGTGGTGGCTGTTACTTTAGCAGAACAGAAAGCCGCTGTAGGTGGTGATGGCTGTTACTTTACCGGATCAGAAAGCCGCTGTAGGTGGTGGTGGCTGTTATTATAGCGGAACGCAAAGCTGCGGTATGTGGTGATGGCTGTTGCTATAGTGGAATAGAAGTTGCCGCAGGTGGTGGAGGTTACTTTAGCGGAACAGAAAGCTGCCGTCGGTAGTGGTGGCTGTTACTTTAGCGGAACAGAAAGCCGCTGTAGGTGGTGGTGGCTGTTACTTTAGCGGAACAGAAAGCTGCGGTATGTGGTGATGGCTGTTGCTATACTGTAGTGGAATAGAAAGTCGCCGCAGGTGGTGGAGGTTACTTTAGCGGAACAGAAGGCTACCATCGGTGGTGGTGGCTGTTACTTTAGCGGAACAGAAAGCCGCTGTAGGTGGTGGTGGCTGTTACTTTAGCGGAACAGAAAGCTGCTGTAGGTGGTGATGGCTGTTACTTTACCGGATCAGAAAGCCGCTGTAGGTGGTGGTGGCTGTTATTATAGCGGAACTTAAAGCTGCCGTATGTGGTGATGGCTGTTGCAATAGTGGAATAGAAAGTCGCCGCAGGTGGTGGAGGTTACTTTAGCGGAACAGAAGGCTACCATCGGTGGTGGTGGCTGTTACTTTAGCGGAACAGAAAGCCACTGTAGGTGGTGGTGGCTACCATCGGTGGTGGTGGCTGTTACTTTAGCGGAACAGAAAGCCACTGTAGGTGGTGGTGGCTGTTACTTTAGCGGAACAGAAAGCTGCTGTAGGTGGTGATGGCTGTTACTTTACCGGATCAGAAAGCCGCTGTAGGTGGTGGTGGCTGTTGTTATAGCGGAACACAAAGCTGCCGTAGGTGGTGGTAGCGGCTGTTGCTATAGTGGAACAGAAAGCCGCCGCAGGTGGTGGTGGATGTTACCTTAGCGGAACAGAAAGTTACCGTAGGTGCTGGTGGCTGTTACTTTAGCAGAACAAAAAGCTGCTGTTGGTGCTGGTGGCTGTTACTTTAGCGGAACAGAAAGCTGCCGTAGGTGCTGGTGACTGTTACTTTAGCGGAACAGAAAGCTGCTGTAGGTGCTGGTGGCTGTTACTTTAGCGGAACGGAAAGCCGCCGTAGATGGTGGTCGCTGTTACTAAAGTGGAATACAAAGCTGCCATAGGTGGTGGTGGCTGTTACTATAGTGGAACACAAAGCTGCCATAGGTGGTGGTGGCTGTTACTATAGCGGAACACAAAGCTGCCATAGGTGGTGGTGGCTAGTGCTATAGTGGAACACAAAGCCACCGCAGGTGGTAGTGGCTGTTACTTTAGCGTAGCAGAAAGCTGCTGTAGGTGTTGGTGGCTGTTACTTTAGCGGAACAGAAAGTCGTCGTAGGTGGTGGTGGTTGTCACTATAGCGGAACAGAAAGCCGCAGTAGGTGATGGTGGCTGTTACTATAGTGGAACAGAAAGCCGCCTCAGGTGATGGTGGTGGTTGTTATTATAGCGGAACAGTAAACCTCTGCAGGTGATGGTGGATATCCTAAGAGTACTGAAAGCCACCACAGTCAGTAGTGATTAGCCTAGCAGTCGGTAGCAGCTTATAGCTAATATTGTGGGTGTGCTGCCTCATAATATTTTTCCTTTTGTTTTAATTGTTTAAAAGTAAAAATAACAGGGATATGTCTATATAAACTATAAAATCCTAAACAGAACAATTTTTTTTTCTTTCTGATAGCCTAAATTATTATAGTTCAAGCTTAATCTATTTACATAGAAACTGCATCGATTCTTGTTTTAATTTGTCTGAAAAGATTTAATGAATTTGTAGTTTTATTTTACATTAACACAATTTTCCCTAAACTGTTTTAATCAGCATATTTCAATAAATCATCACTAGTACACTTGTTTAAACCCATAACCATGAATTGCTGGGTAACAATAACTGAGGTAATCAAATTCTAAGTTTGTTTAATTGATAATTAATGCCGGAATACTAGCCCGCTGGGCTAATGCGTGTAGCGAAACATGTTCCGCTCGCCAAAACATAGGAGCAATGAGATAATATTTACTCTTAAGCGAAGCTTGCATATGGCAGAGCAAAACCTAGTAAATGATTAGTTCAATTATGCAAGGAGGTATTTGTAATATAATGGACACTGTTAAGAACGACTCCATGGAAAATAGAATGGAAAGTCACGTTTTCTATGATCCTGGAAGTCCTGGCAAACAAATGCTCTAGTGTTTTGACTGCATGTCATTACTATTATGCGGTTTTGATTATGACGACTGGTTTTTGATGACGATGAAGGGCGGAAACAGCAAAGTTTAAAATAAGTCAATTTAGATATCATACAATTAGACTGGTACATGTACTATTTTAAGGTGTTTTGAATATAATTGATGACTTAAGGATTATATAATGTACAAATATTAAGAAATAGTTAAAGAAATAAAGGGTTTCATATTGAATGTTATCAATGCTGTGATGGAAATAGGGGATGCTGCATTTCCACAGCACCTGTACATGAGCTGCCACTGCTAGCAGTACTGAAATCCACTGATGGTGGTGTTGGCAAGCCTTGTGGTACTGAAATCTGCTACAGTTGGTGCTGGTTAGCTTAGCAGTACTGAAAACCTCTGCAGCTAGTGTTGGTTAGCCTAGTGGTACAGAAATTGGCTACAGGTGGTAGTGGTTAGCTTTTGTAGTGCGGATATCTGCTGCAGGTGGTGGTTAGCCTAGCGGTACTGAAAGCTGTTCCAGGTGGTGCTGGTTAGCCTATCAGAACATAGCTAATGCAGATAGTGGTGGTTAGCCTAGCAGTACTGAAAGCCTCTGCAGGTGGTGGTGGTTAGCCTAGCGGTACTGAAAACTGTTGTAGGTGGTGCTGGTTAGCCTAGCAGTACTGAAAGCTCTGCAGCTAGTGTGGGTTAACCTAGTGGTACTGTAATTGGCTAAAGGTGGTGGTGGTTAGCTTTGTAGTGCTGATATCTACTGCAAGTTGTGGTGGTTAGCCTAGCGGTACTGAAAGCTGTTGCAGGTGGTAGTGGTTAGACTAACGAAACTGAAAGCCTCTGCAGCTAGTGTGGGTTAACCTAGTGGTACTGAAATCGGCTACAGGTTGTGGTGGTTAGCTTTGTAGTGCTGATATCCACTGCAGGTGGTGGTGGTGGTGGTTAGCCTAGCGATACTGAAAGCTGCTGCAGCTGATGGGGGTTAGCCTAGCAGTACTGAAAGCCTCTGCAGGTGGCAGTGGTTAGCCTAGCAATAATGAAAGCTGCTGCAGCTGATGGGGGTTAGCCTAGCAGTACTGAAAGCCTCTGCAGGTGGCAGTGGTTAGCCTAGCAATAATGAAAGCTGCTGCAGGTGGTGGTGATTAGCCTAGCAGTAATGAAAGCTGCTGCAGGTGGTGGTGGTTAGCCTAGCAGTAATGAAAGCTGCTGCAGGTGATGGTGGTTAGCCTAGCAGTAATGAAAGCTGCTGCAGGTGGTGTTGGTTAGCATAGCGGTACAGTATTGTAAGCTGCTGCAGGTGGTGATGGTTAGCATAGTGGTACTGTAATCTGATGCAGGTGATAGTGGTGGTTAGTCGAGCAACACTGAAAGCTGCTACAGGTGGTGGGGTTAAGCCTGGCAGTACTTTAAGCTGCTGTCAGTGGTTAACCAAGGAATACTGAAAGGTATTGTAGATGGTGGTACTGAAAGCCGCTGTAGGTGATAGTTAACCTAGAGGTACTTGAAGCCATTGTAATTGGTTATGTTATTAAATTTAGCATACAGAAATCTGCTGTAGGTAGTGATTAGCCTAGTGAGTACTGAAAGCCATTGTAGGTTCGGTTATCCTAGGGATCAATCGATCCCCTTCCCTCCAGAGGGAGTGTCTGACAGCGCGACTGTCAGCTAGCAGCCCTGGTTTGGGACCATAGTCAGAGCTCTAATGCAGTCTTTTAAGTCTGTGTTCTCTGAACTGGGTCACAAATCAGTGGCGACTTCTTCTCCCCTGAAGAGGAAGAGAGGAGTCCCCTCCGTGGTGACTTCTCCGAGGGCTAAGCTGTCTCCTCAGAAATCCTTGCGCAAGGCTCCCTCTCCCCCCCAGACTTTCTCTCCCTCTCCTGCGGATGAGGATTTCCCATCCTCAGGGGAGTTGGACGAGCCGGTCCGTTCCCCCATCGCACCGAAGTCTTCTCGCACATGGGTAGAGTAGAGCCTGTATCCATCGTTACTAGAGTCCTGTATCCCTCCCAGGAGGGAGCCGAAGGACTCGAAGACTTTACCTAAGTCTTCGGCAAGGATCAGACAGGAGCCAGCTAGACCTTCGGAGAATGTCCACAAGTCCCGCCAGGAAGAGCCACTGGGGACAGGAGACTTTGCTGCTAGCCCTTCGGGAGGAGAGCTTCAAGAGTCAGAACATGCGTTCTGGCAAGTTCTGACCCTCATGAGAAATCTCAACGGGTTTCCGGACCCAGAGATTCCCTTCGTGAGGGTAAGGTCACGGTCTTGGACCGAGTCTATGGCACCCAGAAACCCTCTAGGGCCAGTGCAGCTTTGCCCTGGTCACAAGGGATGAAGAGTGCCAGAGACAAAGTCAAAGGCCAGCTCTCTGAGCTTGCCTCCTCCAACAGATCCAGCGCCGGTAACAAGCTCCTCCCTCCTCCTCGAGTCCACCAGAGGAGGTATTTCGAGATCTTAGAGGAGACTTGTTTGGGTCTTCCTGTTCACCATTCTGTGGAAGAACTCACTGGGGGAGTCCCTCTAGAGAGACTCTCCAACCGGCATGTTTTGTATTCTGCTACTGAGATCCTAAGCCAGGAGAAGGTGGCAAAATGTGCCATGCAGGCAACCTCGTGGCTTGACATCTGGCTCGGGTCACTGGGCATCCTGGTGCGGTCTGAGGATCTGTCCAAGGAAAGCACCAGAAAGGCACTGGAGACATTCTTACTCCCGGGCACGCGGACCATCGAGTTTCTGGCCCACCAAGTCTCGAGCTTGTGGGCCAATACGATCCTGAAACGACGGGACGCAGTGGCTGAGAGATTTCACCAGAAGGTCCCCAGTTCCGACGTTAGCAGGCTCAGACATTCTTCCGTATTCGGTAAGAGGTTGTTCGAGCCTAAGGAGGTGGAGCTAGCCGCTGAGAGGTGGAGGATTCCCTCCTCCATAGGGCCCTGACATCGAGGCCCTACAAACCTCCAGCAACCCAACAGCCCCGTCCAGCTAAGAATGCGAAGAAGACGACAGCAGCAAAGCCAAAGGTGTCTAAGCCCTTTCCTGTCATGACAGGAAGGGCAGAAAGTCTTCCAGGGGAGGTAAAAATCCTAGAGGGAGTGGCCGAGGCCGTAAACGCTAGGATTGGCAGTCCCCCTGCATGTCCACCAGAGGGGGGATGCCTACAAAGTTGCGCGACAAGGTGGCAGCAACTCTGGGCAGATACCTGGACGATTTCCGTGATCGGTCAGGAATATCGCATCCCGTTCACAACGTCTCTACCTCCCCTGACAGCGAAGCCAGTGTCATTGAGCTCCCTTACTATGGGATCGGTAAGGGGGCAAGCCCTCCGGGCAGAAGTCGAGACTATGTTGAAGAAGGACGCTCTCCAAGAGGTGGCAGACGGGTCCCCAGGCTTCTACAGTCGACTCTTTCTTGTAAAGAAGGCGTCTGGAGGCTGGAGACCAGTCATCGACCTCTCTACCCTGAACGGGTTTGTCAAACAGACACCGTTCAGCATGGAGACGGCAGACACGGTCAGACTTGCAGTGAGACCACAAGACTTCATGTGTACACTGGACCTGAAAAACGCGTACTTCCAGATCCCAGTCCACCCGTCTTCAAGGAAGTACTTAAGATTTTGCCTAGACAACAAGATCTACCAGTTCAAGGTGCTGTGCTTCGGTCTCTCCACAGCTCCTCAAGTGTTCACCAGAGTGTTCACCCTGATATCATCTTGGGCTCACAGGATCGGTATCCGTCTCCTCCGTTACCTGGACGACTGGCTGATCCTAGCAGGCTCGGAGGCAACCCTTCTTCGCCACCGAGACAAGATTCTCGAACTTTGCCAGGATCTAGGGATCATGGTAAATCTCGAAAAGTCCTCTCTGCAGCCCTCTCAGAAACTGGTATACCTAGGCATGGTCATAGACACCAATCTCCACAAAGCCTTCCCATCAGATGACAGGATAGCAAGGCTGAGGAAGGTCGTAAGGCCTTACCTCAAACGAGAAGAACTTCCAGCCCAAGCGTGGTTACGTCTCCTCAGCCATCTCTCTTCCCTGGCCCGTCTGGTTCCCAATGGTTGCCTCAGAATGAGATCTCTCCAGTGGCGACTCAAGTCTCGGTGGAATCAAGGACACGATTCCCCGGACACTCTGATCCCTATGGGTCCTACGGAACAGACGGACCTTCAGTGGTGGGTGGCAGACGGGAACCTATGAAAGGGAGTGGATCTTCTCGTCCTTCCCCCGGATTTGATGTTGTTTTCGGACGCATCAAAGAGAGGGTGGGGGGCCCACGTTATGAACCACAGGACCTCAGGCCTGTGGTCAGAATCAAGAAAGTACCTCCACATAAACCTGCAAGAAATGAAGGCTGTATTCTTGGCACTTCAGAAGTTCCATCAAGTCCTGACGGGCCACTCTGTGGTGGTGATGACCGACAACACCACAAGGGTGGCTTATATCAACAAGCAAGGAGGTACCTTTTCAGAACAGCTATCCCATCTTGCAGTAGAGATACTGAGATGGTCCGAAGTCCACTCGGTCACACTATCGGCTCGCTTCATTCCAGGCAAGAGGAATGTGCTCGCCGACAGTCTGAGCAGGGTATCTCAGATAGTGAGTACCGAATGGTCTTTGGATCGTCAAGTAGCCAACAAAGTCCTGACTTTGTAGGGTTCCCCGACTGTGGATCTGTTCGCTACAGCGCTGAACTTCAAGCTCCCGCTGTACTGCTCCCCAGTCCCGGACCCCAAGGCTCTCTGGCAAGATGCCTTCCAACAACGGTGGGATAACATCGATGTATACGCTTTTCCCCCGTTCTGTCTGATGAGGAGGGTGCTCAACAAGACCAGAATATTGGTCAATCTATCGATGACCCTGATAGCTCCGCTATGGCATCACGTAGAGTGTTTTCCTGACCTTCTGCAACTCCTTACGGAGCTCCCGAGAGAACTCCCTCCACGTCACAAGCTACTCAGACAACCACACGCCAACATCTTCCACAAAGCCGTAGGTTCGCTTCGACTTCACGCCTGGAGACTATCCAGCACCTCCTTGCTGAGAGAGGATTTTCGCAGCAAGTTGCGAATAGGATGTTTGGACACCTGCGCAGGTCATCCGCAGGGGTCTACCAGGCGAAGTGGCTAGTTTTCTGTGGTTGGTGTCGTGGAAGGGGTATCTCTCCGCTCGATGCCACTATTCCAGCAATAGCGGAGTTCTTCGTGTATTTGCGGGAAGAAATGCGCCTTTCAGTCTCGTCAGTGAAAGGCTATCGCTCAGCCTTAAGTCTAGCCTTCAGGCTCAAAGGAGTGGACATTTCTTCCTCGCTGGAACTTTCTCTACTCTTACGTAGTTATGAACTTACCTGCCCTCAGTCGGAAGTGAGACCTCCTCCATGGAATGTGGTTCGAGTTCTCAGGTCTCTGAAGAGACCTCCCTACGAACCATTACGCCAGGCTTCAGATCGCCACCTTACTTGGAAGACGGTGTTCCTGCTAGCTTTGGCTTCGGCCAAACGAGTCAGCGAACTTCATGGTCTCTCATACGACATCGCCCATTCAAGGGGATGGGGGGAGGTAACGTTCAGCTTCGTCCCTGAGTTTGTTGCCAAGACTCAGAATCCGGGAGTGCCGGAACCTCGGTTCGACTCTTTCCAGGTTTCGAGTTTTCGTTCTGTAATAGATGACCCAGACCATCTCCTACTGTGCCCAGTAAGGAGTCTGAGGTTGTATTTTAAAAGAACAGCTGCAGTTCGTCCCCAGGTGTAAGCCTTGTTTGTGAGCACAGGGAAAACGAAGAGGAGGGTCAATAGGAATACCATCTCGGCCTGGATTCGCAAGGTAATACACCTAGCCTTGAATCCCGACCCTCCTCCGTCACGTCGCCCTAGAGCACATGATGTCAGGGGCATAGCTACGTCCCTGGCCTTCAAGAAAAACTATTCAATGACACAGGTCCTGCAAGCTGGGGTGTGGAAGCGTCAGACGACCTTCACAGCCCACTACCTGCAAGACGTGACTCACAGGAGACTCGATACGTTCCCTATCGGCCCTGTGGTGGCTGCACAACAGCTGGTCTAACCTCAGGCTCCTTAGTGGACAGGTAGCAGAAGGTTGAGGGCATTGTTACCCGGTTTTAGTCTGCATGAATGAAAAGGTTTGTCTGGCCCTTATTCTTTTTTTCATCCTCTCCTCCCTTGGAGAAAGCAGCATCCTGGGTTCTCTGCACAGCTGACCTCAAACCACTGCAGGTAAACCATGCTTCCTTGTGTTCCTAGTATTAAGGTTAATACTGTCATGTCCCCATACCCTGACGAGGTGGTATTGGGAGAGTCCTAGTCTAGAATTCCATCTGAAGAACTCCAGGTCAACTTCCTAGGACGAGTCACGCTTCTCACCTTCACACACAGCTTATGTAGGCCGCAGCAGTTGCACAGCAATGCTAGCGAGGCGCAGGGACTCCTTATTTCTTGAGTACTTACACACTCAAATATTGAGTCCCCGGGCAAAGCCAAAGCCAGTATGGCAGGGACTTACCACCCTTCCTAAGGGGTGAGTCACCCATATTAAATAGCGCGGTTTGTATTTCAGTTACGGAACAAATGACAAATTCGTAGATAATTTGTATTTTTCTTAACTATACAAACCTTAGCTATTTAATCAAACTTGCCCGCCAGCCCTGTCCCCCGTGAAGTCCTACCTTTAAGCAAAGTGAAGTATTCACAGGTGTGTGTGAAGGGGGGGGGGGGTGTAGCATGCTACCCCTCCCTACTCCCCGCTAAATAGCGGTGGAGTAGTAAACCCTCGTTAAAAATCTAATAGCTTGTCATTTCAGCTACGCCGAAGTAATAACCCATATTAAATAGCTAAGCTTTGTATAGTTAGGAAAAATACAAATTATCTACGAATTTGTCATATTTCAGGCATATGGTAAATGTTAACCTACTTGGGGAAAGTTACTTAGTTCAGTCATTTTAGGTAACCTTTCCTGTGAAATCTCAGATTTGACCACAGGGATGTATAGAAAAATGTAAAATGCTTCAAACTTTAGTGTTTATCCAAATTTGCTTAAGAATCTTTAAGGGAATCTTTTCATAAATCATGGACTTAGTCTGAATAAAATATAAATTGTTCCATAACCGAAATACAAACCACGCTATTTAATTAGGGTATTACTTTCGGCGTAGCTGAAATGACGAACCATTAGATTTTTAACGAGGGTTTACTACCCTCCCGCTAGTTAGCGAGGGGGTAGGGAGGGGTAGCTAGCTACCCCTCCCCCCTCACACACCGCTGAATAGCTCACTTTGCTTTTGGCTCGGGTGATGAACAGACGTGTGTGCTCACACCCTTGCTTATTGACAGCCTTAATCTTTTTGCTTTTTCTTTCAGTGTGTGTTTGGAAGTTGGCCTCTACCATTATGCGGAAGTGCCCCGGATTACCTGACCGCCCTTGTGGCACTTATGTCCTGCAGGGGCCAACGGTGTGACAGAGACAAAGTATGCAGTGAGTGTAGGGAGTGATCTACCTCCCAGTGGGAGAGGTTTTCCCGGCGCCGGAGGAAGATGTCCAAAAGGGATCTTTCTTCTTCAAGGGTTTCCTTGAAGAAAGGAAAATCCAGGGACTCTTCTTCCCTAGCCCGAACCTCCTCCGAAGCTCCCGCTCGAGCGGCCTCTTCCGAGAGACCGTCGAGTGGTAGCATAGGCCGTTCTTTTGTTGACCGACCTCGGGGTTCGGGAGAGGGAGTTGCCTCCCATAGCGAGGCAGCTCCTTCTCCTCCCTCGGGGGAGGATTTATCATTTAACTCTGTGAATAATGATGATTTGTTGTAGCTTTGGGCTTCCTTGGGGCTTAAGGGCTCGCCCTCCAGGGAAGCCCTGTTTGACTTAATTCAGTTGGAGGCTGCTGTCAAACAGTCGCCGGTGATAGCAGAGGTTGTTGGAGGCTGCTGTCAAACAGTCGCCGGTGATAGCAGAGGTTGACCCTCTGTCTATCGTCGACGTTGTTGTGGCAGGGGCCTCCGACGAGGTGGGTCAAACCCCAGCCTTAGTTCCCGATGCAGCTGAAGGCTTAGTTCCTCCCTCTGAACATCCTTCGAGGGAGGAGCTAAGTCCTACGGTCTCTCCTGCAGGTGATTCTCCCCCTCAGGGGAGTTCACTGACAGAGACTCCTCTTCGGAGGACTGATGATGGTCTGCTTGCCGCCCCGAGAGGATGTATCCGTCGGAAGGCTCGCCTTCCCCTTCGCCGTAGAGGCCTTCCTTCTCCTCACAAGGGAGTTAGGAGGCGCCTCTTCGGCTCTTCGCTATCGCAGTCCCCCGCAGAGGATCCTCCTCGCTGTGCTCCGACCGTTGCAGTTGCATCCTTGGACCTCTCTGCCGATCGTTCTCCTTCGCCTGCCAGACCTTCGGACCTGCTGTCTCCGTTCCTCTCTGCTGACGCGCGTTGGGCGCCCACGCATCCCGTTTTCCAACGGGTACCGGTCCCTTCGGGGCATAAGCGCCAGGTATCCCCTGCGCTTCAACGTTCTCCTGCTCGCAAGCGCTCTCCTGCGGTGAAGTCTCTCTACGCAGAACTTCATTTTCAGAGACAACACCCCAGAGACCTCTTGCAGCTGAGACTTCTCTCCATCGTTCTCCTGCTCTTCAGCGCTCACCTGCTCGCCAGCACTCACCTGCGCGCCAGAGCTCTCCTGTTCGCCAGCGGTCTTCTCCTTGCCAGCGTTCAGCAGCGCGCCCTCATCCTGATGTGCGCCCACGATCTCCTGCTCGCCAGCGCTCTTCACCTGCGCGCCATCGTTCGCCTGCGCGCCCACGATCTCCGGATCTGGGCACAAGAAGGAGGACTCTAGATTCTCCTTCTCTTCAGCATCAGCCATCGCCTACGCGCCATCGCGCGCAGACACCAGATCCTGCTGCGCGCCCTCCTGCTCGCCCACGCACTAGGGGGAACATCCCTGCGCGTGGGCGCTCGTCTAGAGCTCGCAGCTAGTGTCGGTTAACTTAGTGGTACTGTAATTGGCTAAAGGTGGTGGTGGTTAGCTTTTTAGTGCTGGTATCCGCTGCAGGTTGTGGTGGTTAGCCTAGCGGTATTGAAAGCTGTTGCAGGTGGTAGTGGTTAGACTAACGAAAATGAAAGCCTCTGCAGCTAGTGTGAGTTAACCTAGTGGTACTGAAATCAGCTACAGGTTGTGGTGGTTAGCTTTGTAGTGCTGATATCCACTGCAGGTGGTGGTGGTGGTGGTTAGCCTAGCGATACTGAAAGCTGCTGCAGGTGATGGGGGTTAGCCTAGCAGTACTGAAAGCCTCTGCAGGAGGCAGTGGTTAGCCTAGCAATAATGAAAGCTGCTGCAGGTGGTGGTGATTAGCCTAGCAGTAATGAAAGCTGCTGCAGGTGGTGGTGGTTAGCCTAGCAGTAATGAAAGCTGCTGCAGGTGGTGGTGGTTAGCCTAGCAGTAATGAGAGCTGCTGCAGGTGGTGGTGGTTAGCCTAGCAGTAATGAAAGCTGCTGCAGGTGGAGGTGGTTAGCCTAGCAGTAGTGAAGGCTGCTGTAGATGGTGGTGGTTAGCCTAGCAGTAGTGAAAGCTGCTGCAGGTGGTGGTGATTAGCCTAGCAGTAATGAAAGCTGCTGCAGGTGGTGGTGGTTAGCCTAGCAGTAATGAAAGCTTCTGTAGGTGGTGTTGGTTAGCATAGCGGTACAGTATTGTAAGCTGCTGCAGGTGGTGATGGTTAGCATAGTGGTACTGTAATCTGATGCAGGTGATAGTGGTGGTTAGTCGAGCAACACTGAAAGCTGCTACAGGTGGTGGGGTTAACCCTGGCAGTACTTTAAGCTGCTGCAAGTATCAGTGGTTAGGTTATCAATACTGAAAGTTGCTGCAGTGTGGTGGTTAACATAGCGGTACTGTAAGTTGCTACAGGTGATGGTGGTTAGCCTTGCAGTACTGAAAGCCCCTGCAGGTGGTGGTGATCAACCTAGTATTAATGAAAGCTGCTGTCAGTGGTTAACCAAGGAATACTGAAAGGTATTGTAGATGGTGGTACTGAAAGCCGCTGTAGGTGATAGTTAACCTAGAGGTACTTGAAGCCATTGTAATTGGTTATGTTATTAAATTTAGAATACAACAGAAATCTGCTGTAGGTAGTGATTAGCCTAGTGAGTACTGAAAGCCATTGTAGGTTCGGTTATCCTAGGGATCAATCGATCCCCTTCCCTCCAGAGGGAGTGTCTGACAGCGCGACTGTCAGCTAGCAGCCCTGGTTTGGGACCATAGTCAGAGCTCTCATGCAGTCTTTTAAGTCTGTGTTCTCTGAACTGGGTCACAAATCAGTGGCGACTTCTTCTCCCCTGAAGAGGAAGAGAGGAGTCCCCTCCGTGGTGACTTCTCCGAGGGCTAAGCTGTCTCCTCAGAAATCCTTGCGCAAGGCTCCCTCTCCCCCCCAGACTTTCTCTCCCTCTCCTGCGGATGAGGATTTCCCATCCTCGGGAGTTGGACGAGCCGGTCCGTTCCCCCATCGCACCGAAATCTTCTCGCACAGGGGTAGAGAAGAGCCTGCATCCATCGTTACTAGAGCCCTGTATCCCTCCCAGGAGGGAGCCGAAGGACTCGAAGACTTTACCTAAGTTTTCGGCAAGGATCAGACAGGAGCCAGCTAGACCTTCGGAGAATGTCCACGAGTCCCGCCAGGAAGAGCCACTGGGGACAGGAGACTTTGCTGCTAGCCCTTCGGGAGGAGAGCTTCAAGAGTCAGAACATGCGTTCTGGCAAGTTCTGACCCTCATGAGAAATCTCAACGGGTTTCCGGACCCAGAGATTTCCCTCGTGAGGGTAAGGACACGGTCTTGGACTGAGTCTCTGGCACCCAGAAACCCTCTAGGGCCAGTGCAGCTTTGCCCTGGTCACAAGGGATGAAGAGTGCCAGAGACAAAGTCAAAGGCCAGCTCTCTGAGCTTGCCTCCTCCAACAGATCCAGCGCCGGTAACAAGCTCCTCCCTCCTCCTCGAGTCCACCAGAGGAGGTATTTCGAGATCTTAGAGGAGACTTGTTTGGGTCTTCCTGTTCACCATTCTGTGGAAGAACTCACTGGGGGAGTCCCTCTAGAGAGACTCCAACCGGCATGTTTTGTATTCTGCTACTGAGATCCTAAGCCAGGAGAAGGTGGTGAAATGTGCCATGCAGGCAACCTCGTGGCTTGACATCTGGCTCGGGTCTCTGGGCATCCTGGTGCAGTCTGAGGATCTGTCCAAGGAAAGCACCAGGAAGGCACTGGAGACATTCTTACTCCCGGGCATGCGGACCATCGAGTTTCTGGCCCACCAAGTCTCGAGCTTGTGGGCCAATACGATCCTGAAACGACGGGACGCAGTGGCTGAGAGATTTCACCAGAAGGTCCCCAGTTCCGACGTTAGCAGGCTCAGACATTCTTCCGTATTCGGTAAGAGGTTGTTCGAGCCTAAGGACGTGGAGCTAGCCGCTGAGAGGTGGAGGATTCCCTCCTCCATAGGGCCCTGACATCGAGGCCCTACAAACCTCCAGCAACCCAACAGCCCCGTCCAGCTAAGAATGCGAAGAAGACGACAGCAACAAAGCCAAAGGTGTCTAAGCCCTTTCCTGTCATGACAGGAAGGGCAGAAAGTCCTCTAGGGGAGGTAAAAATCCTAGAGGGAGTGGCCGAGGCCGTAAACGCTAGGATTGGCAGTCCCCCTGCATGTCCACCAGAGGGGGGATGCCTACAAAGTTGCGCGACAAGGTGGCAGCAACTCTGGGCAGATACCTGGACGATTTCCGTGATCGGTCAGGAATATCGCATCCCGTTCACAACGTCTCTACCTCCCCTGATAGCGAAGCCAGTGTCATTGAGCTCCCTTACTATGGGATCGGTAAGGGGGCAAGCCCTCCGGGCAGAAGTCGAGACTATGTTGAAGAAGGACGCTCTCCAAGAGGTGGCAGACGGGTCCCCAGGCTTCTACAGTCGACTCTTTCTTGTAAAGAAGGCGTCTGGAGGCTGGAGACCAGTCATCGACCTCTCTACCCTGAACGGGTTTGTCAAACAGACACCGTTCAGCATGGAGACGGCAGACACGGTCAGACTTGCAGTGAGACCACAAGACTTCATGTGTACACTGGACCTGAAGGACGCGTACTTCCAGATCCCAGTCCACCCATCTTCAAGGAAGTACTGTACTTAAGATTTTGCCTAGACAACAAGATCTACCAGTTCAAGGTGCTGTGCTTCGGTCTCTCCACAGCTCCTCAAGTGTTCACCAGAGTGTTCACCCTGATATCATCTTGGGCTCACAGGATCGGTATCTGTCTCCTCCGTTACCTGGACGATTGGCTGATCCTAGCAGACTCGGAGGCAACCCTTCTTCGCCACCGAGACAAGATTCTCGAACTTTGCCAGGATCTAGGGATCAGCGTAAATCTCGCAAAGTCCTCTCTGCAGCCCTCTCAGAAACTGGTATACCTAGGCATGGTCATAGACACCAATCTCCACAAAGCCTTCCCATCAGACGACAGGATAGCAAGGCTGAGGAAGGTCGTAAGGCCTTTCCTCAAACAAGAAGAACTTCCAGCCCAAGAGTGGTTACGTCTCCTCAGCCATCTCTCTTCCCTGGCCCGTCTGGTTCCCAATGGTTGCCTCAGAATGAGATCTCTCCAGTGGCGACTCAAGTCTCGGTGGAATCAAGGACACGATTCCCCGGACACTCTGATCCCTATGGGTCCTACGGAACAGACGGACCTTCAGTGGTGGGTGGCAGACGAGAACCTATGAAAGGGAGTGGATCTTCTCGTCCTTCCCCCGGATTTGATGTTGTTTTCGGACGCATCAAAGAGAGGGGGGGGGGGGGGGGGCGCCACGTTCTGAACCACAGGACCTCAGGCCTGTGGTCAGAATCAAGAAAGTACCTCCACATAAACCTGCAAGAAATGAAGGCCGTATTCCTGGCACTTCAGAAGTTCCATCAAGTCCTGACGGGCCACTCTGTGGTGGTGATGAGCGACAACACCACAGTGGTGGCTTATATCAACAAGCAAGGAGGTACCTTTTCAGAACAGCTATCCCATCTTGCAATAGAGATACTGAGATGGTCCGAAGTCCACTCGGTCACACTATCGGCTCGCTTCATTCCAGGCAAGAGGAATGTGCTCGCCGACAGTCTGAGCAGAGCGATGCAGATAGTGAGTACCGAATGGTCTTTGGATCGTCAAGTAGCCAACAAAGTCCTGACTTTGTGGGGTTCCCCGACTGTGGATCTGTTCGCTACAGCGCTGAACTTCAAGCTCCCGCTGTACTGCTCCCCAGTCCCGGACCCCAAGGCTCTCTGGCAAGATGCCTTCCAACAACGGTGGGATAACATCGATGTATACGCTTTTCCCCCGTTCTGTCTGATGAGGAGGGTGCTCAACAAGACCAGAATATCGGTCAATCTATCGATGACCCTGATAGCTCCGCTATGGCATCACGCAGAGTGTTTTCCGGACCTTCTGCAACTCCTTACGGAGCTCCCGAGAGAACTCCCTCCACGTCACAAGCTACTCTGACAACCACACGCCAACATTTTCCATAAAGCCGTAGGTTCGCTTCGACTTCACGCCTGGAGACTATCCAGCACCTCCTTGCTGAGAGAGGATTTTCGCAGCAAGTTGCGAATAGGACGTTTGGACACCTGCGCAGGTCATCCGCAGGGGTCTACCAGGCGAAGTGGCTAGTTTTCTGTGGTTGGTGTCGTGGAAGGGGTATCTCTCCGCTCGATGCCACTATTCCAGCAATAGCGGAGTTCTTCGTGTATTTGCGGGAAGAAATGCGCCTTTCAGTCTCAGCAGTGAAAGGCTATCGCTCAGCCTTAAGTCTAGCCTTAAGGCTCAAAGGAGTGGACATTTCTTCCTCGCTGGAACTTTCTCTACTCATACGTAGTTATGAACTTACCTGCCCTCAGTCGGAAGTGAGACCTCCTCCATGGAATGTGGTTCGAGTTCTCAGGTCTCTGAAGAGACCTCCCTACGAACCATTACGCCAGGCTTCAGATCGCCACCTTACTTGGAAGACGGTGTTCCTGCTAGCTTTGGCTTCGGCCAAACGAGTCAGCGAACTTCATGGTCTCTCATACGACATCGCCCATTCAAGGGGATGGGGGGAGGTAATGTTCAGCTTTGTCCCTGAGTTTGTTGCCAAGACTCAGAATCCGGGAGTGCCGGACCCTCGGTTTGACTCTTTCCAGGTTTCGAGTCTTTGTTCTGTAATAGATGACCCAGACCATCTCCTACTGTGCCCAGTAAGGAGTCTGAGGTTGTATTTTAAAAGAACAGCTGCAGTTCGTCCCCAGGTGTAAGCCTTGTTTGTGAGCACAGGGAAAACGAAGAGGAGGGTCACTAGGAATACCATCTCGGCTTGGATTCGCAAGGTAATATACCTAGCCTTGAATCCCGACCCTCCTCTGTCACGTCGCCCTAGAGCACATGATGTCAGGGGCATAGCTACGTCCCTGGCCTTTAAGGAAAACTATTCAGTGACGCAGGTCCTGCAAGCTGGGGTGTGGAAGTGTCAGGCGACCTTCACAGCCCACTACCTGCAAGACGTGACACACAGGAGACTCGATACGTTCTCTATCGGCCCTGTGGTGGCTGCACAACAGCTGGTCTAACCTCAGGCTCCTTAGTGGACAGGTAGCAGAAGGTTGAGGGCATTGTTACCCGGTTTTAGTCTGCATGAATGAAAAGGTTTGTCTGGCCCTTATTCTTTTCTTCATCCTCTCCTCCCTTGGAGAAAGCAGCATCCTGGGTTCTCTGCACAGCTGACCTCAAACCACTGCAGGTAAACCATGCTTCCTTGTGTTACTAGTATTAAGGTTAATACTGTCACGTCCCCATACCCTGACGAGGTGGTATTGGGAGAGTCCTAGTCTAGAATTCCATCTGAAGAACTCCAGGTCAACTTCCTAGGACGAGTCACGCTTCTCACCTTCACACACAGCTTATGTAGGCCGCAGCAGTTGCACAGCAATGCTAGCGAGGCGCAGGGACTCCTTATTTCTTGAGTACTTACACACTCAAATATTGAGTCCCCGGGCAAAGCCAAAGCCAGTATGGCAGGGACCTACCACCCTTCCTAAGGGGTGAGTCACCCATATTAAATAGCATGGTTTGTATTTCAGTTACGGAACAAATGACAAATTCGTAGATGATTTGTATTTTTCTTAACTATACAAACCTTAGCTATTTAATCAAACTTGCCCGCCAGCCCTGTCCCCCGTGAAGTCCTACCTTTAAGCAAAGTGAAGTATTCACAGGTGTGTGTGAGGGGGGGGGGGGTAGCAAGCTACCCCTCCCTACTCCCCGCTAAATAGCGGTGGAGTAGTAAACCCTCGTTAAAAATCTAATGGCTCGTCATTTCAGCTACGCCGAAGTAATAACCCATATTAAATAGCTAAGCTTTGTATAGTTAGGAAAAATACAAATTATCTACGAATTTGTCATATTTCAGGCATATGGTAAATGTTAACCTACTTGGGGAAAGTTACTTAGTTCAGTCATTTTAGGTAACCTTTCCTGTGAAATCTCAGATTTGACCACAGGGATGTATAGAAAAATGTAAAATGCTTCAAACTTTAGTGTTTATCCAAATTTGCTTAAGAATCTTTAAGGGAATCTTTTCATAAATCATGGACTTAGTCTGAATAAAATATAAATTGTTCCATAACCGAAATACAAACCACGCTATTTAATTAGGGTATTACTTTCGGCGTAGCTGAAATGACGAACCATTAGATTTTTAACGAGGGTTTACTACCCTCCCGCTAGTTAGCGAGGGGGTAGGGAGGGGTAGCTAGCTACCCCTCCCCCCTCACACACCGCTGAATAGCTCACTTTGCTTTTGGCTCGGGTGATGAACAGACGTGTGTGCTCACACCCTTGCTTATTGACAGCCTTAATCTTTTTGCTTTTTCTTTCAGTGTGTGTTTGGAAGTTGGCCTCTACCATTATGCGGAAGTGCCCCGGATTACCTGACCGCCCTTGTGGCACTTATATGTCGGCGGTCGAAACAGACCCTCACACCTTATGTCCTGCAGGGGCCAACGGTGTGACAGAGACAAAGTATGCAGTGAGTGTAGGGAGTGATCTACCTCCCAGTGGGAGAGGTTTTCCCGGCGCCGGAGGAAGATGTCCAAAAGGGATCTTTCTTCTTCAAGGGTTTCCTTGAAGAAAGGAAAATCCAGGGACTCTTCTTCCCTAGCCCGAACCTCCTCCGAAGCTCCCGCTCGAGCGGCCTCTTCCGAGAGACCGTCGAGTGGTAGCATAGGCTGTTCTTTTGTTAACCGACCTCGGGGTTCGGGAGAGGGAGTTGCCTCCCATAGCGAGGCAGCTCCTTCTCCTCCCTCGGGGGAGGATTTATCATTTAACTCTGTGAATAATGATGATTTGTTGTAGCTTTGGGCTTCCTTGGGGCTTAAGGGCTCGCCCTCCAGGGAAGCCCTGTTTGACTTAATTCAGTTGGAGGCTGCTGTCAAACAGTCGCCGGTGATAGCAGAGGTTGTTGGAGGCTGCTGTCAAACAGTCGCCGGTGATAGCAGAGGTTGACCCTCTGTCTATCGTCGACGTTGTTGTGGCAGGGGCCTCCGACGAGGTGGGTCAAACCCCAGCCTTAGTTCCCGATGCAGCTGAAGGCTTAGTTCCTCCCTCTGAACATCCTTCGAGGGAGGAGCTAAGTCCTACGGTCTCTCCTGCAGGTGATTCTCCCCCTAAGGGGAGTTCACTGACAGAGACTCCTCTTCGGAGGACTGATGATGGTCTGCTTGCCGCCCCGAGAGGATGTATCCGTCGGAAGGCTCGCCTTCCCCTTCGCCGTAGAGGCCTTCCTTCTCCTCACAAGGGAGTTAGGAGGCACCTCTTCGGCTCTTCGCTATCGCAGTCCCCCGCAGAGGATCCTCCTCGCTGTGCTCCGACCGTTGCAGTTGCATCCTTGGACCTCTCTGCCGATCGTTCTCCTTCGCCTGCCAGACCTTCGGACCTGCTGTCTCCGTTCCTTTCTGCTGACGCGCGTTGGGCGCCCACGCATCCCGTTTTCCAACGGGTACCGGTCCCTTCGGGGCATAAGCGCCAGGTATCCCCTGCGCTTCAACGTTCTCCTGCTCGCAAGCGCTCTCCTGCGGTGAAGTCTCTCTACGCAGAACTTCATTTTCAGAGACAACACCCCAGAGACCTCTTGCAGCTGAGACTTCTCTCCATCGTTCTCCTGCTCTTCAGCGCTCACCTGCTCGCCAGCACTCACCTGCGCGCCTGAGCTCTCCTCTTGGCCAGCGGTCTTCTCCTCGCCAGCGTTCAGCAGCGCGCCCTCATCCTGATGTGCGCCCACGATCTCCTGCTCGCCAGCGCTCTTCACCTGCGCGCCATCGTTCGCCTGCGCGCCCACGATCTCCGGATCTGGGCACAAGAAGGAGGACTCTAGCTTCTCCTTCTCTTCAGCATCAGCCATCGCCTACGCGCCATCGCGCGCAGACACCAGATCCTGCTGCGCGCCCTCCTGCTCGCCCACGCACTAGGGGGAACATCCCTGCGCGTGGGCGCTCGTCTAGAGCTCGCCGAGATCCTGCTCGCCCACGCGCTCGCGAACCATCTTCTTCATGCATGCAATCGCTTGCACCTCCGCCTGCGCTTCCTGATTCTTTGGATCACGCTTCTGCGCGCCCTCGATCTCCTGAGCGACTGCGCCCTCCTACGCCTACGCGCCATCGCTCGCCAGTGCGCCCACGCGCCCTCTCGCCATCCCGGAGATCCCCTACGCGCCCGCGCGCACCCTCTCCTGTGCGCAGTCGCTCTCCTACACGCCCTACGCGCCATCGCTCGCCATCTCTCGCCTGCGCCCCATCGCTCGCCTGCGGGCCATTGCTTGCCAATGCGCCACTGCTCTCCTGCGCGCAAACGCGCGCCCCGCGCGCCCATGCGTGCCCTCGCCTTCATCCCCGCACTCACGCGCCCGCATGCGCGCGCGGAACCGATCGCCCGAGCGCGATCGTAGTAGGATTCTATCGCGCGATCGGGAGGCACAGCGACCGCGCGAGCCTACTGGAACGAGAGCAGCCAGGTCATCCTCACGTTCCCCCCCCCCCCCCCGCTAGCGCAGACCAGCGCGCTCGCAGGAGGGAGGGAAATCCCCAGATGGGTCCAGGAATCAACCTTCTTCTTCCCTTTTCTTCCAGGCAGGTCCAGCAGTTGTGTCTACTCCTAAGGATCACCCGATCCCCTTCCCTTCAGAGGGAGTCTCTGACAGCGCTGCTGTCAGTAAGCAGCCATGGTTTGCATCCCTCATCAGAGCTGTCGTGCAGGCTGTCAAACCGGCCTTCGCTGAGATGGGGCTCAAAACTATGGCAGCTCCGACCCCACTGAAGAGAAAGAGAGAAGTAGAAACCATGGTTACTTCTCCGAGGGTCAAGCTGGCCCCTCGAACATCCTTGAGGAAGGCTCCCTCTCCCCTCCAGACGTTTTCTCTCTCCCGTGGACGAGCATTTTCCGTCCTCGGGGGAATCAGACGAGGTGAGGCGTTCTCCCATCTCAACAATGGGAGAAACCCCACCTCGCGCTAGAGAATTGTCCCAGGTGGGAGCAGAGAGGAGCCCTCAGACGTCGTTATTGGAGTCCTGTATTCCTCCCAGGAGGGAACCCAAGGATTCCAAGACTGTACCCAAGTCATCCTCAAGGATCCGTCCAGAACCTACTAGACCCGCGGAGAACGTCCACGTGTCCCCCCAAGAAGAGCCTTTGGGGACGGGAGACTTTGCTGCCAGTTAACCAGGAGGGGAGCCACTAGAGTCAGAGCATGCCTTCTGGCAGGTTTTGACCCTGATGAGGCATCTCAACAGGATTCCTGATCCTGAGATGCCTCCTCGCGAGGGCAAGGACACGGTCCTGGACCGAGTCTTTGGCACCCAGAAACCCACTAAGGCCAGTGCAGCTTTGGCCTGGTCCCAAGGGGTGAAGAGTGCCAGGGATAAGGTCGAGGGCCAGCTCTCCGAGCTCGCCTCCTCGCAACAAACTCCTCCCGCCTCCTCGCGTCCAACAGAGGAGGTAATTCGAGATCTTGGAGGAGGCTTGTTTAGCTCTTCCCCTACACCACTCTGTGGAAGAGCTTACTAAGGGAGTCCCTCTTGAGAGACTCTCCACCCGGCAAGTGACTTTCTCGGCGACTGAGATCATAAGCCAGGAGAAACTCGCGAAGTGTGCCATGCAGGCTACTTCGTGGCTTGACCTCTGGCTGGGATCTCTTGGCATCCTGTTGTGATCCGAAGATTTGTCTGAGGAGAGCACCAGGAAGGCCTTTTTAGACCTTCCTCCTCTCGGGCACACGCACCATTGAGTTTCTGGCCCACCAAGTCTCGAACTTGTGGGCCAACTCAATCCTGAAACGTCGTGATGTGGTGGCAGAGAGGTTCCACGCGAAGGTCCCAGCCGTCGAGGTCAGCAGGCTCAGACATTCTTCCCTTCTAGGGAAGAACCTATTCAAGCCTAAAGACTTGGAGCAGGCAGCCAAGAGGTGGAGGAAGTCCAACCAGGACTCCCTCCTTCATAGGGCTCTTACATCTAAGCCATATAAACCTCCGGCACCTCAACAACCTCGCCCGCCCAACACAACGAAACCGGCTGTGGCAGCGAAGGCAACGGTGTCGAAGCCCTTTCCTGTCAAAGACAGGAAAGGCAAAAAGTCCTCCTGGGGAGGAAAGAATCCTAGAGGGAGTGGCCGAGGCCGCAAACGCTAGGATTGGCAGTCCCCCTGCATGTCCACCAGTGGGGGGATGCCTTCAAAGTTGCTCAGACAGGTGGCAGCAACTCGGGGCCGATTCCTGGATGATTTCCGTAATTGGTCAGGGATGTCGCATCCCGTTCATAACATCTCTACCTCCCCTAACAGCGGATCCAGTGTCGTTGAGCTCCTTTGCCATGGGATCGGCAAGGGGCTAAGCCCTAGGGGCAGAGGTCCAGACCATGTTGAAGAAGGGCGCTCTCCAGGAGGTCGTCGACGGTTCCCCAGGCTTCTTCAGTCGACTCTTTCTTGTAAAGAATGCGTCTGGAGGCTGGAGACCAGTCATCGACCTCTCAGCTCTGAACAGGTTTGTCAAACAAACCCCGTTCAGCATGGAGACGGCCAACACGGTCAGACTTGCGGTGAGACCACAAGACTTCATGTGTACACTGGACCTGAAGGACGCGTACTTCCAGATCCCAGTGCATCCGTCTTCCAGGAAGTATCTAAGATTCAGCCTAGACAACAAGATCTACCAGTTCAAGGTGCTGTGTTTCGGTCTCTCTACAGCACCTCAGGTTTTCACCAGAGTGTTCACACTGATATCTTCGTGGGCACACAGGATCGGCATCCGTCTCCTCCGCTATCTGGACGACTGGCTGATCCTGGCAGACTGGGAGTCGACCCTTCTTCGACACCGAGACAAGCTTCTGGGACTTTGCCAAGATCCAGGGATCATGGTAAATCTCGAGAAGTTTTCTCTGCTTCCAACTCAACGACTGGTATATCTAGGCATGATCTTGGACACCAATCTCCACAAAGCCTTCCCATCAGACGACAGGATAGCAAGGCTGAGGGGGGTCACAGTTCCTTTCCTCAGACGAGAAGAACTCCCAGCCCAATCGTGGTTACGTCTCCTCGGTCACCTTTCTTCTCTGGCCTGTCTAGTTACAAATGGTCGCCTCAGGAGGAGATCCCTGCCATGGCGACTCAACTCCCGGTGGAATCAAGGTCACAATTCCCCGGACATCTTGGTCCCAATGGGTCCTGCGGAACGGACGGATCTCCAGTGGTGGTTGACAGAGGAAAACCTACGAAAGGGAGTGGATCTTCTCGTCCTCCCCCGGATTTGATGCTGTTTTCGGACGCCTCAAAAAAAGGGTGGGGGGCCCACGTTCTGAACCACAGGACCTCAGGCCTATGGTCAGAATCAGAAAAGTGCCTCCACATAAACCTGCTAGAAATGAAGGACGTGTATCTGGCACTTCAGCAGTTCCAACAGTACCTGGCGGGTCACTCCGTGGTGGTGATGAGCGACAACACCACGGTAGTGGCTTACATCAACAAGCAGGGAGGTACCTTTTCACAGCAGCTATCCCATCTTGCAGTAGAGATACTGAGATGGACCGAAGTCCACTCGATTCCACTATCAACTCGCTTCATTCCAGGCAAAAGGAATGTGCTCGCCGACAGTCTGAGCAGGGTATCTCAGATAGTGAGTACCGAGTGGTCTTTGGATCGTCTAGTAGCCAACAAAGTCCTGACTTTGTGGGGTTCCCCGACTGTGGATCTGTTCGCGACAGCCTTGAATTTCAAGCTCCCGCTGTACTGCTCCCCAGTCCCGGACCCCAAGGCACTCTGGCAAGATGCCTTTCAACAACGGTGGGACAAAATCGACGTCTATGGCTTTCCCCCGTTCTGTCTGATGAGAAGAGTACTCAACAAGACCAGAATATCGGTCAACCTTTCAATGACCTTAATAGCTCCGCTATGGCATCACGCAGAGTGGTTCCCGGACCTTCTACAGCTCCTGACAGAACTCCCGAGAGAACTCCCTCCTCGACACGAGCTACTCGGACAACCCCATGCCAACATCTTCCTCAAACCCGTAGCATCGCTACAACTTCACGCCTGAAGACTATCCAGCGTCTCCTCACAGAGAGAGGCTTTTCCCAACAAGTTGCGGAAAGGATGTCTCGACACCTGCGAAAGTCATCCGCAGGGGTCTACCAGGCTAAGTGGAGAGTCTTCTGTGGTTGCTGTCGTGGAAGGGGTATCTCTCCACTCGATGCCACTATTCCAGCAATAGCGGAGTTCCTCATGTATTTGCAGGAAGAAATGCGCCTTTCAGTCTCGGCAGTGAAAGGCTATCGCTCAGCCTTAAGTCTTGCCTTCAGGCTCAAAGTAATGGACATTTCCTCCTTGCGGGAACTTTCTCTACTCATACGAAGTTATGAACTTACCTGCCCCCAGTCGGAAGTGAGACCTCCTCCATGGAACGTTGTTCGAGTCCTCAGGTCTCTTAAGAGACCTCCTTTCGAACCATTACGCCAGGCTTCTGATCGCCTCCTAACTTGGAAGACGGTGTTCCTGCTAGCTCTGGCCTCGGCCAAGCGAGTCAGCGAACTTCATGGTCTCTCGTATGACATCGCCCATTCAAGGGGATGGGGGGAGGTAACGTTCAGATTCGTCCCTGAGTATGTAGCTAAGACTCAGAATCCAGGAGTTCCGGACCCCCGGTTTGACTTCTGGATTTCGAGTCTCTGTTCTGTAACAGATGACCCAGACCATCTCCTACTGTGCCCAGTAAGGAGTCTGAGGCTCTACCTTAAGAGGACAGCTGCAATCTGTCCTCGAGTGCAAGCTTTGTTCGTGAGCACAGGAAGGACAAAGAGGAGGGTCACTAAGAATACAATCTCTGCTTGGATTCCCTGAATCCTGACCCTCCTCCGTCACGTCGCCCCAAGGCACACGATGTCAGAGGCATCGCTACGTCCCTGGCATTGAAGAGAAATTACTCTGTGACGCAGGTTCTACAAGCAGGGGTGTGGAAGCATCAAACGACCTTCACAGCCCACTACCTGCAAGACGTGACCCACAGGAGGCTTGATACGTTCTCTATCTGCCCTGTGGTGGCGGCACAACAGCTCCTTAATGGACAAGTAGCAGAAGGTTGAGGGCATTGTTACCTGGTTTTAGTCTGCATGAATGAAAAGGTTTGTCTGGCCCTTATTCTTTTCTTCATTCTCCCCTCTCTTGGGGAAAGCAGCATCCTGGGTTCTTGGGTTCTCTGTACAGCTGACCTCAAACCACTGCAGGTAAACCATGTTTCCTTGTGTTCCTAGTATTAAGTTAATACTGTCACGTCCCCATACCCTTACGAGGTGGTATTGGGATCGTCCTAACCTAGATTTCCATCTAAAGGACTCCAGGTCAACTTCCTAGGACGAGTCACACTTCACTCCTTCACACACTAGCTTACGTAGGCCGCGGTCCTTGCAGAGCAAGGCACTTGCGAGGTGCCGAGATCCCTTATCTTGAGTTCTACACACTCAGATACTGAGTCCCCGGGCAAAAGCCAAAGCGAGTAGGGCTGGGACTTACCACCCTACTTAAGGGTTAAGTCACCCTAATTAAATAGCGTGGTTTGTATTTCGGTTACGGAACAAATGACAAATTCATAGATAATTTGTATTTTTCCTAACCATACAAACCTTAGTTATTTAATCAAACTTGCCCACCAGCCCTGTCCCCCGGGAAGTCTTACCTCTAAGCAAAGTGAGCTATTCACCGGTGTGTGGGGGGGGGGAGGGGTAGCTAGCTACCCCTCCCTACCTCCTCGCTAACTAGCGAGAGGGTAGAAAACCCTCGTTAAAAATCTAATGGCTCGTCGTTTCAGCTACGCTTAAAGTAATACCCTAATTAAATAGCTAAGGTTTGTATGGTTAGGAAAAATACAAATTATCTACGAATTTGTCATGTTTCAGATTTGTCAGTATATTTTATTATAATTTTTTTCATGTCTTTTAATTTCAGGTTGTATCGTATCTCCCTGTGCTTCAAACAAGTTTGTGGAATCTTGGCCACTCTTGTTGTACCTTCAGCTGTGTATATCTGCAGCCAATAATACTGATAAGCTCTGCAAATCTAAAATTGGACTTAAACCAAGCAAAGATTCATGTGGTTTAGGAATCTTGTTTTAGTTTGTGGAAGAGAAACTGAAACTGAAATGATTGGAGTTATGATCTCAAGGTAAATATTGCATATTCTCTGTAGTCTTTCACCATATGTTGAGGTACAGTACTTCAGTTATTTTATTGTAGTAAAGTACTTGTAAATCTGTAGTTTATAATTCATTATCTATTACAAAGAGGTAAATTTAATCTATGAACATAGTTTTTGCTTCTGTGCTGGAACTATGCCAGGTTAGAATGATTATTTAAAGTCTGTAGAATTCACTGGAAATTTTTGATTGGGTCCACTGCATTGCTTTTCTGATCTTGCTTAACCCTTTTACCTCCAGGCTATTTGGAAATTTCCAACCCTTAACCCCCAGGGTGTTATTTTTTTCCCAGCACATTTTGCAGTATATTTTTTTAAATTGCTCTAACAGCCTTAATTTTTGTCATAGAGAGGTCAGGTTGGTCTCATTCTCTTGGAAAATGCCTGAATTTTCTCAAAAAATTATCAAAAATATGAAAAAAAAAAAATTTTATAGCATTTTTTTGCAAGGACGTACCGGTATGTCCATGGGGGTAAAGGGATGGCTTTTGTGAAACGTACCAGTACGTCCTTTTGGGGGTAAAAGGGTTAAGTAAAGATGTCTAGCACAGTTTTATGCATTTTGGAAACAGAAGTACAGTAGAGTAATTTGTAAAGGTATTTAAAGTGACTGTCTAAATCTCCACTAACAATTTTGAAATGAATTATGAATATTCTAATTTTTTTAATTAAGACTGAAAGGTTAGGGGGTATGTTGAAGTAACAAGGTTTTTGGAATTTGAAAATTTTCAATAATAATATATATGAAAATAGTAGTCCTAATAAGTCTGATTTATAATCTGGATAATTGAAGATATTAGTTTGTAGAAAGCAAAGCCAAAGTCTCAATAAGCAGGTTGAAGATTAGTTTTTCAATGCAAATTTTACACAATTATTATTTCTGGGTCGACCTGTGACGGCCGGCGAAAAAGTCCTTCTTTGTACTTTTTCTGATATAAATCTTCCAAATATACCAGAGAAAATTAAAAGCATGGAATGCAGAGGTTACAACCCTCGCGCGAGCACCTTGTTGGTGTCGTATATCTAACAAGGGCGTTTGTAAAACACTATTTATTATTATTACTTGCTAAGCTACAACCCTAGTTGGAAAAGCAAGATGCTATAAGCCCAGGGGCTCCAACAGTGAAAATGGCTCAGTGAGGAAGAGGAACAAGGAAAAATAAAATATTTTAAGAAGAGCAACAATTTAAAAATAAATATCCCTTTATAAGCTATAAAAACTTTAACAAAACAAGAGGAAGAGAAATAAGATATAAGATAGAACAGTGTGCCAGAGTGTACCCTCAAGCAAGAGAACTCTAACCCAAGACAGTGGAAGACCATGGTACAGAGGCTATGGCACTACCCAAGATTAGAGAACAATGGTTTGATTTTGGAGTGTCCTTCTAGAAGAGCTGCTTACCATAGCTAAAGAGTCTCTTCTATCCTTACAAAGAGGAAAGTGGGCAGTGCAGTAAGAAAAATTGTTTTGTAATCTCAGTGTTGTCAGGTGTATGAGGACAGAGGAGAATATGTAAAGAATAGGCCAGACTATTCGGTGTATGAGTGTGTAGGCAAAGGGAAAATGAACCGTAACCAGAGAGAAGGATCCTATGTAGTACTATCTGGCCAGCCAAAAGACCCCATAACTCCCTAGTGGCAGTATCTCAACAGGTGGCTAGTACCAAAAGGGCTTTTATAGACCAGGCTCTTGTTAATAATTTGGTGAATATCAGATTGGAAATTCATCTAGTTAGTCTTTGAAAGAATTTGATTTACTTTTAGGATTGATGGATGGAAATTTGAAAAAGGAAAGTCGTGTTTGTAAGGGTTTAATACTGTACCTTGAAACCAGTTTGAAGAACACTGGTGTCTTAAAATCTAGAATAATAATGAGCAATTTAATAGGATCTACTTTTTTTTTTCTTTATAAAGAATTTAATAATGTAACTAGATTCAGGTATTGTTCATGAATTACTTAAAAACATGAAAGATATGCTTGATATAACATGCTAGCCAGGAACATGGAGAATTTTTAGTTATGAACTTATAACTGTTTTTCTAATGTAACCAGTCCAAGATTTTGAGTCATTTAATTTGGTCTAATCAGTAACTTTTGGTCTGAAGATCCAGGAAGGAAAGTTTAATTATGCCTATCACCGGGGAAATTTTGGAGAAATGTTAAATGTAAAACTGTAAAACAGGGCCTGTAGTCCTAATAGACTACTGGTATGGAACAAGGGTTGTGCCTATTTTTTTTTTTATAAAAAATACAAAAATACTCTTGTAAGGTTGCAAAACCAACCATAAATTCCAAATTAGTTAAAGCAGTTTGTCCTAAAGTGAATAATTCATTGTACTAAAATCATGGTGAAGTTTAATCAAGGTGCTGAAAATGCTTGTTGATATTCTTTAATGGAAGGGGAAACTGTTAAGGAGAGACTTTAATTTCGTCATGTCCTGTTGAAAGATCTACATGGTAAGAAGGGATCATTTCCACATTTAATGTGGATTACAAGAGGAAGGCAAAGGTTTGGGTTGATGGATGGAGTGAAGAAAGCTCTAGGTGATAGGAGGATAGATGTGAGAGAGGCAAGAGAGCGTGCTAGAAATAGGAATGAATGGCGGGCGATTGTGACGCAGTTCCGGTAAGTCCTGCTGCTTCCTCCGGTGCCTTAAGTGACCGCGGAGGTAGCACCAGTAGGGGATTCAGCGTTATGAAGCTTCATCTGTGGTGGATAACGGGGGAGGGTGGGCTGTGGCACTCTAGCAGTACCAGCTGAACTCAGTTGAGTCCCTTGTCAGGCTGGAAGGAATGTAGAGAGGAGAGGTCCCCTTTTATTTTTTTTATTTTTGTTTCATTTGTTGATGTCGGCTACCCCCCAAAATTGGGGGAAGTGCTTTGGTATATGTATGTATGTATAAGAGGTTGAATTTCTTCAGATTACTGTTTTAAACTGAACTTGTAACTTGATGGGAAGAGTTGGGGTTAAGAGTACAGGTAGTAGAAATTTGGATTTTTTATTTTTTTGAGGCAGCCGGATGTTGGATTAAAATGATCAGCAATCCTCCTTGGCAAGCACTGTTCTCTTCTATAAAGGAGCAGTTCTATAGAGAATATACACTGGAAACTGTACACTAAATAATAAAAGTTTTGTAGAAAACCATTTGCTCTTACGCTTGTACAGTACTTACAGTACTGAACTGTACTTTGTTACATTACTTCACGGATTAGTTAAGTTCTGTTGTAATACTGTATGCCCACATGCAGAGCCTATTATTGGATGTTGGAAAAGCTACCTTTGCCCATCACTGCCAATTTCTATAGTTTGCTACTGGTGCATGCAGACAGCCAAACTACCATTTCAGGCTACTAATATTTTACTTTTAGTAAACCCTAAATATCCATTCTCTGGGGGTAGGCTGCATTAAAACCAAATTTGATTAGTTATATATGCTAGAACTCAAATCAAAAGAACATGCCATTTTTCTTTTAATTTGCATAAATTGTTCACAGCAGCATAATGAAATTTGGCCAAGCCTCTTTTTTCAATGGCTCTTGCTCCTCCCCCTTAACATGGTGAAATTATATACTGTACTGTACCTAGATTTATGATGCAAGTGATAAGAATAATTCCCTTGCTATAGAAGTGTTCTTTGTACATACATACATATACCAAGGCACTTCCCCCAATTTTGGGGGTAGCCGACATCAACAAATGAAACCAAAACCAAAAAGGGGACCTCTACTCTCTACGTTCCTCCCAGCCTAACAAGGGACTCAACCGAGTTCAACTGGTACTGCTAGGGTGCCACAGCCCACCCTCCCACATTATCCACCACAGATGAAGCTTCATAATGCTGAATCCCCTACTGCTGCTACCTCCGCGGTCATCTAAGGCATCGGAGGCAGCAGCAGGGCCTACCGGAACTGCGTCGCAATCGCTCGCCATTCATTCCTATTGTTCTTTGTAAATGTTAGTAAATATTTTCATTTCTCTACTTTTCTATATTATTAACCAGGGTTCCTAGTTTGTTGCACTTCTGTACAAACTAGAATACTGTAGTCTTTGAAGATTGGAAAGCAAATTAACCTCTGTATTTTATTCCAGTTTTGATAGTGAAGTCAAAAGAAAAGCCAGGAATGACTGGAGAGAGTATTTAGCAAAGCAGTTGAGACTGACAGAGCTATGAATTCAGAGAGTGGCTATGGTGTAAGAATTGCTCATAGAATTATTGATGAAATCTCTACTGGGGCAAAGAAGTATACAGTATGCCCATCAAAAAGAGAGATGGATCTGATATAACAACAGAAGATGAAGAAGGCAATATTGAAGGGAACACTTTAGTGAGGTCATAAATATGAGATATGAAGGGAATAATTTGATTGTTTTACCTAAAGCTAATGAAGACCTTGATGCACCCATGAATGAATTCAGTGTTTTTGAAGTTGAAGCTATCATTAAGAAACTCAGGAGATGGAAGGCCCTGGTTATGATGGAATAACTGCTGAGATGATTCCAGCTGAAAATGAAGTGACCCCCAGAATACTTACAAGGTTATTTTTTAGAATGTGTCATGAAGAAGCAAAACCTGATGAATGGGAATTAGGATTGTTGGGGGAAATGCCTAAAAAGAAGAGCTGACTGTTTTCAATAATTACAGAGGCATCCCACCTATGTCACTTATGTCAGTTGTCATGAAAATATGTAGTATGCTCATTCTAAAGAGACTAGAAAGAAAGATTGATGAAAAGCTGAGAGATGAATAAGCAGGATTTAGAAAATGTAGAAGTTGTATTGACCACATTTTCATTTTGAGACATGTATAACAATGCGTAGAATATAGAAATCCACTTGTGATGGTGTTTGTGGTCTATGAAAAAGCCTTTGATAGTGTGCACCGGCCAGTCTTATGGAGAGTCCTGCATTATTAAGGAATTCCTCTTGAATATGTAAATTTGATTAAGTCTGTTCATGAGCATAGCAAATACAAAGTTAATGTGAGTGGAGTCCTATCAAATGAATTTCCAGTCTACAGTGGAGTACCCCACGGGAATGTTTTGTCATCTATGTTGTTTATCCTCCTCATGGATTTTTTAATGCATTGGAGCTGGTGGGGAAGGATTGTACTGGATTGGTAATAGGAAATTAGCCAACCTAGAGTATGCTGATGATGCTGTCCTTATTAGCAGAACATCACAGGATTTGCAGTGCTTGCTTACCAGAATGCATGAAATATCACAGGAGGTTGGGCTCAAGATAAATAGAAGAAAGACAGATGATGAGAATGGAATATGCAGTGGAAGATGAAATGTTCATGGGATTGATAAGGTAGAATCACTTAGATATTAGGAACTATGATCTTCAATACAGGGTCTTTAGAATTGGAGCTAAATGAAAGATTGAAAATAGCAAATCATACAATGGCTAGGTAAAGTAAAATTTGGAAATCACTCTCCAAGAGAGATTAGTTCAGCAAATGTCTAACTGAGCTCCTCAAGGCACTAGAAGAGTTGGCAGGCCCAGGCCTACATGGCTGAGGACTATGAAGCTTTAAGTGTTCCTTCAGCTGCTTCCCTGTTTCACCTATTTAGTCTGCTTTATATCTCTTCTGACTTCTTATATAACTGTCCAATTTCTTGACTTTTATCCAGTGCTTCAGAGAGGTTTTCCCCCAAATGTTCAGTACTGCTAAATGGTCTCTGGTGCCTACAGTGTGTGAATTGGCAAATATTCCATAAATAAGATTTATCATTCCCGTCAAATCCACTACAAATCGTGTAGTACTACAGTGGTACCAAGGAATGAAATTGCTGTCAGAAGCACTTGATTTTAGTCTGGTGTTAGAATTTTTGGTGCCAAAAGTTTTACAGGGTCTTCTTTTAGTTAAACCATTTTATTTTTAAAGATTGCTGTGGCATCTCAATATTGTGGAGGTTGGACAATGAATTTGGCGGATAAATGCAGGCAGTGTTGGTATGGGGTAAGGGAGTGGCTTATAAATTAGCAGTGAGCTTTATTTAATTTCCTCTAGTTTATCAACTAAATTTCAGTCTAAGACTTTGTCGTTTATTCTTATGGATGAAAGGTAGAATGGAGAAAAAATGATTAAAATTGCCTAGTGATACTCCTTGAAGCAAAGTCTGCAGTGTCAATTTGGATCCTATCTGCACTTCCATTGTAGTCTTTAATAATCTCTGCTTCTGCATCAGTACTTCTTAGTGCTATGCTTGGGTTTCCCCTTAAGCATCAAATCAAGGACTTTGTACATTATCTTAAAACTGATATTTCTAGGTCTTTCAACAGTAACCTCATTTTTTTGCCAGTCTAATTCAATAAAACAAATTAATCAAATCTATTTTAAGTTAAAAACTCCTGAAAAATGAAGAGTGCACAAAGTCTGCTATACATAGGAGATAGTTGCATTAGCCTTTCTGAACTGTGTGTGAATGGTATATACGCTTTTGCTTGGGCTATTTTCAGAAAGAGTATGTGTATGATGTCAGTGGTCTTTTTTAAAGCTATTTCAATGCAAATTATTGAGTTCTGAACTCTTGTCTATTGTATATTTATAGTTTTGGACTTTAACTTTCAAGTTTTTTAATTTTAATCAAATCTGTCGAGCGACTATGGAAATAATAATGCCAGGAACTCTTGTATCAGTATTAGCCCCATAGAGGGCCAATAGTATAGGTAGGCTGCACATTGCACTAATTTTTTCAAACTTGCTGTCCAAGTTTCCAGCCCTTTACTTCACTGTGCATATGTTTTTTAAATATTTAACTTAGCCGGTGAATATATAGCTGCAACTCTGTTGCTCGACAGACAAAATCTACGGAAAAACTCGCCAGCGATCGCTACACAGGTTGCGGGTGTGCCCAACAGCGCCATCTGTCGACCAGATACCCAGCTCTTATGTAAACAAAGACTCAATTTTCTCTCTGTCGACGTGTCGACAAGACGTACTTTACTCGCTGTTGCTAAACTGGAATTTTTCACATCATATTGGTGAAGTACTATATTCTGGTTTTGAGCTTTCGCAATGCAGGTGTTTTATCTTCATCTTAAATCTTGAACTCGTTTTGGATAGATTTAATTATGGTGACAAAGAGAGTATGGACTTTCTTTCACTTTTAAATGGCCGACCCTTCCCTTAGACGGAAGTGTGTTTAGGCTTTTAGTAATTATCTTATCACGTTATAAATTATTTATAGATTTTCCTCTATATATTTTATATCTCTCCGCCTTTATTAGGCCTCTTCGATTAACTTTCCATTTATTATAAACATATAAAAATAAATTTTAATGTTTTGTTTATATGCGACCTTTCCTGAGAGTAGGCGGTCCTAACTTGGAAACTGAAGTTAATCAACGTTGAGCCCTTTATATCGTAAATAGCTTTTAAAGAGCTAAGGATTTAAAACTTTTTAAATGTAATATTTTATGAAAGATTTTCTTTGATAGTCTTCGTACTGTTTTCAAAGATGAACTAACGTTTAGTTTATTTATGCTACGCAGTTGTTGACGTTCAGGACGTTCAACATGCGCTCTATCGTTACGATAGAGAGAGAGTGTATCACGGTTTCACTTTGCAGTAAGAGTAAATCGATTCTGACGTTTTGTTCATTCTTTCTTAGCTTAAATGTTTTAAATTCTATTTTAAAGGAACTTTTTATTTGAAAAACCTTTCATTTTTTTCCTTTAGTCAAATAACATGTTTTTTTGACGAGATATAATTGGGCTCTTCTCTTAGGTGCGAAATCAAGAGAGAAAGAGAGATAGAGATAGAGACGGAGGGAGAGAGAGGAGAGAAAACGTTCCGTTCAAGCGGGTAACGTTGTTCTCGAGTTACTCTCGTCCCTAGTCTCTTCGGGGAGGAAGGATAAAACGTTTTTAGTTTTTTATTCTCGTCCCCAGGCTATGTGCGGTGAGAGATTGAAAACGTAGTTTATATGAACTAGTGTTTAGTCTCTTTCCCAGCCACTGAATTTTTTATCTTAAAATATGTTTTTCAATATTTAACTTAGCCGGTGAATATATAGCTGCAACTCTGTTGCTCGACAGACAACTCTACGGAAAAACTCGCCAGCGATCGCTACACAGGTTGCGGGTGTGCCCAACAGCGCCATCTGTCGACCAGATACCCAGCTCTCATGTAAACAAAGACTCAATTTTCTCTCTGTCGAGGTGTCGACAAGACGTACTTTACTCGCTGTTGCTAAACTGGAGTTTTTCACATCTAATTGGTGAAGTACTATATTCTAGTTTTGAGCTTTCGCTGTGCAGGGTTTTTCTTCACACAAATCCTTGAACTCTTTTTGATATCGGATTCTTTGTTGATGACTTTTTGATCGTTTTTTGGAATTTCCCTTGACCAATTCAAAATGGCTGACCCTTCACAAGTCCCCAAATTTAGGAAATGCAATGCTAGGGACTGTTCTAGGCGTCTTCCGAAGGCTTCTATCGACCCTCACACTGTTTGTTCCAATTGTCGGGATAAAACCTCTCAATTGGAAGATCGGTGTGAGGAGTGCGTTGGCCTTTCGGAATTCGATTTTATCGAATTTCAAAAGTACACACGTAGGCTAGAGAGAGATAGAGTTAGGAGAAGTTCTTCTCGTTCTATTGATATATCCTCTCCTCATGCCCCACAACCTATTCCTTCCCCTGTAGTGGTTGCTCCTAACCCCCCTCCTGGCACTCAGGAACCATCGATGGCTGATATGATGCGTGCCATCCAGGCTCTGGGTGAGAGAGTTGAGTCCCTTGCTAGTGACCGTAATCAGCTCATGGCGGATGTGAAGGAGCTTAAGTGCCAAAGTGCAGTGGGAAGTGCTAAAGTGCCAAGTGATAGTGTTGTGGACAGTGTTGCGCTTGAGGGTTCGTCTGTTCGTGCCTGTCGTCCTCCTAGTCCGGGACCTCTTGCAAGCTCCCAAGTCCAGGGGAGAAGCAATGTCGTACGACGCATGGGTTCGAGAGGCTTTAATCAGCGAACAGACGTTCCCTCCGTGGTATCGGGCGTATCTACCCAAGATCGCTCCTACCTACCTAAGACGAGAGAGCCCATTTATACCTCGTCTTCTGAAGGTGTTTCTCGCAAGAAACTTTGGACCAAGGTCTCGCGACCGTTAAAACGTAAATCGGTCCCTTCAGCACAAGTCCAACGGCCCGGTTGTAGCCACTGGGTCAGTTCGGACTCGTTGCCGTCATCCGATGACTGCTCACCGCCTAAGAGAGGCAAAGCGGTACCGCTTCAGACAATAACACCGTCTGTCGCCGCACCTGCTCCCGTAGACCCTAAGTGGTCTCTACTGCAAGACATGCAGTCTAAACTTACGTCTCTGATGCAGGACTTTCGTGCGGGAGAAGGTTGCTGCCGTACCAGCTAGTGCAGTACCTAGCCTACAACCCTCCACGCGATCGGTTGTGCGTCCTGTGGACACTGAGGTAACCTTCTCACGCACACCAGTTGAGAGAGTTCCTCCACCCATGCGTTCCAGTGTGATCTGCCAGCCTAATGTTGACGTTAAGCGACGCACGGAGGTTGCCGTTGACGTTCTGGATGTTCAACAACCGTCAGAGTTACCTTGTTTTGACGCGGTGCGTCAACCTCCGCAACCCAGTGTGGTTTCCACTGCGCAACCCCATCAGTCTAGACAGTCTGGGGTAGACGCTGTGCGTCCCCGCGCTACCATGGTTGTTGCCAGCTCACAGACTGGGCAGCAGTTCCATGACGTTGCGTCCGGCTCAGTCACGCATGCACCAGTGCGACCGGACTCAGCGAACCAGCCGTTACCCACTCCGTTGCCGTTTCCTCATCAGTTGTCGGATGAGGAACTTTCTGATGATGATGTTGCTGCACACATAGATGAACCACAATCAGAATTGGACGAGCCTAAGTCTACTCAACCCTCTTTGGACTTTAGAAAAGTTTTGGCCATTTTCAAAGAGCTGTTTCCGGACCAGTTTGTTTCTGTGGCTCCTCGTTCTCCGCCTTCAGAGTTTGTTTTAGGCATGCCGTCTACCACTCCTGCCTTTACTAGACTCGTCCTCGCACGCTCGTCCAAGAGAGCTTTGCGGGTGATAGGAGAATGGTTGCAGTCCAAGAAGAGCTTAGGGAAGACAGCCTTTGCTTTTCCCCCTGCTAGACTCTCTTCTAGATCGAGCGTCTGGTATGCCACGGGAGAAGTTCTCGGCTTGGGAGTTCCTGCCTCTGCCCAGGGCGACTTCTCAAGTCTTGTAGACTCTCCCCGCCGCCTTGCCATGAGACGCTCAAAGATATGTTGGTCATCATCGGACCTGGACCACCTTTTGAAAGGAATCTTTAGGGCCTTTGAAGTTTTTAACTTCTTAGACTGGTGTCTAGGAGCCCTAAGCAGGAAGATCTCTTCGACAGATAAAGAGACTTCCTTGCTCATTATGTCCTGCATGGACAAGGCCGTACGTGATGGGTCTAATGAGCTTGCTGCATCATTTGTGTCCGGAGTCCTAAAAAAGCGAGAAAATCTCTGCTCATTCCTTTCTGCTGGAGTTACACCGTGCCAGAGATCTGAGCTTCTCTTTGCTCCTCTTTCCAAGTGCCTTTTTCCAGAAGTCCTGATTAAGGAAATAGCCGCTTCGTTAGTGCAGAAGGACACACGATCTTGTTGCGTCCTCAGCTCGCAAAGCTCCCCCTTTGCCTACCTTGTCAGCTAGACCAAGGATGGACACTCCAGCGTCTCGATTTATTCCGCCCTTTCATGGCAGAGCCTCCAGCAGAGGAGGTGCTCGTGCCGAAGGGAAGCGAGGGAAGAAGAAAGGATTCAAGTCCTTTAAGGGCAGAGTCTGACTGCCCGCATCTTCAGACAGCAGTGGGAGCCAGACTCAAGAACTTCTGGCAGACCTGGGAGAAGAGAGGCGCAGATGCACAATCTGTTAAGTTGCTCAGAGAGGGGTACAAGATCCCTTTTGTACGGAAACCCCCTCTAGCAACGTCTCCCATCGATCTCTCTCCCAGGTACAGAGAGGAAGACAAGAGACGAGCCTTGAAACGGGAAGTGTCTCTTTTGCTAGAGAAGGGAGCGGTGGTCAAAGTCTCGGATCTTCAATCTCCGGGATTCTACAACCGCCTCTTCTTGGTTTCAAAGAAGACAGGAGGGTGGAGGCCGGTGCTAGACGTCAGTGCTCTGAATGTCTTTGTCACAAAGCAGACGTTCTCCATGGAGACCACAAAGTCAGTCTTAGCAGCGGTCAGAAGGGAAGACTGGATGGTCTCGTTAGACCTAAGGGACGCCTACTTCCACGTCCCCATCCACCCGGACTCCCAACCTTTTCTGAGATTCGTTTTCGAAAAGGTGGTCTACCAGTTTCGGGCCCTGTGCTTTGGCCTAAGCACAGCTCCTCTTGTGTTTACGAGGCTGATGAGGAATGTAGCCAAATTCCTCCATTTATCGGACATCCGAGCCTCCCTTTATTTGGACGACTGGCTTCTCAGAGCCTCTTCCAGTCGTCGCTGTCTGAAGGATCTAAAGTGGACTCTAGATCTGACCAAGGAATTGGGTCTCCTTGTCAATATGGAAAAGTCGCAACTGGTCCCATCCCAAACTATTGTGTATTTAGGGATGGAGATTCACAGTCTAGCTTTTCGGGCTTTTCCGTCGGCCCTCAGAATAAGCCAAGCCCAGTTATGCATCCAGAACATGCTGAAGAAGGAACACTGCTCAGTCAGGCGGTGGATGAGTCTGGTAGGGACGCTATCATCCCTGGAACAATTTGTGTCATTAGGAAGACTACACCTCCGTCCTCTTCAATACCATCTAGCTTTTCACTGGAAAAAGGACAAGACGCTAGAAGCGGTCTCGATCCCCATTTCCGAAAAGATGAAGTCTTGTCTGACTTGGTGGAAGGACAGTATCAACCTAAGAGAGGGTCTTCCCCTGGCTGTTCAGACTCCCAACCACGTTCTCTTCTCGGACGCATCGGACGTAGGCTGGGGCGCGACATTAGACGGTCGGGAATGTTCAGGACTGTGGAACTCGAGTCAAAGGATCATGCATATCAACTGCAAGGAGCTGCTGGCAGTACATCTGGCCTTGAAAAGCTTCAGGTCTCTCCTTCGAGGCAAAGTGGTGGAAGTGAACTCAGACAACACCACTGCCTTGGCGTACATCTCCAAGCAAGGAGGGACCCACTCACTGACGTTGTACTAGATCGCAAGGGACCTGCTCATCTGGTCAAAAGGTCAAGACATAACACTAGTAACGAGGTTCATCCAAGGCAACTTGAATGTCATGGCAGATTGTCTCAGTCGGAAAGGGCAAGTAATTCCAACAGAATGGACCCTCCACAAGGATGTATGCAAGAGACTTTGGGCCACTTGGGGCCAACCAACCATAGATCTCTTTGCAACCTCGCTGACCAAGAGGCTCCCAATATATTGCTCACCAGTCCCAGACCCAGCAGCAATACATATAGATGCCTTTCTCCTAGATTGGTCACATCTAGATCTATACGCATTCCCACCGTTCAAGATTGTCAACAAGGTACTGCAGAAGTTCGCCTCTCACGAAGGGACAAGGTTGACGCTAGTTGCTCCCCTCTGGCCCGCGAGAGAATGGTTCACCGAGGTACTTCGATGGCTAGTAGACGTTCCCAGAAGTCTTCCTCTAAGGGTGGACCTTCTACGTCAGCCACACGTAAAGAAGGTACTCCAAAGCCTCCATGCTCTTCGTCTGACTGCCTTCAGACTATCGAAAGACTCTCGAGAGCTAGAGGCTTTTCGAAGGAGGCAGCCAGTGCGATTGCTAGAGCAAGGAGAGCATCCACCCTTAGAGTCTACCAATCGAAGTGGGAAGTCTTCCGAGACTGGTGCAAGTCAGTCTCTGTATCCTCGACCAGTACCTCTGTAGCTCAAATAGCTGACTTTCTCTTATACCTGAGAAAAGGACGATCCCTTTCAGCTCCCACTATCAAGGGCTACAGAAGCATGTTGGCATCGGTCTTCTGGCATAGAGGCTTAGATCTTTCCAACAATAAAGATCTTCAGGACCTCCTTAAGTCTTTTGAGACCACGAAGGAGCGTCGTTTGGTTACACCTGGTTGGAATTTAGACGTGGTACTAAGATTCCTCATGTCAGACAGGTTTGAGCCGCTACAATCAGCCTCCCTGAAAGATCTCACTTTAAAGACACTTTTCCTGGTATGCTTAGCCACAGCTAAAAGAGTCAGTGAGATTCATGCCTTCAGCAAGAACATCGGATTTTCGTCAGAAAAAGCTACATGTTCGCTACAACTTGGCTTTCTAGCCAAAAATGAGCTGCCTTCTCGACCTTGGCCGAAATCGTTCGATATTCCCAGCTTATCGAATATTGTAGGCAATGAACTAGAAAGAGTCTTATGCCCTGTGAGAGCTCTTAAGTTCTATTTAAAGCGCACTAAACCTTTACGAGGCCAATCTGAAGCTTTATGGTGTTCAGTTAAGAAACCATCTTTGCCTATGTCAAAGAATGCTTTATCCTACTTTATCAGACTGTTAATACGAGAAGCTCATTCACATCTGAGTGAGGAAGACCAAGCATTGCTTAAGGTGAGGACGCACGAAGTTAGAGCTGTCGCAACTTCCGTGGCCTTTAAACAAAATAGATCTCTGCGAAGTATAATGGACGCAACCTATTGGAGAAGCAAGTCAGTGTTTGCGTCTTTTTATCTAAAGGATGTCCAGTCTCTTTACGAGGACTGCTACACACTGGGACCATTCGTAGCAACGAGTGCAGTAGTGGGTGAGGGCTCAACCACTACAATTCCCTAATTCCATACACTTTTAATCTTTCTCTTGAAATGTTTTTATATTTGTTCTTTGGGTTGTCCGGAAGGCTAAGAAGCCTTTCGCATCCTGGTTGATTTGGCGGGTGGTCAAAGTCATTTCTTGAGAGCGCCTAGATTAGGGGTTTGATGAGGTCCTGTTGTATGGGTTGCAACCCTTGATACTTCAGATCCTAGGGGTCGATCAGCATCCTAAGAGGATCGCGAGGCTCCGTAAGGAAGACGTACTTAAAAGGCAGAGTAATTGTTCAAGTCGACTTCCTTACCAGGTACCTATTTATTTTGTTTTTGTTATTTTGATAACTTCTAAAATGAAATAAAAAACTCTTAGCTCATAAAAGTGTAAACATATATTACTGGTCTCTACCCACCATCCTGGGTGTGAATCAGCTATATATTCACCGGCTAAGTTAAATATTGAAAAATGTTATTTTGATTATAAGATAAATTTTTGAATATACTTACCCGGTGAATATAAATTAAATGACCCTCCCTTCCTCCCCAATAGAGACGCAGTGGGACGAGGAGAAAATTGAGTCTTTGTTTACATGAGAGCTGGGTATCTGGTCGACAGATGGCGCTGTTGGGCACACCCGCAACGTGTGTAGCGATCGCTGGCGAGTTTTTCCGTAGAGTTGTCTGTCGAGCAACAGAGTTGCACCTATATATTCACCGGGTAAGTATATTCAAAAATTTATTTTATAATCAAAATAACATTTTCTGTTTTTTGCTGGTATTAATGAGCTTGCATTATACGACTGATTTCGCAATTACTACCTTTTAATGAAGGGTAGAATTGCGTGTTCCAGGTAGAAATCGGTAAAAGTTTCGATTTCAGTGAAATAAGTGCAAAACAGAAAATCGAAGTGATAAAGTGATATGCGCAAAGTGTTACAGTGTTGCGTCCGAGGGTTCGTCTGTTCGTGCCTGTCGTTCACCTAGTCCGGGACCTCTTGCATGCTCCCAAGCCCAGGGGAGAAGTAATGTCGAACGACTTATGGGTTCGAGAGGCCTTGATCAACGAACAGATGTTTTCCCTCTATGGTATCGGGTGTATCTTACCAAGATCTCCCCTACCATAAGACGAGAGAGACGTTGTTTCTCCTCGTCATCCGAAGGCTTTTCGCATAAGAAACCTGTCACAAGGTTTCGAAGCCCTTAAGCGAAAGTCAGTCCTTTCAGGACAGGTCCAGCGTCCTGGTTACAGCCATTAGGACAGCTCTGACCCTATGCAGTCATCGGATAACTGCTCGCCGCCTAACAAAAGCGTAACACAGACTCCGAGAGTCTTTTTTGTTGGCAAAGTGTTGCGGTCACAGACGTTACCCTCGTCTCTTACCACAACCATTTCCGTTGATCCTTAATGGGTTGTATGGCAAGACATGCAGAATATGCTTGCCTCCCTTATGGAAGACTATTCTGCCGATTAGTCCATTGAGTCTAGCCGTTTATCTCATCGATATCCTGGCTTTCAGCCAACCTAACGTTCCCTTGTGCTTACTGTTGACGTTGGCGTAGCTAAGTCACGTCAGTCAGGTTGTTTAGAACCACACTCGATGCGGTCTCGTGTGGTTCTTCAGCCGCTTTTGGACGTTAGGCCACTTGCTGATGCTCCTGTTGACGTTCAAGACGTTCACTAACTATCGGAGTTGACTTGTTTTGACGCTGTGCGTCAACCTCCGCATTCTAGAGTTGTTTTGACTGCTCAGTCTAGGCAGTCTAAGCAGTCTCGAGTGGACGCTGTGCGTCCTCACGCACCTGTTGTGGTTGACAGTTCAGTTGTTGACAGTTCACAGACTGTCAAGCAGTTACATGACGTTGCGTTCTGGTCCGCTACTAATGCACCAGTGAGTGTGGACTCTGCTTGTAAAGCATTGCCACCACGGTAGGTCTCTCCCTTGCTTGAGACTCGGCTTTTATCGGACAAGGTTCCTGTAGATGAGGAAGTTGCTGTTCCCCCTCCTACTGATATTCCCTTGAGGACTCTGTCAGATGGAGAGGAGCCTAAAGCTGCTTAGCCCCCTATGGACTTTAATTAAATCATGATGATTTTTTTTAAGGATCTTTGTCCGGATCTTTTTGTAACTGCTGCTCCTCGTTCGCCTAAACGTCAGAGCTTACACTAGGCCTAGCTACTTCGAAGCCGTTGTTTTTAAGCTAGTGCTCCCTCGCTCTCCTAGAGAGCTTTACGTTGGCTAGGCGACTGGTTTTTCACCAGGAGGAGTTTGGGGGATACAGCCTTTGCTTTCCCTTCTTTTAAACTGGCTTATAGAGCGAGAGTCTGATATGACACGAGAGAAGTTCTCGGCTTGGGAGTTCATGCCTCTGCCCAGATAGACTTCTCAAGTCTCGTAGACTCTCCCTGGTGCCTGGCCAGGAGACGCTCCAAGTTTTTTACAGGTCAACTTCACAGCTGTTTTCGAGCCTTTGAAGTTTTGCTGTACAATTATGTCATGCATAAACAAGGCTTTCAGGGATGGAAAGCGGTACCGCCTCAGTCGCTAACCCCGTCTGTTGCCGCACCTGCTCCCGTAGACCCTAAATGGGCTTTGCTGCAAGACATGCAGTCCAAGCTTGCGTCTTTGATAGAGGACTTTAATGCGGAGAAGGTTGCTACCGAACCTTCTGGCCAACAACCTTCCAACCGGTCGGTTGTGCGCCCTGTTGACGCTGAGGTAACCTACTCGCGTCTGCCAGTTGAGGTGGTTCCTCCACCGATGCGACCCAGTGTGGGTTGCCAGCCGCACGTTGTCGTTAAGCGACGCTCGGAGGTGGTTGTTGACGTTCAGGACGTTCAACAACCAGCAGAGGTGACTTGTTTTGACGCAGTGCGTCAACCTCAGCAACCCGGTAGGGTGTTGACTGCACAACCCAGACGGTCTAGACAGTCTCGGGTTGACGCTGTGCTTCCTCGCGCACCCATGGTTGTTGACAGTTCACAGACTGTGCAGCAGTTCCATGATGTTGCGTCCGGCTCCGTCACGCATGCACCAGTGCGACCGGACTCAGCGAGCCAGACGTTGCCCACTCCGTTGCCGTTTCCTCATCAGTTTCGGATGAGGAACCCTCCGATGAGGACGTTGCTGAACAACAAGACGATCAGCCCCCAGAATAGATCAAGCCCTGCTATCCATCCAGAAGATGCTGAAGAAGGAACGCTGCTCAGTCAGGCTGTGGATGAGTCTGGTAGGGACGCTGTCATCCGTGGAACAATTTGTGTCACTAGGAAGACTACACCTCCGTCCTCTTCATACCATCTAGCTTTTCACTGGAAAAAGGACAAGACGCTAGAAGCGGTCTCGATCCCGGTTTCCGAAAAGATAAAGTCTTGTCTGACTTGGTGGAAGGACAATATCAACCTAAGAGAGGGTCTTCCCCTGGCTGTTCAGACTCCCAACCACGTTCTCTTCTCGGACGCATCGGACGTGGGCTGGGGCGCGACACTAGACGGTCGGGAATGCTCAGGACTGTGGAACTCGAGTCAGAGGAGCATGCATATCAACTGCAAGGAGCTGTTGGCAGTACATCTGGTCTTGAAAAGCTTCAAGTCTCTCCTTCAAGGCAAAGTGGTGGAAGTTAACTCGGACAACACCACGGCCTTGGCGTACTTCTCCAAACAAGGAGGTACCCACTCACTGACGTTGTACGAGATCGCAAGGGACCTGCTCATCTGGTCAAAAGGTCAAGACATCTCCCTAGTAACGAGGTTCATCCAAGGCGACTTGAACGTCATAGCAGATTGTCTCAGTCGGAAAGGGCAAGTAATTCCAACCGAATGGACCCTCCACAAGGATGTGTGCAAGAGACTTTGGGCCACTTGGGGTAAACCATCCATAGATCTCTTTGCAACCTCGCTGACCAAGAGGCTTCCAATCTATTGCTCTCCAGTCCCGGACCCAGCAGCAATACATATAGATGCTTTCCTCCTAGATTGGTCACATCTGGATCTCTACGCATTCCCACCGTTCAAGATTGTCAACAAGGTACTGCAGAAGTTCGCCTCTCACGAAGGGACAAGGTTGACGTTAGTTGCTTCCCTCTGGCCCGCGAGAGAATGGTTCACCGAGATACTTCGATGGTTAGTAGACGTTCCCAGTAGTCTTCCTCTAAGGGTAGACCTTCTACGTCAGCCACACGTAAAGAAGGTACTCCAAAGCCTCCACGCTCTTCGTCTGACTGCCTTCAGACTATCGAAAGACTCTCGAGAGCTAGAGGCTTTTCGAAGGAAGCAGCCAGTGCGATTGCTAGAGCAAGGAGAGCGTCTTCCATTAGAGTCTACCAATCGAAGTGGGAAGTCTTCCGAGACTGGTGCAAGTCAGTTTCTGTATCCTCGACCAGTACCTCTGTAGCTCAGATAGCTGTTTTTATCTTATACCTGAGAAAAGGACGATCCCTTTCAGCTCCCACTATCAAGGGCTACAGAAGCATGTTGGCTTCGGTCTTCCGGCATAGAGGCTTAGATCTTTCCAAACATAAAGATCAGCAAGACCTCCTTAAGTCTTTTGAGACCACCAAGGAGCGTCGTTTGGCTACCCCTGGATGGAATTTAGACGTGGTACTAAGATTCTTCATGTCAGACAGGTTGGAGCCGTTACAATCAGCCTCCCTGAAAGATCTCACTCTTAAGACTCTTTTCCTGGTATGCTTAGCCTCGGCTAAAAGAGTCAGTGAGATTCATGCCTTCAGCAAGAACATCGGATTTTCGTCAGAAAAAGCCACTTGTTCGCTGCAACTTGGTTTTCTAGCCAAAAATGAGCTGCCTTCTCGGCCTTGGCCTAAATCTTTCGATATCCCCAGCTTATCGGAGATCGTAGGCAATGAACTAGAAAGAGTCTTATGCCCTGTTAGAGCTCTTAAGTTCTATTTAAAGCGTACTAAACCTTTACGAGGCCAATCTGAAGCTTTATGGTGTTCAGTTAAGAAACCATCCTTGCCTATGTCAAAGAATGCTTGGTCAGACGTTTTCAGATTGTTAATAGGAGAAGCTCATTCACATCTGAGTGAGGAAGACCGAACTTTGCTTAAGGTGAAGACGCACGAAGTTAGAGCTGTAACAACTTCCGTGGCCTTTAAGCAAAATATATCTCTGCAAAGTATAATGGACGCAACCTGTTGGAGAAGCTAGTCAGTGTTCGCGTCATTTTACTTGAAAGATGTCCAGTCTCTTTACAAGAACTGCTACACACTGGGACCATTCGTAGCAGCGAGTGCAGTAGTGGGTGAGGGCTCAACCACTACAATTCCCTAATTCCTTATCCTTTTAATCTGTCTCTTGAAATGTTGTTTTTTTATGGGTTGTCCGGAAGGCTAAGAAGCCTTTCGCATCCTGGTTGATTTGGCGGGTGGTCAAAGTCATTTCTTGAGAGCGCCTAGATTAGGGGTTTGATGAGGTCCTGTTGTATGGGTTGCAACCCTTGATACTTCAGCTCCTAGGGGTCGATCAGCATCCTAAGAGGATCGCGAGGCTCCGTAAGGAAGACGTACTTAAAAGGCAGAGTAATTGTTCAAGTCGACTTCCTTACCAGGTACCTATTTATTTTGTTTTTGTTATTTTGATAACTTCTAAAATGAAATAAAAAACTCTTAGCTCATAAAATGTAAACATATATTACTGGTCTCTACCCACCATCCTGGGTGTGAATCAGCTATATATTCACCGGCTAAGTTAAATATTTAAAAATGATATTTTGATTATAAAATAAATTTTTGAATATACTTACCCGGTGAATATAAATTAAATGACCCTCCCTTCCTCCCCAATAGAGACGCAGTGGGACGAGGAGAAAATTGAGTCTTTGTTTACATAAGAGCTGGGTATCTGGTCGACAGATGGCGCTGTTGGGCACACCCGCAACGTGTGTAGCGATCGCTGGCGAGTTTTTCCGTAGATTTTGTCTGTCGAGCAACAGAGTTGCAGCTATATATTCACCGGGTAAGTATATTCAAAAATTTATTTTATAATCAAAATATAATTTTTTTTTCTTTTTTTCATGGTCAGGTGGTGAATGGCCTTGCGAGGACACAGACCATATTCATAATTCTTAATTGGTCTTTCCTTGTTTTATATAGATTATAAGAATCGCCATAGACAATTTTAAAGTTATTATCAAATTAAAGATGGCTGTGGATAAAGAAAGTTACATATTCCATTTATTAGGTTTGCTATTTCATGCAGTTCATATATTTTACCTTTTATTGAGGCACAGATAAATATCAATAATACATTCCAGGTTTAACTACTGAAATGAATTTTGGAGGAGGATTATGGTATTTGACCTGAGAAAATGTTTCATATATAGTTAGATATTTTCTCGTTTTTGAGAGCTTTATATTCACTCGAAGATTTTGTACATAAAGTGTTTTACTAGAAATTTAAATAAGCTGCAAAAGTTTTTGATTTTATATTGAATGGTTATATAAATGACACTAATTCATCACTTAACTCTCGAGACCAGAAGGACACACTTTGTTTATGTGTGTGAGAGGTGAGGTTTATTCAAGTTTCTAATTGCAACTGTTTGAATGGATGGTAATCAGTTTACTATAGTACCATTTTAGAGTAAGGGTTCGTCCACATGACTAAGCAATGCCCAAGTGGTAAACATCGTACAAGAACATGATAGTGAGTGGTTACGAACACCTGTGATGCAGAAGCATGGAAACTACGGGCAAACAAATTTGCTACTGTGTTCAAGTGTTCATAGTTCATGTAAGGAACTCGATGGATTAAAGAATGTAATCTAACCATGATTCTACAAGTTTTAAGCTTAACCCAGAAGATTTGATTGTTACTGTAGTTTTATTTGGAAATGTCCCGCATATATGTCTTCTGGAATGTTGTAAATTATTAGAATTCTTTAAGAGTGTCAGATTGGGTTGGGTCCGTTCTCTTGTATTTTATATAAAATTTTAGTTGTAGCTATGCTGCTTCATGAAATATTACTTGTAGCCACCCATCATTGTCTGTTAATGACATTTGCCCAATGAGCGGTACCTGGTGGCGCTGATGGACACACTAATGTTAATGGTTGGCTACAGATTTGTTCCTTTTTTCTGTTATGATTATGATTAAATTCGTGCTTGATTAATGTTTTAGACATTTAGAGAAATCAAAGGTATCCAGGCAACCTTTTTATAAGGGATTAATTATGGAAATTCATACTACCTGGTCAGTTGAAGTATAGACAAAGTAATGACGAGAAATCCTTGTCATATTGCCTCTAAGTAGAACTCTGATGACAGTCACTTAACATAGTTTATTCTTTAGGTTCAGTAAATATACCAGATGTATCTAATAATTGATTTTAAGGTTGGGTCAGTATACGATATGTATATGATGATTGAATCTGTTCCATCTTGATGTACAACTAATCAACTTTTAATTCATAGTGCAACTGTAATGGTTTCTTCCTGCTTTATCTAAGTGCTGAATGGCCTCTCTGGTACCAGCACTGGGCTGCATGCCCAAATTCCGTAAATTCTAATAAATGTCTTCATGATATTACTCTTGTTATTTAATTAATTTTGTCACATAATGGTATCTGGATGAAAATGGCTTAGCACAATTTAACTTGACAATCTTCCTTGAGCCTTTCTATAAGTGAATTTTATTTTAGTATGATTAGCACCAATTACCATAATACTATACCTGGAATTATATTTGTATTCTTGATTTAATTCTGAGTACAGGGTAGCATCAGTAATCATAGCAGTACAGATACCTGAGAAATTGCAATTGGTCAGTCATATCCTTACAGAAAAGTGTAAATTATTTTGGAGTTGGCAGCAGTTGTCTATTGTTGGATAGGTTTCTTGGCTGCTTAGTTTGTATTTGCTTTCTTTCATTGCTAAGGAGGCAATGCTAATGAATCTTCTGCCTGTTATTAGGGTAGTTAGTTTGCATAAATTTCTATTGGTACCATGACTTGTTTTTTGGGGGAAAAGGTTTTGGTTTGGATGAATGAGGTTTGGGATCTAGGAATTGGATAATTGTATTGGGATCTGGCTCTTGGATTTTTTTCTCTTCATCCTTTGTAAATGTTTCTTGATATATACTTGAAAGAAAACTGAGTTCATCCTTGTTTTTTTTGTTTTAAGAAAATTTGATTTTATAACTGCTCTGGCTGAGGTTTTCAGTTGCTAGTTGACCTTTTATGTTTTAGTTGGTTTCATCTGCATTTTACCACTGCTGTTTAATTGCGTTTTTATGCTGTCATACTTAGTTCTGTTCTGTGGAACATGGAAGCAAGTCTATAAGTCTTAGGGAAGTTAGAATTGACATTAAACTGTTGCAATTACAATAAGCTGCGGGGACATTGTTAATACTAGTTACAAAAAGCTCAGCAATGAATAAGAGAGGACTTCCCTGAATAATTCCACGTGCATCTGGATGAATAGAAAAAACACTGGTTATCGTATCATATTTTGACATTGCATTGGAGGCCTAAAAGTAACGTGATTCAGAATTATCCTAATTAATATCTTTCCCACTTTCAAGAGATGTAGGTTAAGACATGCATATCAAGTTGGGTTTATGAGAAAACAAGATGAGAAGATTAAAAACTGAATGTTAGTGGTCTTGTGTTATGTACAGGTGATTATTAATACCTAAATAGTTCAGGTTAAAGTGTTTTGGATCTTTCCCAAGAGCTGGAATGATTTGTAGTTAAGCAATAGTATTTTTTTAAAGATATTGAAGGAAACAAAACCGAATAGGATGTAAAGATATCACTCTTTTGGATTTTGGTTCGTCGTATCCAAGTTTTGTATTTATTATTCCTTACCTGTACTTGCTACGGTCTATTAGCATACTGTATATTGATGAATGTAGATTTTTCCAGCCTTTCAGCCAATGTATATATAATGTTATTTTATGTATTAGATGCTCCACATTTTTCATTTTTAGGAGAAACACAAATGCCCGGTCAGACCTTAAGTTTGTTTGACGTAGGTCGCTTGCCCCAACCTGGCCACTTCCTTTCTGTCCGCACACCTTTACATAACCAGGATGTTCAGAATAAAAAACAAGTCAGTTCTTAACTGCTTTTCATTACGTGCCCTCACAACTGGTGACCTCCCGTATTGGGCAGTGACTTTGAAGTTTTGGCTATGCCATTAACGGACTCACTATAGCTGCCTTACCTTCAGAAAACCTTTAACGGAACCATACGACTCCTCAGTTAGGTTTTCTGAAAGTTCCTCTCCCAGGTCGACATCAAATAATGCCACTAACGGACTCAATACAGTGTAAAACTCTTGTATTCTGGCGTTTTCCCGAGTGGTTTGGCCCTGCCATTTACGTATCTACGACCACACAGGAACCAGACACCATTGACGGACTAACTACAGCTCACACGTTTTGGTGTGAGATTGCACAATGAGCACTGAGATACAGAGTTCAACCGATCCTGCACCTGACACTACGTCCGCGACACAAACGCTACCTGACGCCGCCACCAGGAAACAAACTTCGCCCAGCCAAAGCGTAAAGCTGCCGCCTTTCTCACAGAACACAGCATCATGGTTCCTTTGGGCAAATGTGCTCTTTAGGGTGGAATGAATGACGGATGGGGGAACCAAGTCGACATCGTCCTGTTATCTTGACCCGAGGACGCGTTTGACCGGATCTCCTCCTGGCTGGACACAGTCAGGTCGGGTGGACTATAACGGCCTGCGAAAGAATCGCTACATACTCTCTCTCCATTCCCCTTGAGGTTCCAGCTAGTCTTGGACCTGATCAACCAACCTCTGGGGGACAATTGCTTGTGAACGCCCGGGACAAACTTGTGGGCCTCTTGATGCTCCCGCAAGTCAACGCAGATGGGCGACGGAAAGAGATCAGCTTGTCCCAACAGCTCTTCTGGTATGCCTACCTTAGGACGTCAGGGCCCTGTTCTCCGATGTGGACGCACTTCCAATTGATGACCTGGTGCTCAAGGATAAGAAGCTTCTCGAGGCCCTTCGGGCCTCTAGGCACGCCACATCGCTGACATTTGTCCACATGATCGAAGGAGAGAACGACGAAGCAGATTGGTTGGATGGTATAGACTTGCAAGAGATTAACGCTGTGCATCGAAGAAGACCACTGCCCCGGCAGATGAAGAGAACTATCCCGTCTGGGTGTTATTTTCGCTAGACCTTTGGGAAAGAAGCTATGAAGTGCAGGCCTCGTGGAAGTTCCCAAAAAACTAAGACAGCGGCCACCCACAGCATCGACCGTGGTTGCTAACACCACAGGACCCAATAGGTGGGGTTCTACCTCCGCGACGCCGTGTCAAGACGGATGATAATGGTCGACATAGGCGCCCTGCAATCAACATTCCCGCCGCCGAAGGAGGACCTAGAAGCCCCCACCGATGTCACCACTCAGTTGGTGGCTGCCAATGGCAACCCCATCCGCTGCTACAGGACCAGGACATTGGATATCTCCATCATGGGACGCTTCTATACCTGGCCCTTCATCATTGCTGACGTCAGTCATCCCCTGCTGGGAGCAGATTTCCTGGCCCACCAAGGACTGCTGGTGGACGTCTCCCGGAAGCGCTTCCTTGACCCGGGAACATGCTGTTCACGACCTCTCATCGCCGGCCTGGGCATACCCACCGTGTGGACCCTTACCATTCACCGTTACGCCGACCTCCTGTAAGAGTGCCCCGATGTTTTCAAGCCGGAACTCTGCCAATAGGCTGGTTTGCCAGTCAAACACACCATATAATACCACATTACATCTACGGGTCCCCCCACGCATGCCGAGTTTTGCGGACTGCCACCCCAGAAGCTACGTGATGCCAAGAATGCATCCGGTCGACATGGAGTGGATGGGGATGTGCAAGAAAGTGGCAAGCCCGTGGGCCTCCCCCCTCCACATGGTAAAGAAACCCGACAGTACCTGGAGACCTTGTGGGGACTATCGCTACCTCAGTCTAATTACAACGCCCGATTACTACCCCCTGCCAAACATGCAGGACCTCACCGGTGCCCTGCACGGGGCAAAGATATTCTTGAAGATGGACCTTCTGGAGTCTTACTTCGAGGTCCCCGTCCACCTGGATGACATCCTGAAGACGGCCATCATCAAGACCTTCAGGATTTACACATTCCCTTTCTCCACCTGGACCTCAGAAATGCGGGGGCCACCTTCCAAGCCTGATGAACATCATGCTTGACGATCTACAGTTCTGCTACTGCTACATGGACGACATCCTGATATTCCCCAAATCTTGGGAGGAGCACAAGGGCCACATCTGGGGGGTCCTGAAATGCCTGCAAGAGAACGGGTTGATCGACCCCTTTGACAAATGCATGCTCAGCGCAGAGAGGGTGGATTTCCTGGGACACAAGGTCGCTTCGACAGGAGTACGCCCGATGACCTCCAAGGTGGAAGCATTGAGGACCTTCCCCATGCCTACGATGATCAAGGACCAGCAGGAATTCATTGGCATGGTCAACTATTATCAGCGTTTTATTCCAGACATCGCTCGCATCATGTCTCCGTTGAACGACGTCCTGAAGGGGAATGCAAAGAAGTTGAGATGGGAAACTCCACAGCAGCAGCCGTTCAATCAGACGAAGGCCGCCCTCACCGATGCCGCCAAGCTAGTCTACCTTGACCCAGAGGCCCCCCTCAGACTCACCACCGACGCCAGCAGTGTTAGCTGCGGGGCAGTGCTGGAACAGATTGAGAACTAATCGCCCCAGCCGCTGGCGTTTTTCAGCCACAATCTCAAGCCATCTGAAACGGGTTACAGTATGTTCGACCGGTAATTATTGGCCATCTACCAGGCCGTTTGGCATTTCCAGTATATATGATGTTATTCAATGTATTTCATACCCCACATTTTTCATGTAAAGTTTTATGAGAAACGCAAATACCCGTTCAGGCTTTGTGCGATGGAGGTCGCTTGCCCCAACCCGGGTACTTCCTTTCCGTCCACACACTTGTATATAACCTGAATGTCCCGAATAATAAACAAGTCAGTTCTCAGCTGCTTCTCATTACGTGCCCTCACAAGGATAAATTATGAGGAAGAATTGAAATCAGATGAATGGGTTAAGAAAAAAGTGAAAATATCAGGACAAACTCCATTTTGTAAGGGGTGCTCTTTAGAAAGGGGTTAAAAGGAAGGAAAGAACAGATACAAGAGCCATCTGACTTTCCTTCCTGTCTCCTCCACTGATATCTTTCAGGTTAAGAAGTTGGTCATTTTTGCTGAACAGTACAGTCACAAGATGGTTAATCTGAAAGTCCTATTCATTTTAGCTCCACAGATAGACTTGGCTGTTTCCTATGAATTCTCTTTGCCATGGTTCTTACAGGATGAAAATCATGTTCTGGATGGTTAGTTAACCAAGATGAGTCACATCCATGGTGGAAAAGCTCAAGTGATTGGTACCCTCATATTAAAAAAAAAAATACAAAGTTCCAGATTGGTGAGACCCTCTGAAGTGAACTTCTATAGGGAGAGTAAGGTATAATGGAATGTTTAGTGGCATTAGTTCTCCTCAATAAGCGATTACTTTTTTGTTCTTTGCAGTGTTCCTGCAACCCTTAGCTGTACTTGCTATTATGCGTTCTACTTTACCTCCGTTCCAGATTTCTTCCCTCGCCCTTGTTATTCAACCTCTCAAGTTGTATTTCATGTTGTGATAGGAAGATTTTCTCCCAGTAGCATCATGGTGATGGATGGCCTTGTGACCCAAGCCAAATGTTTTTGTAGATTGCATGGCTTCCAGCCAGACATGGGTTCTTGAATTCTTGCAGCCTGTAAAGCTGAGTGTTTATAATTATGCAAGTATTGAGTATCATAATTTATGAGGAACTTTTAAAAATCATTTTACCATCACCCTGGAAAGCATCTCAAGCAGTACATTGTAGTCTGCAGCATTCCTTCAGCCTCTAGCTGCGCTTGCATTCATCCTTCTACTTTCATTCCATTCCTACTTCCTTTCCATTCCTACTTCCTTTCCTCCTTTTTGCTGTCCAACCACTTCTATATTTTACTTCATTAGTGCAACTAATTGGTTTTCTTATAGTTACACTAGGGCACCTAACACCCTTACAAGCTCAAGTTCTATATTTTACTTCATTAGTGCAACTAATTGGTTTTCCTATACTGTAGTTACACTAGGGCACCTAATACCCTTACAAGCTCCAGTGCTGGACTGTATAGTCCAAATTCCTAAATTGAATCTGGACCAATACTCTTAAAACCTATGTAATATGGAAAACAAGTTAAGGTTTATACAAGTATTAATGTTATTTTGAATGCCTATCATTGATAGTACAATTATGATACTATAAAACTTTGATTTCAGGTTTTGAAATATGACGATGGAGATGGTAGAAACAAACTTGTAGTGTCCACAACTTAGATGTGAAATAGGTTGCCTGTAATGTATACTCCTGGAGTCTCCGGAAGTCATTCCTGAATCAGGTCAGTGGTCTTAGCATTTATTGTTTTCAATTGCTCGTATAAATGGAAGTTTTAGAGGAATTTATTGTTATAAAACAAAATAAATAGTTATAAAACAAAATAAATGGAAAGCTTTATGAGAGAGAGAGAGAGAGAGAGAGAGGAGAGAGAGAGAGAGAGAGAGAGAGAGAGAGAGAGAGAGAGAGAGAGAGAGAGAGAGAGAGAGAGAGAGAGAGAGAGAGAGAGAGAGAGAGAGAGAGAGAGAGAGAGAGAGAGAGATTGAACATTGATTGATTGATTGATTTACTTTAAGCTTTTAGAATTCTTATGATCTTGTCTAACTTATTCTTGAACTCGTTTACCACGTTACTGTTCACTACATCTGATGGAAGTCTATTCTAAGTATTTGCTATTTTGTATGGAAAAAAATTGCCACATTGAGTAGTGTTGTATCTTTTCAACTCCAGTTTGTATCTGTTACCTCTGGCCTGATTTGTGCTTAGCATGAATAGATTGTTGTGTTCTTTGAGAATTTTGAATGCCTCTATTTACTGTCCCCTTAGTCGTCGAGTTTGTAGATCAAATAAGTTCAAGCATTCCATCCTTCATCTATATCCAAATTACCTAAGTGTTGGAACCAGTTTGGTGACCCTAGCTTGTACTGCTTCCAGTCTATCTATATCCTTCTGAATACTTTGAGCCCAGAATTGGACCCGTATTCTGGATGGGGTCTTACTATTGATGTGTACAGCTGTAATACAGTGTCTTTGTTTCTGTATTTGAATTGCCTCTTTATGTAACCTTTTAGTTTTTGTGCATTCTTTTCAGCTTTTATGCTCTGTTTGGTGAACTTCAAATCCTTGCTGATGATAATGCAGAGATCTTCCCTCTGGTATACACTTTCTATTTCATTACCTACACTTTGTATTTCATTACGTACCTGTGAGTAATCTGATTGTGGGTTCCTATAACCTCTGTGCATGAATTTGCATTTCCCACAATTGAAAGGCATTTGCCATTTTCTGGACCATTCTCCTAGCTTCATTAGATCCTCTCTTAAGGCTTCTACGTCTTCTGAGTTCGCAGCATTTATGCCTAGTTTAGTATTGTCGGCAAATTTGGCTATTCTACTAGTTAACCCTAAATCTATGTCGTTAATGTAAATCAGAAAAAGCAATGGGCAAAGAATGGATCCTTGAGGTTCTCAGTTTGTAACAGCTGCCCATTCTGAAGCTTCTCCATTGATTGCAACTCTGTTTTCTGTTTGTTAGCCAATCCTCGATCCATTCAGCAGGCTGTTCAGTAATGCCTAGTACTCTAATTTTGATCATTAATTTTTATGAGGAACTTAGTCAAAAGCCTTTTGAAAGTCTAGGTATATGATGTCTATTGCCATGCTTTTGTAATAAATGCCAAACATGTGGAAAAATTCCAAAAGATTTGTCACACATGATCTCTTTTGTCTGAATCCATGTTGGCTGTCTATCAGAAGATTGTTTTTGTGTTTTACTATTGAATCTACTGTAATTGATTCAAAAATTTTGCAAGGCACTGAAGTTAGACACACAGGTCTGTAGTTGCCAGGTTCTTCTTTTGGTTCCTTCTTATAGATTGGAGGAACATTACCTTGTTTCCATCCTTGTGGTGTCTTTTTGTTGATTGTCTTTCGGAACATTTTGTAAAAGTGTGGGGTTATCTCTTCTTCAAGTTCTATAATCTCTCTTGGATGAATATCATCCGGACCTGGTTCCTTAGACTTACCGAGTCCTTTTATTTTCTTTTTGATATCATCCATCGCAAATATAATTCTGTTTAATGGTTGTGGCCCTTCCTATTTGATAGCTGGTTCCGGGAGGGCCTTTAATTCTTCCTTAGTGAATACGTTTGGGAAATATGCTTTCATCGGTTCGGCTTTTTGCAAATCATTTCTTATGAGATTTCCCTCTGAGTCTCTTAATGGGCTAATGTTGTTTTTGACTGGCTTTCTACTGTTTACATATGCAAAAAATTCTTTTGTTTTCTTTACTAGCTGATGCCATTTTTCTCTTCATTGATCTTGGCATTTCTAACTAGTTTATCTACTTTTCATCTTAACTTCTTGTGCTCGGAAATTTCATGAATTAAAGTTGTGGAATCATTGATTTGTGTTTCCTGTCTCTGCTTCTTATTGCATTGGCTATTTCTCTGTTGAACCACTTAGGTTATGGAGTTCCTTGTGGTAAAATTTTTTTCTATGCGGTATACATTTAGCTCCTTTTTTTTTTCTCTACAAGGGAGTCTTATTGCGTATCTATGTTCCCAGTATCTTCGTATTCTAAATTCTTGGTGTATTCCTTCAGTTTTATCCAGTTACTTTGTCTGTAGTCTAGCTTAGCTACTTTTGCCAATATTTTCGCCTGCTGAAACACTGAATTCTAAATTTTCTACTGTTGTTAGCACAATAACTAGTGTTGTTTCCCCTAGTTGGTTTATTGACCCACTGGTAGAGGAATTCATTGTTAACAAATTTTAGTAGCCTATCTCCCTGTGTATGATGCAGAATTCATAGTGTCCCAGTTTACTGCTGCATTGAACTCTCCCATTAGGAAAGCTAGCTTATTGTTAACTACTTGTCTAAGTTGTCTATACAGCTCTTCATCCTGTTCTTGTGTTTGATGTGGTGGTCTGTATATTACTAGTATAGACATGTTTTTTTTCCTGTGGTGTTGAATATTTGCACCTGTGACTTCACATTCAGTTTCTAATTTAATTTCTTAGGGGTTTAAGTGATTTTTAACATAGACCATTATCCCTCCACCTTTTTTGGTACGGCTTTCCTTCTTAAAAAGCTTGAAACCTGGGATTTTGTATTCTCCAATAAAGTCCTTTGTTTTTTCTTGAATCCAGGTCTTGGTTATGCCTATGACATCTAGGTCCTCATTAGCTATCATTGCTCTGAAGTTTTCCATTTTGTTTCTAACAGATTGAGCATTGAATTGTGCCACTCAGAGGAAATTTTCTATCTTTTTTATTATCCTCTGTGGCTTTGCTAGTTTTCCTTATTCATTAGTGTTTTATTTTCATTTTTATCTGCATTATCCAAGTTTTCTATCAAATTTCCTCTCATTATTTGTTGGAGGATTTTCTAAGGGTCTAGTTTGTTCTTGGTTTACTGTGTTTAAGTAATTGTACTGGCTGAGATTAATTTGGTTTCCGTATACTCTCTTGCCTTCTTCACTGAAGTGTATTCCGTCTCTTTTTTTTTTTTTTTCCAATTTTCTCTTGCCATAGTAAGTGCCCCATAGATCTATAAATTTCCCTTTCTATTTTTGGCATTTGGCCTTAAGCCTTTCGTTTATCCCTATGGACTTACTGAGGGTGAATTTGCTGACATTGAGTCTAGGGAGAGTACCTATAACTATAGTATTATTGGTCTTGTTTGTAGCTGTTTCAACAGTTATTTTTAGCTGTTTAACAAAAGGTTTTGTTTGGCCAGCAGTGTCCTTTCTTAGGAATTGGTCGTTTCCGGTTGCCTGAACAATTATATTGGTCTTCTTGTTCTCTGTTATAGTTTTACTGACCACTTCTTCTATGTTCTGTGCGTTGGCACCTGGATAGGACCAGACCTTTCTCCCATTTTTGAGTCCGCCGTGCTCCCCTTGGTCCTTCACCATAGAATCTTCAATTAACGTCTCGTCTTCCTCTTCCTCTGGTAGGGACCTGAATCTGTTTTTGGTGGTAGTTACATTTCTAGGCTGTTGTTGAGTCTTCTTGGCCTTAGCTTCCCTTCCTCTAGTGGGTTTCATGAACTCTGTTTTTGTTGGTTATTACCTTTCTAGGTTCTGTCCTTGATTTTACCTTATTTTGTATTTCTTGAATACTAATCCCATTTTCTACCACATCGTCTATGACTTCTTTGTCCCTTATTTCTAACTGTGTTTTTGTTGGTTATTACCTTTCTAGGTTCTGTCCTTGATTTTACCTTATTTTGTATTTCTTGAATACTAATCCCATTTTCTACCACATCGTCTATGACTTCTTTGTCCCTTATTTCTAACTGTTGGAACTTGGACATGATCTCTATCAATTGTTCGCATAGTTCTTGGTTTTCATTTTTCAATATTAATCTTACCCGATGATCATGTAGCTGTCAACTCCGTTGCCCGACAGAAATCTACGGTCGGGATACGCCAGCGATCGCTATCCAGGTGGGGGTGTACACAACAGCGCCATCTGTGAGTAGGTACTCAAGTACTTCTTGTCAACAAGAACTCAATTTTTCCTCTGTCGTGCCGCCGGCAAGACCTACTTGGATACGCTGTTGATTCTGGAGTTGTTGTTCACGATTTGGTGATGTAATTACTCTAGAGTTTAGCCTTCGCTATTCAGGAAGCTTTATCATTAGCTTAGCAAGCTTTTGGAATTAATTTGGATTAATTGTTAACGAACTTTGCTAGATTTTGGATTTCCCCCTTGACTACTTCTAAATTCAAGATGTCTGACCAGTCTCAAGTCCCTAAATACAGGCAGTGTAGTGTTAGGACTTGTGCTAGGCATCTTCCGAAGGCCTCTATAGATCCTCACACCGTTTGTTCCAATTGTAGGGGTAAATCCTGTCAATTGGAAGATCGATGTGGGGAATGCGCTGGGCTTTCGGAATTCGATTTTAACGAATTCCTCAAAAATGCACGTAGGTTAGAGAAGGAGAGAATCAGGAGGAGTTCTTCTCGCTCTGTGGATTTTTCCTCTCCCCATGCCCCTCAACCTTTTCCTTCCCCTGTGGTGGTGACTCCCGAACCTGCTACTAGTGCTCAGCCATCCATGGCGGATATGTTGCGTGCCATTCAGGCTCTCGGTGACCGAGTGGAGTCATTGGCTAATGACCGTAATCAGCTCTTGGCAGATGTCAGAGAGCTGAAAGCGAAAAGTGCAGTGGGAAGTGTTATCAGTGCTAGTGATGTGAAAAGTGTCAGTGTCAGTGTTGCGCATGAGGGTACATCTGTGCGTGCCAGTTGTCCTCCCAGTCCGGGACCTCTTGCAAGCTCCCAAGCCCAGGGGAGAAGCAATGTCGAAGGACCAAAGGGTTCGGCAGGCCTTGATCGGCGCACGGATGTATCCTCAGTGGTTGCGGACGTATCTGTTCAAGATCGTCCCATCCACAAACAGACGAATGAGCCCTTACATTCCTCGTCTGTGGAAGAAGTTTCCAGGAGGAAACGATGGACCAAGGTCTCACGACTGCTCAAACGTAAGGTCCCTTCCGAGCGAGTCCAACGGCCCAGGTGTAGCCACTGGGTCAGTTCGGACTCGCTGCAGTCATCTGATGACTGCACACCTCCCAAGAGAGGTAGAGTGGTTCCACAACAGGCCTCTGCTCCGTCTGTTGTTGCTCCAACCACGGTAGACCCTAAGTGGTCCATGCTGCAGACTATGCAGTCTCAGCTTGCGGCATTCATGCAGGAGTATCATGCTGAGAAGGTTAACACTGCACCTGTTAACCTACAACCCGCCGAGGTTGTGCGCTCAGCAGATACTGCGGCTGCCTGCTCCCACACTCCACCTGTGAGAGCTCCACCACCGATGCGCAGTCCACCCTGCCAGACGCATGTTCTTGCTGCTGTAGAGCTGCCGGGTTCCAGCACTATGCGGCTTTCTCCGCAACCCATGCGGCATGCGCCGCATACCATACAGCATGCTCCGCATACCATACAGCATGCTCCGCAACCCACCGCAGCCCCACCCACGCACCAGCACTCTGCTTTTGTTGTTGCCAGCTCGCAGACTGACCAGCAGCGGCATGATGTTGGATCCGCAGCTACGCATGCACCCGTTCTGCCGGATTCAGCCGTTCAGCTTTCTGCTCTGCCTTTGCCACTTCCTACTCAGCTTTCGGATGATGGAGTATCGGATGACGAAGCTGCATACTTGGATGAGCCACACTCTGACTTTGAAGGTCCCAAGTCTACGCCTCCCTCCTTAGACTTTCGTAAAGTCCTTGCCTTGTTCAGGGACTTGTATCCTGAGCAGTTTGTGTCTGCAACCCCTCGCTCTCCTCCCTCCGAGTTTGCTCTGGGCATGCAGTCTGCTGCGCCTGCCTTCACCAAGCTTGTTCTCGCACGATCATCTAAGAGAGCTTTGAGGGTTATGGGAGAGTGGTTGCATTCCAAGAAGCAACTGGGAAAGACTGCATTCATCTTTCCGCCTACCAAGCTTGCTTCCAAGTCGAGCGTCTGGTATGCCACGGGAGAGGAACCCGGCTTGGGAGTTCCTGCCTCTGCCCAGGGCGACTTCTCAAGTCTGGTTGACTCTCCCCGCAGGTTGGCTATGAGACGATCGAAGATCTGCTGGTCCTTTTCTGATATGGATCATCTGTTGAAGGGAGTCTTTCGTGCCTTCGAGATCTTCAACTTCCTCGATTGGTGTTTGGGAGCCTTAAGCAGGAAGACTTCCCCTTCAGATAGGGACTCTGCCATGCTGATCATGTCTAGCATGGACAAAGCCATTCGGGATGGGTCTGGTGAACTTGCGGCTTCGTACGTGTTGGGAGTGCTCAAGAAGAGAGAACATCTTTGCTCCTTATCGGCTGGTATCACTCCTTGCCAGAAGTCAGAGTTGTTGTTTGCTCCTCTCTCCAAGTGTCTGTTTCCGGAGGAGCTGATTAAGGGGATGGCTGCCTCTCTTATCCAGAAGGATACCCATGATCTGATGGCATCTTCTGCACGTAAGGCTAAAACCTTACCTTCCGTGCCTAGACCCTTCCGCCCTGCAGCAGTAGACACTCCTGCAACTCGGTTCATCCCGCCCTTTCGTGGCAGAACCTCCAGCAGAGGAGGTACCCGTGCCGACAGTCACCGTGGCAAATCCAAGAAGGGTTCCAAGTCCGCAAAAGGCAAGTTCTGACTTTCTTCCTCTCCAGACAGCAGTGGGAGCCAGACTCAAGACCTTCTGGCAAGCTTGGGAGAGCAGAGGTGCAGACGCTCAGTCTGTGAAGTGGCTAAGGGAGGGATACAGAATTCCGTTCTGCCGCAGTCCCCCTCTAGCTACATCTCCCATCAACCTCTCTCCCAACTACAAGGAGAAGGACAAGAGGCTAGCGTTGCAACAAGAGGTGTCGCTCTTGCTACAAAAGGAAGCGGTAGTCATAGTCCGGGACCATCAATCCCCGGGCTTCTACAACCGTCTCTTCCTGGTAGCGAAGAAGACAGGAGGTTGGAGACCGGTGCTGGACGTCAGTGCTCTCAATGCTTTTGTCACCAAGCAGACGTTCACGATGGAGACGACGAAGTCGGTCCTAGCAGCGGTCAGGCAGGAGGACTGGATGGTCTCGTTAGACCTGAAAGACGCGTACTTTCACGTCCCCATCCATCCAGACTCCCAACCTTTCCTAAGGTTCGTCTTTGGAAAGGTTGTGTACCAGTTCCAAGCCCTGTGCTTTGGCCTAAGCACGGCACCTCTTGTGTTTACCAGACTGATGAGGAATATTGCGAAATTCCTTCACTTGGCAGACATCAGAGCCTCCCTCTATTTAGACGACTGGCTTTTAAGAGCTCCAACAAGTCGTCGCTGTCTGGAGAATCTCAGATGGACTATGGATCTGACCAAGGAACTGGGCCTCCTGGTCAATATAGAGAAGTCCCAGCTCGTCCCATCCCAGACCATTGTCTATCTAGGTATGGAGATTCAGAGTCGAGCTTTTCGGGCTTTTCCGTCGGCCCCAAGGATCAATCAAGCCCTAGAATGCATCCAGAGCATGCTGAGAAGGAACCGATGTTCAGTCAGGCAGTGGATGAGTCTAACAGGGACACTTTCATCGCTGGCCCTGTTCATCGAGTTAGGGAGACTCCACCTCCGCCCCCTTCAGTATCATCTAGCTGCTCACTGGATAAAGGACATGACGCTAGAGGCGGTCTCAGTTCCTGTTTCCGAAGAGATGAGGTCTACTCTAACGTGGTGGAAGAACAGCATTCTTCTCAAGGAAGGTCTACCATTGGCTGTTCAGACCCCCGACCACCGTCTCTTCTCGGACGCATCGGACACGGGCTGGGGTGCGACACTGGACGGACAGGAATGCTCGGGCACATGGAATCAGGAGCAAAGGACACTTCACATCAATTGCAAGGAGTTGTTGGCGGTTCATCTGGCCTTGATAAACTTCAAGTCCCTCCAGCTAAACAAGGTGGTGGAGGTGAACTCCGACAACACCACAGCCTTGGCTTACATCTCCAAGCAGGGAGGGACTCATTCGAGGAAGTTGTTCGAGATCGCAAGGGACCTCCTCATTTGGTCAAAAGATCGAAAGCTTTCGCTGGTAACGAGGTTCATTCAGGGCGATATGAATGTCATGGCAGATCGCCTCAGCCGGAAGGGTCAGGTCATCCCCACAGAGTGGACCCTTCACAAGAATGTTTGCAGCAGACTATGGGCCCTGTGGGGTCAGCCAACCATAGATCTATTCGCTACCTCGATGACCAAGAGGCTCCCGATGTATTGTTCTCCGATTCCAGACCCAGCAGCAGTTCACGTGGATGCCTTTCTGCTGGATTGGTCCCATCTCGACCTGTATGCGTTCCCGCCGTTCAAGATTGTCAACAGGGTACTTCAGAAGTTCGCCTCTCACAAAGGGACACGGCTGACGTTGGTTGCTCCCCTCTGGCCCGCGAGAGAATGGTTCACCGAGGTACTGCAATGGCTAGTCGACGTTCCCAGGACTCTTCCTCTAAGAGTGGACCTTCTGCGTCAACCTCACGTAAAGAAGGTACACCCAAACCTCCACGCTCTTCGTCTGACTGCCTTCAGACTATCGAAAGACTCTCAAGAGCTAGAGGCTTTTCGAAGGAGGCAGCCAGAGCGATTGCCAGAGCAAGGAGGACATCCACTCTCAGAGTCTATCAGTCTAAATGGGAAGTCTTCCGAAGCTGGTGCAAGGCCAATGCAGTTTCCTCAACCAGTACCACTGTAACCCAGATTGCTGACTTCCTGTTACATCTAAGGAACGTAAGATCCCTATCAGCTCCTACGATTAAGGGTTACAGAAGTATGTTGGCAGCGGTATTCCGCCACAGAGGCTTGGATCTTTCCACCAACAAAGATCTACAGGACCTCCTTAGGTCTTTTGAGACCTCAAAGGAACGTCGGTTGTCCACTCCAGGCTGGAATCTAGACGTGGTTTTAAGGTTCCTAATGTCATCAAGATTTGAACCGCTCCAATCAGCCTCTTTTAAGGACCTCACATTGAAAACTCTTTTCCTCGTGTGCTTAGCAACAGCTAAAAGAGTAAGTGAGATCCACGCCTTCAGCAGGAACATAGGTTTTACATCTGAAACGGCTACATGTTCCTTGCAGCTCGGTTTTTTGGCTAAAAACGAGCTTCCTTCCCGTCCTTGGCCTAAGTCGTTCGAGATCCCAAGCCTGTCCAACTTGGTGGGGAACGAACTAGAGAGAATACTTTGCCCAGTAAGAGCTCTTAGGTACTATTTAAGAAGGTCAAAGCCATTACGAGGACAATCAGAAGCTTTATGGTGTGCTATCAAGAAGCCTTCTCTACCGATGTCTAAGAACGCAGTTTCTTACTACATCAGGCTTCTGATTAGAGAAGCACATTCTCATCTGAAGGAAGAAGACCTTGCTTTGCTGAAGGTAAGGACACATGAAGTGAGAGCTGTTGCTACTTCAGTGGCCTTCAAACAGAACCGTTCTCTGCAGAGTGTTATGGATGCAACCTATTGGAGAAGCAAGTCAGTGTTCGCATCATTCTATCTCAAAGATGTCCAGTCTCTTTACGAGAACTGCTACACCCTGGGACCATTCGTAGCAGCGAGTGCAGTAGTAGGTGAGGGCTCAGCCACTACATTCCCATAATCCCATAACCTTTTTAACCTTTCTCTTGAATACTTTTTATTGTTGTTCTTTGGGTTGTACGGTAGGCTAAGAAGCCTTCCGCATCCTGGTTGATTTGGCGGGTGGTCAAATTCTTTCTTGAGAAGCGCCTAGGTTAGAGGTTGTGATGAGGTCCTTTAGTATGGGTTGCAGCCCTTTATACTTCAGCACCTAGGAGTCGTTCAGCATCCTAAGAGGACCGCTAGGCTCAGTAAGGAAGACGTACTTAAAAAAGGCAGAGTAATAGTTCAAGTCGACTTCCTTACCAGGTACTTATTTATTTTATGTTTGTTATTTTGAATAACTGATAAAATGAAATACGGGATACTTAGCTTCTTTGTTAACATGTATGCTGGTCTCCACCCACCACCCTGGGTGTGAATCAGCTACATGATCATCGGGTAAGATTAATATTGAAAAATGTTATTTTCATTAGTAAAATAAATTTTTGAATATACTTACCCGATGATCATGAATTAAAGAACCCGCCCTTCCTCCCCATAGAGAACCAGTGGACCGAGGAGAAAATTGAGTTCTTGTTGACAAGAAGTACTTGAGTACCTACTCACAGATGGCGCTGTTGTGTACACCCCCACCTGGATAGCGATCGCTGGCGTATCCCGACCGTAGATTTCTGTCGGGTAACGGAGTTGACAGCTACATGATCATCGGGTAAGTATATTCAAAAATTTATTTTACTAATGAAAATAACATTTTTCAATTTTTCTATTTCCTGTTCTTGCTGACAGAACAAGCATACACTGTTGCGGTGCAGGTTTACAGCACACCCTTCTTTGAAGTCAACGCACCGTTTTGTTTATTTGTAATTTTGCACATTTGTGCTGTAACTTCATTTTGTTAGTCATTTTTATTTTCTATGATATTGTTTAATGCGTTTCTGCTTGGAAATCTTGGCTAATAACTTCTATAATTATTAGCTTTGTGACCACTAGTATAAAAAGCTGGGGTGGACGATTGTTACCCACTTTCTGCTGCATCCACTTAATCCTGGGTGACTTTCCATCTTTGCTGTCCCTAACCTCCCATAAGTGCTCCCAAACCAACAGTTAAGTCTCCTCAAAGTTGGGCTGTCCCTAACATGACGCATCTCAACTGAGCAGCACAAGGCAGAAGCCTGTTTTCTCGCCAGGATTAACAGTGAGAGGATAGCGATTCCTGGGATTTCCGGACATCCAAGAACAGCCAGACTCTCAGGTACTACCGAGTATTAGCAAGAAGCAGCAACTGGGTTTCTTAGCTGGCCAGGACTCCGACAAGGCACAAAATTCCATGTCAGCCTCATGGGCAGTTGAGGCTATTTTGCTTGGGGTCGGTCACAGGGAGTGGTCAGCTATTATACGTTAAGAATTCACTGTGCAGGGCACTAATAGCACTATTCCATTCTTGCATCCCCTGTCACCCTGGGATTCCTCCGTCCCAGTCTCTCAAAACGTGTGAGTGAGTTCCTAGCGTTGTTTAGAGAGGTTCCAAAGCCTCTACTCTGATGCATGAGGTAGTTGTCAGCTCCTTAATGTCTATATGTGTATAGGCTAGTTATAGATAGGTGTCGTATCTAAATACTTAATGCTCTTCTTATATATTTAAATTTTTTTTTTATCTAAGCCAAGAGAGATTGAAAGTTGAGAGTTTGGATAGAAGGGTTGAAAAGAGAGAAAAACGGAAATATGAAAATGTAGTTGGGTTAATAGTGGTCCGGTCCTAGTCTGGATGCTCAGAGCTGGTTTTAGCAGGAAGGTTAAACCTACCGGGTTGGAAAAAATCTTCCCGCTGCTTTCACCGACCACTTCATCGCATTGCGCAAGTTCTCACTACAACAAAGTGCTGGGCCATTGAGAGAGAGAGAGAGAGAGAGAGAGAGAGAGAGAGAGAGAGAGAGAGAGAGAGAGAGAGAGAGAGAGAATGTGTGTGTGTGCATTGCAGATGGTGAATGTAAGCCTGAAGAGGGCTGTAGTAAAACTGAAAGTTAGGAATAGTCAAAACTTGGTCAATAGGAATAGAATTTTGCCAAGAATGTCACAAGATGTGACTTCTCATGTTGTGAAAAGGGTTCACATAGGCCCATAAGGTTGTTATGGCACCCTGATTATGGAATACTTTTATTGATGTGATGAAAGAAATAGAGGAAAGAGCTTGTTAAATAGGTGCTGGGTTAGGGCATAGGAAAATTGGTCTTAAACCAGAATCTGGAATTAATGTAATTTTTTTTTTTTTTTGCCTGAAAGGAAAGTTTGGTGAGAGGAGAATGAAGGTAGTATATATTTATAGTTAGCTAACAATGGTAAGGACTAGTTAAGTATTAGTAAGAGTAATGTATAGTGTGGTTTAGGCACATTTTTTATTTATATAAAGGTACATTTCTCTTGTTATGGTCTTATAGTTAGTATGGTACAACAATTTCATATTTTTCTTTTACTTTTTGTTTTCTGGTACCGTATTCTAGTCTACTAGCATAGTTTTTTTATGCTGAAGTTGATCCTTGTGGATTTTGCAAAATGGTAGAGTTAGAGGGACAGAAGAATTGGTGTGTTTGAGTCTGAATTAGGTAAATTTTCAGGTATGAATTCTTCATTCGATGAATCGTCTTCATATTGTGTGGAATCCTTCATCTCCTGCTGTATATTTTGAAATGCTTGAAACTCTCTTGCTCTGCTTTTTTGTTTCTATTGTCTTTTGTTCTTCATGATACTTTTAACCTTATTGTTTCTTCAAAAATGCATTATTGGTGAAATTTTTCTGCTAATATGCTGTTTATTATTGATCAGTATAATCTTCCTTGACACAGCCCCAGTTTTATTGCTATACTGTATAGTGTTTGTTATTGTCGCAATTTTGGTGCATTCTTGTATATTGTTTAGGAGGGTGTTTGCATTAGTTTAGCAATTCCCCATGTTGGTACCTGTTATTTTGGCATAACTTGAACAGTTTTTTGGAGTGGTCATTGCATCTCTGTTCACTTTTATCTCTTGGATTTTCTTTTTCATTAAATTCTTTCTCACCAGGAATTTTGCTGCTGTTGATTACAGTTGACACATTTCTTTGTATCTTCCGTATATTCCTTGTAAGTATAGTAATATGATTAGCATTCAAAGCATATTTTGAAGTTCTTATCTTTAGAACATTCCTTATACGGATGGTCATAAGAATAGCATTTATAGCAAAATGACAATTTCACAAACATATCTTATTCACTATAATGACTTTGGATGAATTGGTAGGCTATGAAGGCCTCCTTCTTTGGCTCTCTTTGCCATCATTGGTGTTTCAAACTTTTATTTTCATAATATAGGAATTATTTGGGATTTTTATCACATCATCCACTTCAGCCCATTCATTTTCTTCTCAATGGTTTCCTTAAATTCTTTCTCTCCGCATTCTACCGTTGTTATGTCAAGATGTTTAACTACTATAGTTTTGCTGTGTTATATTCTTGGAGTTGGGGGTCAATCACTTCAAAGTGCTCATTTTGAAAGACAGTATTGCTCTCCATCTTCAAAATCTTACCGGAGCCATCTTCACCTGCATTGTTCTCTAGTTTTGGGTAGTGCAATAGTTTCTGTACCATGGTCTTCCACAGTCTCTTGGGTTGAGTTCTCTTGCTTGAGGGTACACTCTGGCACACTATTCTATCTAATTTCTCTTCCTCATGTTTTGTTAAAATTTTTTATAGTTTATATAGGGAATATTTATTTTAATGTTGTTATTGTTCTTAAAATATTTTATTTTTCCTTTTTTTTCCTTTCCTCACTGGTTATTTTCCCTGTTGGGCCCCTGGGCTTATAGCATCGTGTTTTTCCAACTGGGGTTGTAGCTTAGCAACACTGGGTTATTTTCACTGTTGGACCCCGGGGCTTAACACATCCTGCTTCTCCAACCAGGGTTGTAGCTTAGCAAGTAATGATAATAATAATAATAGTGTGGGTTACTTTGTGAACCCTTATTACACTCATACAGTTCATAGCCTGAGGCGCCTATGTGGCATGCTGTAAGGCTTGGGACTGTGGTCTTGTATCTTAATCTTCATTTTGTATCATAGCGTTTACTTTTCTTGAAGTATGTCACATAGAAGTTAGCTATGCTGGCACTGAAAGAGAGGCCAGAATGATGCCGAGGACTTAGAAGCAAGGATAGATTTTAATAAACCTTACGGTCCTCTATCCTCAAAGATCAGACAGCCTTAAGAATATGTCGTACCCTTACGGGTGTTGGAGGTAGACTGGCTAGAATTGTTTAGTTTTACAAATGGTACTTGGCATGTGATGTAACCAATAGTAAACTTGATAATAGTGAAAGAATACTGAAAGTGTTTACAAGTGAAAATTTTTAAAGCGAACGTTTAATGAGTGTTAGCTGAATGAAGAGTTTAAGCAATGGACTCAAATAGTGATTATTTAAGGGAAGCATTAAGAAAATGTCGTATGAAACATGAGATCATTAAAGGAAAGTGGTAAGAGCTCTGCAAATGGTTTATAATAAGAGATCTGAAGGGTTCTAGAGGAACAGTGTGCAATGAATAATGAACCAACTTCTCTTTATAGGAGTGAGTTGAGAATGTTGAATGTTAATGAAAGAATCTGTTGGAAACATAAGAAATGAATTGTGTGTGCTGTATTTTCAAAGAAAAGAAGGTTGAGAAAGTGAAAAAGGCATAGATATGCAGTCATTCTAGGTGAAAAGATGTAGCAGCGTTATGAGAATATAAATTGCTGTAGACAGAAAGTGATACATGTAACCAAAAGTGTTCAGAGGTAATAGGAGAGGAAGGTATGGAAAGTAATGGAAGTTTTCTGTCCTGATAATATACCTTTTTCATTCAACAGATAGAGGTTAAGTAGGGTACTGGATTTTTTATAGCTTAAAAATATCGCTTTGCTATCAATCTGTGTGTCAGGGACTCAGGACTTTGAACCCTGCTCACAGACTGTTATCTTCCACTAGTATCCGTATCTATACATTTTTATGCTTTATGGAAAGGGTCCTCTTGAGCCTATAAGTCTACCAGCTGAATCATCTGCAGCCTTTGCCTGGCCCTCCCTGGTCCTAGCGTGGATAAAGAGGGCTTTGGGATCTGATTGTATGTAAACATAGTCGGTTCCCTTGCCTCAGGTAGGCCTATTCGTGAAAGACTTATAAAGCTAGATATTGCCCCTGATTCTTCTAGAGTTGCATATACATTTGTGTGTGCATATTATATATATATATATATATATATATATATACATACAGTATTTATATGTATATGTGTATATGTATGTATATATATGTATGTATATATGTATATGTGATATATATATATATATATATACATATATATATATATATATAATATGTATATATATGTATATATATACAAGTATATACTTATCTATCTATTTATAGTATATATATCCACACACACACACATATATATATATATATATGTATATATATATATGTATATATGTATATGAATGAAAATTTAGATATACATATATGTATATATGCAAATATATACTTATCTATCTATATTTATATATATATATATATATATACAGTATGTATATGTATGTGTATATGAATGTATATGAATGTATATTTATGTATATGTATATATATATATATGTATATATATATATATATATATATGTATATCTAATGTATATATATGTGTGTATATATGTACTGAAATATATATATATATATATATATATAGAGAGAGAGAGAGAGAGAGAGAGAGAGAGAGAGAGAGACGCACAAAAAAAAAAACCGAAGTAAGAATGAGCAATGACGTGCGCAATCCACTCTTCTCCAAAAGCATTTTACCGCAACTGCCATCGGAAGCTCTCCCTTCCAGCTCTGCACCACCCCCTCCCTCCACCAAACCCCTTCCTCAATTGACTTTGACAATGGCTCGTACGAATCCCTTCCAGAATCGCTTAAAAGTCCGGCCGAGTTCGTCGATGTTATCTGGGCCGGGCCGGACCGGCAGGCCCGATTAGCATAATGTCATCTATGCCTTGTCATAAATACCTGATCCTTATCGTGGAGTCCATGTCAAACTCGCTCACATTATGCCTTTTCAACCCCCAAGACGGACCCCGTGCATTAAGGGCCTGTGTCTCTCCTTATCTCATTTAAGGGCTCCAGATCGTATTCTCTCTCTCTCTCCTCTCTCTCTCTCTCTCTCTCTCTCTCTCAATAAAGTTCAGTCGTCTAAAGTCTTTGTTTGTATGTTCTGAACTAATCTCTCTCTCTCTCTCTCTCTCTCTCTCTCTCTCTCTCTCAAAGTTGTCTTCTAAATCCTCTTCTGTGCTCTCAACTAATCTCTCTCTCTCTCTCTCTCTCTCTCTCTCTCTCGCTCTTTCTCTCTGTATTATTATCTGCAAGGATTGGAAGCTCACCAAACAGAGCATAAAGGCTGAAAAGAAAGCAAAAAAACTAATAGGTTAAATAAAGAAACAATTCAAATACAGAAACAAAGACACACTACTACAGATGTACACATCACTAGTAAGACCTCATCTGGAATACGGAGTCCAATTCTGGGCTCAAGTATTCAGAAGGATATAGATAGACTGGAAGCAGTACATGCTAGGGCCACGAAACTAGTTCCAACACTAAGGCCGTTTGGATATAGACTGAGGATGGAACGTTTGAACTTATTTGATCTATAAATTCGACGACTAAGGGACAGTTAATTGAGGCATTCAAAACTCTTAAAGGAATGACAAATGTAGATTACAACAATTTATTCACGCTTAGTACAAATCAGTTAAGATGATGTAACGGATACAAACTGAAATTGGAAAGATATAACACCACACAATGTGGCAATTTCTTTACATACAAAATATCAAATACTTGGAATAGAATTCCAGCAGATGTAGAAAACAGTAACACGGTAAACGAGTTCAAGATAAGTTAGATAAGATCATAAAAAAACTAAATATTTAAAGTAAATTGCTCAACCAAAGAGCAAGTGGAGTCTCTGCGGATGGACTAAAAAGTCTTTGAGACGTCCAGAATTCTTATAACTCCTTGTTGTGGCCTGGTGGTAGCGTCCTTGCCTGGTGATTGCCAGACTGGGGTCAGATTGTTCTTTTTGTCGTTGCATCCTCACCATCCTTGTGATAAGGATGGTGGGTTTGGGAGAGCCTGTAGGTCTATCTGCTGAGTCCTCAGCAGTCATTGCCTGGCCCTCCTTGGTCCTAGCTTGGGTGGAGAGGGGCTTGAGCGCTGATCATATGTAATATGGTCAGTCTCTAGGCATTGTCCTGCTTGATAGGGCAAAGTCACTGTCCCTTGCTTCTGCTATTCATGAGCGGCCTTTAAAAACCTTTGAACACACACTCTCTCTCTCTCTCTCTCTCTCTCTCTCCTCCTCTCTCTCTCTCTCTCATAAGCATGATCAGTTCCTCAACTATTTATCGATCATTCTATTCATAACTGCCGTCTGTTTATTTATTCAAATAATCAATCATTTCTAGTTATTTTCGACTTGTCTCAAACCCCCCCCCCTCTCTCTCTCTCTCTCTCTCTCTCTCTCTCTCTACTTTATTGAAGATTAAGGGAAAAGGCTGCAACCAAAATTATGAAAACAAGCAAAGAAATAAAGAAAGATCCAAATGGATTGCAAAGGCGAACTTGCAAAACTTGGAATTTTTCCTTTTGCCAATTACTAGGAATTGCTGTCCTCCGCATGACCCAGTTTCCGTTGGTAATTTATTCCGTTATTTTCGTTGGTAATTTATTCCTTCTCTTCATTTATTCATTTTTTATACCTCCTTATCTCATTCGTAAACGCTTATGATTTTTTCCCGAATATATATATATATTTTTTTAATTTTCTGTTTTTAGATTCTAATTTCTTATGGTAGTTCGTAAAAGTGTTACATTGGTATAATCTTCAATATTATTTTATAATCTCCATTATTTTGATTTTATAATTCCCATTATTATGATTTTGTAATCTCCAATATTTTATATCCATTATTCTGATTTAATAATCTCCATTATTATTTCATAAT